>NW_024423564.1:60617195-60854088 GCF_017311325.1 Ursus maritimus | reverse complement strand
CATCAATCACTTCTGAGCAGATGGTGCCCAAGACTTTATTTCTATTCTTGTTTTTCTTATGCAGACAATATTTATTTAGATTCACCTATATGTTTACCAGTTTCGTTGCCACCATTCCTGCTGGCATTTTAGACATTCCTCCTGGGAGCATTTTCCTTCTTCCTGAAAACTTTAGACGTCATTCTAATGAGGTCTGTGATTGTAAACTCAGTTTTTATTTATTCAGGAATACTTTCTTTCATCCCCATTCTTAAAAGACAGTCAGGCTGGGCACACAGTTCTAGATTGCCAGCTATTTTTTCCCCTCAATACTTTGAAGATATTATTCCCCTGCCTTCTGATTTCCATTGTTGCTGCCGAGGACTCTGGCGCAGTGGGTGCTGTTGGGGCCCACCTAGATCCCCATTTTTACCTGGTACATCCCTTCCCCAACTTCTGTGTTGACTGATAGTGGCTCCAAGCTCCCTTTTGCTCCGGAGAATTACCCTCAGCAGAAGGCTGCTGTTTGCCTGGAAATGCCTCGGAGGCTACACACGCAGCCAGTAACTGAGTGATATGGATATAGTAATGGTTGACCCCGCTTTGCCTCAAATTGATATAACTCAGTGGTGCCATTCATGATCCAGAACTTCCTTGTGGGATCAAGGAAAGACAATCGATCATTCGATTAAGCTTCCAACTCTTGGTTTCCACTCAGGTCATGATCTCAGGGGCTTGGGATGGAGCCCTACACCAGGCTCCATGCTCAGTGCAGAGTCTGCTTGTCCCTCTCCCTCCTCCTCTTCCCCGTTGCCCTTCTGCCCCTTCCTTCCCTCACTCACAAGCCCACACACTCTCCCTCTCAAATAAATAAAGTCTTTTTAAAAAAAATCTTACTCTGAGTTGCTTAACTTCTCTTTCATGCTTTCAAATAATATTTTTTTTCATGTTTCTCAAATCCTTTGATGTGTATGGCATTCTAAGTAATTCTTTATGTATCATTCTAGCGTATTAATTCTTTCTTCAGGGGGTCCTAATCTGCTACATAAACCACCTCCTGAGTCTTTAATCCAACAATTATGTATTTATTTTCTAAAAGTTCTGTTTGGTTCTTTAAAAATCATTTTGGATAACCCATGAATGCCTTTTTTTTCCCTTTAATCCAGTGAGGCAAATACTTTAATAGCTTGCTGGTAGAAGCTGCCCTGGCTCCTGTGAATGAATTAAACCTTTAATACATAGTTACAGTTACTTAAATAGTCTGTACTTGATAATTCCAATGTCTGGAATTCTTGAGGATTTAACTGTTGTTTTTCTGCTGACTCACTCATGGTGGTTTGTTTCTTTGTGTGTTGTTTCTTTGTGCCACTCATTTCAGGAATCTTTGTGAACGCGTATTAATTTCATCCTAATCTATGGAAATCCTCAAGGTCTAAATATTTTGTCTTTTCTCAAAGTTCTATTTGGCTCTTTTTTCAAATGTACACAGTCACTGTTGACACTGGGGTGCAGGGGATACCTTTTCAGAGAGGCATGACTATTGCTTCTTCCAGAAGCCAGAAGTCACTGCTGATATGGGACCACTTTCATATCCTTCCAGGAGTTTCTGTCTTAATGCAGGAAACTCAAGTCAGCTGCTGTATTCTATAGCATGTTCAGGACTTCCTTGCACAATCACAGAGCTGATATTGGCATTTTCCCTTAGAGATGCTCTAACTTTTGCATTTGCCCAAGACCATTTTGCCCAGTGCTCTATTTTGGTTTCACCCAATGATAGTATTTACATGTGTTTACATTTATGTGTGGGTGTTTGGAGATTTTCCTTTATCTCTTATGAAAGTAGCGCATAAGAATAGCTTTTTTCATGAAAAAGCTAGTTGTTTTGTGAGCAAAAAGCTGACAAAAGGAATTTCTCACTATTTTTTTCTATTATTCAAAATTCCAAGCGTGCACAGGAAGTAAAGGACAATACAATGAAACCCCATATACCATCACCCACATTCACTCACCACAATTTTGCCATCTATCCTCCTTTTCCTTCTTCCTTTCTATGGTTTTGTGAGCGCACTTTTTAAACTTAAATATATTTATTTTAAAGAGAAACTTTATATCAATTCCATGAAATGGAAAACCATGATCTCTTGCCATTAATAGAATGTAACTATAATAAATACAAGGAAAATCAAAGTTATTAAAAATTAAGAAAATGATGAATAAAATATTAAAGTAATAATTAATTGGTTTATACAAATACATATCTAAAAAGTTTTTCGGTGAGAATAATGGAACAACACATGATTAATCAGTAACAAACATATATTAAGCTCATTGTGTCTTCATTTAAGATAAAGATTAGTTTCCAGAGTAATAAAATGATTCTGCCTTTTGGCTTCAATATTATAGCACCGAGAATACCAACTCCCAACACATATCTGCAATTGGAAAGGAAGGGCAAAACATATTTAGTCCCTTTGTAGGTTTCGGCCTAGAAATTTATACCTACTTTGCGTAATGAAAAATTGTTGGCTTCTGAAGTGACGGTTAATGTGTCATTGAAAATAACGGAAGTGCTGAAGTTTTGGAATATTTATGGGCAGCCTGTGTAACATGGGTATCACAGATCCACCCCGGGGTTCAGTGATCTGTAAGAGATCGCAGAGAACTGAGCATATCGTCATACTCACAGTTATGCTCTCACAGTGAAAGAATATAAAACAACATCAGCAAAGGGACATGGGGCAAAAGCCCAGAGAAAGCAAAGTTGTGACAACATGTGTGAAATATTGTCTCCCAAGGAAGCTCAACAGAGAGTTTTATTGGAGGCTGGTCACATAGGCATCCTCTGGCTAGCACATACCTAAATTCCAGATTCCCAGAAGGAAAACAGGTGTTCAGCATCAGGTATTCAGCAGGTGTTCACATTGTTTTCATAACAGTTTATGCACAGTGAACCACTATTATCAGTGGTGAGAACCCTTCTAAAATCCCGAGTTCCTAAGCACTAGTAAAGGGACAACCTTACAAGCAGAACTTTCTAAGGATAGTAGTCTCAGGGTCTGCTATGTTAACTCTTTTCTGAAGACGTAGCTCATCATTATACTATCTACTTTGGTCTTATCCTAAGTGATAATACCTATGAAATTATAGTTTTGGTCTTATTTTTATATGTAATACAAATTAAAATAAATATGTAACTGTTAAAATTTTTAATGTTAGTGTGTATACCATCTCATACCCATTGGGATGGCTATTTTAAAATAAAACGAAACAATACAAAACAAACAAACAAACAAACAAAAAACCAGAAAATAACCAGTGTTGGCAAGGATGTGGAGAAATTGAAACCCTTGTACACTGGTGGTGAGAAGGTAAAATGATGAGGCCTCTATGGAAAACAGTTCCTAAGGAAATTAAAAATGGAATTACCCCAGGATTCAGCACTTCCACTTCTGGGTATATACCCAAAAGGATTGAAATCAGGGTCTTAAAGAGATATTTGTACACACATGTTCATAGCAGGATTATTGACAATAATTAAAATACGGAAGGAACCCAAGTGACAATCAGCAGATGAAGGGATAAACAAAACGTGTTATATGCATACATTGGAGTATTATTCAGCCTCAAATTAGGAACGAAATTCCTCAATATGCTACAAGATGGATGAACCTTGAGGACATTATGCTAAGTGAAATAAGTCAGTCACAAAAAGACAAATACTGTATGATTCCACTTATATGAGGTACTGAGAGGGGTCAGATTCATAGAGACAGAAAATACAATGGTTGCCGGGAGCTGAGGGGAGTGGGGAGTTATTGTTTAATGGGTTTAGTTTCAGAATTGCAAGATGGAAAGAATTATATCGATGGATGATGGTGATGGTTGTACAGTAATGTGAATGTTCTTAATGTCACTGAACTGTATGCTTAAAAATGTTTATGATGGTAAATTTTATGTTATTTGTATTTGACCACAATGAAAAATCAAAAGTAAAAAATCAATAGGAGCAGTGATTATAGATCATATAGTTCCAGTAACTGTTTACATAATAACTCTATTTTTTAAAAAGTAAAGGGATGGAGAAAGATACACTATGCTAACACTAATCAAAAGACAGCTGGAATGGCTATATTAAATTCAGACAGAGCAAACTTCAGGGCAAGAAAAATTATCAAGGAAAAGGAGGAGCATTACATAATGATAGGGAGTCCATTCTCCAAGAAAACATAATAATCTTTAATGTGTATGTGCCTAACAGTGCATCAAAATGCGTGAGGCAAAAACTGATAGAACTGAAAGGAGAAATAGATGAATCCACTATTATAGTTGGAGACATTAATATCCCTCTATCAGAAATGGACAGATATCACAGGCAGAAAATCAGTAAGGACATAGTAGAATTCAAAAGCACTATTGGCCAAATGGATATAATTGATATTTATAGAGTACTTCATTCAGCAATGGCAGAATATACATTCTTCTCAAGTTTATCTAGAACATCCACCAAGATAGGCCACATTTTGGGTCATAAAGCATACCTTGACAAATTTAAAAGAATAGAAATCATACAATACATGCTCTCAGGCCACAGTGGAATCAGACTAGAAATCAATAAGAGAAAAATACCTGGAAAATGAGAAAAGAAGAAATACCTAAGGGGCGCCTGGATGGCACAGTGGTTAAAGCGTCTGCCTTCGGCTCAGGGTGTGATCCTGGCATTACGGGATCGAGCCCCACATCAGGCTCTTCTGCTATGAGCCTGCTTCTTTCTCTCCCACTCCCCCTGCTTGTGTTCCCTCTCTCACTGGCTGTCTCTATCTCTGTCGAATAAATAAATAAAATCTTTAAAAAAAAAAAAAGAAGAAATATCTAAAATTCATAATCTAAGCTTCCACTTCAGGACACTAGGAAAAAAAAGGGAAAATTAAATTCAAAGTAAGCAGAAGAAAATAAATAGTAAAAATTAGAACAGAAATCAATGAAATTGAAAACAGGAAATCAATAGAGAAAATCAAGGGAGTCAAAATCCAGAGGTTTATTGATAAACCTCTAGCCATGCTAACTAAGAAAAAAGGAGAGAAGACACAAATTTCTAGTATCAGAAATGAAAGATGGGACATTACTGCAGATCCCACGGACATTAAAGGGATACTATAAATGGCTCTATGCCCGCACATGTGATAACCAACATAAAATGGGTTAGTTCTTTGAAAGACACAATGTGTGAAAACTCATACCAGAAGAAATAAACAACCTGAATAGATTTATATCTATTAAAGACATTAAATGTATAATTAATAACTTTTCAAAACAGAAAAAGCCCCAGGCCCAAATGGGTTCCTTGGTGAATTCTACCAAACGTTTAAGGAAGAAATTATACTGATTCTCTACAATCTTGTCTATAAATTAGAAGCAGGGGGACTAAGTCCTAATTCATTCTATGAAGCCAACATCACCCTAATACCAAAAACCGACTAAGACTTTACAAAAAAAGAAAATTACAGACCAATATTTTTCTTAAATAGAAATGCAAAAATCCTCAACAAAATATTAGCAAGTTGACTCCAACAATGTATAAAGAGAATTACACCCCATGACCAAGTGAGATTTATTCCAGATATATAAGACTGGTTCGGTATTCAAAAATGAATTAATGCACTCCATCACATCAGCAGACTGAAGAAAAATCACATGATTATAGCAATACATGCAGAAAAAGCATTTGACAAAAATCTAACACCCACTAATGATAAAAACGCTCAGCAAACTAGAAATAGAAGAAACTTCTTCAATTTGATAAAGAACATCTACAAAAAACCTGAAGCTAACATCATACTTAAATGGTGAGAAACTAGATGCTTTCCCACTAAGATCCAGAACAAGTCAAGGATGTACCTTGTTGGTTTACAACCTGGCCCTTTCACAGAGGGCAAGAAGAGACTGAAGAAAGAAGCAGACTATTCTAGTTTGGTAGGTGGCGGTTTCATTAAGCAAGGGAACTTACTTACGAGGCTTGTTTTGTCCAACCACAGGAGAAGTAGATCTCTATACCTGCCCACCAGAATCTTAAAACTTTGCATAGAGGCCTTAACTGGGTTCAGTCACGTATACCATCCAGATGGTCTCAAAAGCACATTACTATCTCAAGGCTGTGTCCTTGGGCAGCTTCGAGCACAGGAAAGGCAAATGGCACCCACATTCCAAGGATAGAGGAGGTGGTAAGGAGCTTCTGATTGCCCAGGCCCAGCTCGTGGGTCAACTGGCAGTCATATCCTCCCAATAACCTCTGCCAGTGTCCCTTCTAACACCACTCTTTTTCAACATCATACGGGAAGTCCTAGAGAATGCAATAAGACAAGGAAAGGAAATAAAAGGTATACAGATTGGGAGGGAAGAAATAAAACTGCCTTTGTTCACAGATTGCATGATTGTTTATGTAGAAAATCTGAATGAATTGGCCAAAAAACTCCTGGTACTAGTAAGTGATTATAGCAAGGTCATAGAATACAAGGTTAATACACAAAAGTCAATTGCTTTTCTATATAACAGCAATGAACAATTGTCTGAAAT
Organism: Ursus maritimus; assembly: GCF_017311325.1. Taxonomy (NCBI): domain Eukaryota; kingdom Metazoa; phylum Chordata; class Mammalia; order Carnivora; family Ursidae; genus Ursus; species Ursus maritimus. Next base: position 60,847,539 of record NW_024423564.1, on the reverse strand, counting down.
TAAAATCATAATACCATTTACGTTAGCAGCCCTCAAAATGAAATACTTAGGTATAAATCTAACAAAATATGTAAAAAACCTATACAAAGAAAACTCTGGTTAAATAAATCATGGAAGAACTTTAAAAATGGAGAGATATTCCATGTTCATGAACAGGAAGACTCAATATTGTCAAGACGTCAGTTTTTCCCAACTTAATCTATAGATTCAACACAGTCCCAATGCAAATCCCAGGAAGTTATTTTGTGGGTGTCAACAAACAGATTCCAAAGTTTATACGGAGAGACAAAAGACCCAGAATAGCTAATGCACTATTGAAAGAGAAGAACGAAGTTGGAAGACTGACACTACCTAACTTCAAGACTCACTATAAAGATACAGTAATCAAGACAGTGCGATATTAACAGGAGACTAGACAAATAGATCAATGCAACAGAAAAGAGTGCCCAGAAATAGACCCACAGAAATAGAATCAACTGATCTTTGAGAAGGAACAAAGACAATGCAAAGGAGAAAAGACAGTCTTCAAAAAATGGTGCTGTAACGACTGGACTTCCACGTGTAAAAAAAAATGAATCTAGGCACAGACCTTACACATGTCATGGAAATTAACTCAAAATGGAACTTAGAACTAGATGTAAAACACAAAACTATAAAACTCCTAGAATATAACATAGGAGAAAACCTAGATGACTTTGGGTTTGGCAGTGACTTTTTAGATACAACACCAAAGGCACAATCTGTGAAAGGAAGACTTAATAGGCTGGACTTCATTAAAATTAAAAAGCTCTGCAAAAGGTATTGTCAGGAGACTGAGAAGACAAACCACAGACTGGGAGAAAATATTCACAAAAGACGTAGCTGATGAAGAGCTATTGTCTATAACAAAGAACTCTTAAAACTCAAGGACAGAAAAAAATGAACAAACTGATTTTAAAATTAGCAAAAAATTGGAACAGACACCTCAGCAAAGAAGATATATGGGTGGCAAATAGGTATCTTAAAAGATGCTCAGTATCATGTCATTAGGGAATTGCAAACTAAAACAGGAGTGAGATACCATTACACACCGATCAGAACGGCCGAAATTCAGACCACAAACACCAGATGCTGGGGAGGACATGGAACAACAGTAATTCTCATTCACTGCTGGTGGGAATGCAAAATAGTGCATCCACTTTAGAAAAGAGTTTAGCAATTTCTTTCAAAACTAACTGTATTCGTACCATAAAATCCAGCCATTGTGCTCCTTGGTATTTACCCAAGTGGGTTGAAAACTTACGTGCACATAAAAACTTGCACACAGTTGTTTATGGCAGCTGTCTTAACCCATTCCTGCTGCTGTAACAGAGTACCGCACCGGGTGCACCACAGACAACAGACATTTATTTCTCACAGTTCGGGAGGCTGCAAAGTGCGAGATTAAGGCACCAGCAGATTTGGTATCTAGTGAGGGCTCACTTCCTGTGTCTTCACACGGAGGAAGGGGTGAAGGAGCTCTGACCCATTCATTAGGGCTCCATCCTGATTACCTAATCACTTCACAAAGGCATCACAAAAAACCAAATACCATCACTCTGGGGATTAGGTTTCAACATATGAATTCGGGGCAGGGGCAGGGACACAAACATTCAGTCTATGGCAGCAGATTTACTCATAATTGCCCAAACTTGGAAGGAACCAAATAGATAAACTGTGGTACAGCCAGACAATGGACTATTATCCAATGCTAAAACAAAAGTGAGTTATCAAGTTCCGGAAAGACAGTGGGGGGTTCTTAAATGCATATTACTAGGTGAAAGATGTCAAACTGAAAAGGCTCCGTGCTATGTGATTCCAACTATACCATGTTCTGGAAAAGGTAAAACTATGAACACACTAAAAGATTAATGGTGCCAAGGGTTCAGGGGGAGGTAGGAATGAATTGGAGGAGTACAGAGGATAGAGGATTTTAGGGCATCAAAACTATTCTTTATGATACCATAATGGTAGATACTTAATATTTGTCAAAACCCACAGACTGTCCAATACCAAGAATGCAATCTAATGTAATCTATGGACTTTGGGATAATGATTTGTTAACACAGGCTCATCAGTTGTAACACCTGCACCACTGCGGTGAGATACGGATGGTTGGGGAGGCTGTGCATATATGGAGATGGGGCGGGGGCGGTATTTGGGGACTCCCTGTACTTTTGGCTTAATTTGGCTGTAAATCTAAGACTGCTTGAAAAAATACAGTCTATTTAAAAAAAACAAACAAAAATACTTTGTATGGCAAAATGCTATATATACGTGAGGCGTTCTTACTGCTTAAAGAGGCAGGTGCTGTGCTTTGGGGGGCACGGCTTGGCGTTTACAGGGAGATGCTTAGAAACAGAAATCTTTTGGAGCTGTTTTTTTCTTCTCTGAATAAAGTTAGTGTACTAGAGGCCAAGGTTAACACGTTTATGACCGGCAGCCAGCTTTCCTGTGTTCCTTCCCTCTGCCCTAACACACAGGTATGCAATGCATCCAGGAGGGGTAAACTTGAAGCTAATTCCTGAGAGATTAGTTAACTGCAGTACTGGTCTTCAACCACTTCTCCTCTCTGGGCTTCAGTTTCCCTGCTTGAAAGGAATGACATTTTAGATGTTTTCTAAAACACTTTCCAGCTCTGAGCTTCTATGAGTCTTCTTTTAATTTTTCCAGGGGCCTGTGCTTTCTCTGGCTTCAAGGCCTTTGGACATGTGGTTCCTTCCACTAGGACCACTGTCCCCACTTGCCTGGCTAACTGCTTGCTGTTCTGCCTTTCTGGTCTCAGCATAGGTAGCACTTTGGGGGAAGTCCTCTTGACCTCTCTACACAGAATTACTGCCCTTCTCCATGCTAGCAGACCCCCATTCATCCTCTGTTTCTGTGCTTAATATACTAAGTGATAACTTTCTGTCTACTTGTCTCTTCCCGGCTCTAGACCGCCACCCCGCTGAGTGCCGAGTGTTGTAGTTAGCACACACGCGTACAAACACACACACCACGGGAGTCTCAGGTCCAGATTTTCTTGGGGATGGCCCAGCTCCATCTCTTCCAGACTCAAATCCTCTGGGGAGGGCTATGGCTCCAGAAACACTCAACCACCAGCTAGAAGCTATGAGTGCGAAAAAACATCTTTCATTCACAGAGGAACGATTTACATTATTAAAAGAATCGTTACTGTTAGAACTTACTTGCAACAGAGCCTTTCTAAAGGACCACAGAGTCCCTTTAAGTGTGATCTTTTTACGTATTTGTTTATAAAAATTTATCAGAGGGAAGATTTAAGATCTGCAGTCTCCTAGTCCAAGCATCTCTCAAAGGTTAAGGCAAAGGATCAGAAATGATAATAATTAGAGCAGACCTTTGAGCACGTGGATTGGAATTTTCCATTGCATTGACAGGAAGGCAGACACCTTCTGCCCTGGCACCTTCTTGCTGTCCCGGGTTGGCTTCGTCCACCCTGCACCTTTGTTCAGCTCCGCCCAGCACCGCCTGGCTGTGGTCTGTCTGCCCGCTGGCCTCAGAGCCAGCTCTGGTTGTGCCGAGATGGGGCTGCCCAGGCCAGGGCTGTGGCTGAAGAGGCTCTGGGTCTTCTTGCAGGTGGCCATGCACGTGGCCGTGGGCAAAGTGCTCCTGATACTGTTTCCCGAGAGAGTCAAGCAACAAGTCTTGGCCATGAACCAGAAGAACCCCCACTTTTCCTATGACAACTGGCTCCCGACCTTCTACAGCATGCAGTATTTCTGGTTTGTCCTGAAGGTCCGATGGCAGCGACTAGAGGACAGGACTGAGCCCGGGGGTCTGGCCCCCAACTGCCCCGTGGTCCGGCTCTCAGGACAGAGATGCAACATTTGGGACTTCATGCAAGGTCAGGAGACTGTTACGAGCTTGAGATGTGCTTGGAATGGGGTTGCAGAGGTGGGTGGGGAGGTGGGTTGGAAAGTCCTGAATTCTCCTACTCTGGCTACTCCTTTTCTGGTTTCTTGTCCTCTTCTCACTTCCTGAAACTAGGACTTCTAGACTCTGTTCTTCTGAGAGGCATCACCACCTTCCGAGGCCCTTAATCCGCAAGCCAGCCACACTGGCCTTCAGCTCCTTCCACATGCTCTTCAGCTCTGCCTGGTCAGCCCCTGCTCATCCTTCAGACTGCTGCTCGGTGACACGTCCTACAACAAGCCAACCCTGGCTCCCCCAGGCTAGCTTAGCCCCTCGTCCAGGCTTAACGTCCTCAACTTCTCTTTTTCGTGCCTGGTAGGTCGTTACGTGTTGGGGTGTTTGGTTAATGTCTGCTGCCCTCACCGGCCTGCACGCTCTGTGCAGGGGAGCCCGTGGATGGAGCCCAGGCCCAGCCTTGTGCTCAAGGCCCTCCATGGACCAACTCCCGCTTCCCTTCCCAGTCTCACGTACAGGCTTCCCCTCAGCTCTAGCCTCCAGATGAACTCTTGAGCCCGGCACATCCCTTGTGCTCTCCCTTCTCTATCTATGTTGTTGGCTCTTCCCCTCTATCACCAACAGTCCAAAACCCCTCATCAGCAGTGCCTGCTCTCATGCCTCCCCTTCCGCGAGGCCATCTTGGATCCCTACAGCTAGGCACGCGCTCTCTCTCCTGGGCTCATGGCTCTGCATCTGCCCCTCTCCTCGGACCCTGATTCTTCCCACCCGGCATCTGGCTGCCAAGCACAAGGCTTTTCTTCCTGCCCGATGGGGAGCCTCGTGACAGAACTGTGACTGATTCACCTCTGAATTCCCAGGACCTAGACCCAGCAGATAGAGTAGAGAAGGTCCCTGAGGCAAGTCAGCTAACCTAGTGTTTTTCGAAGCATGTTCTTTGGAAGCCAAATCCCACAGACACGCTTTACCACATTGAGTTTCCTGGCTGAAGTAGTTTGGGAAACCCTGCACACCGTACCCTCCTCCTGGGAATTCATAGAGCACCCGAATATGTAAAAAGCTCCGAGAAGCCCTGAAGCTTAAAAACACACAAAACTTGAAAAAACTGACCAAACACTGACTGATCTTCCTAACACACAACCCCTGACTACTCTCCACCTGAGGAAATGCCCGGCATCATCACCCAGGTTCCAAAGAACACCTTTTGGGAAACGGCCTAATCCAGTCCTCTCTCTCTTCAGAGGGGAGATGGCCACTGAGAGGCAGAGGTGACAGCCGGTGAGAGACTCAGTCAGACCCAGAATCTGGACTTCCTCATCTCGTTCTTTCCAGCACACCTCAGCACACATTCCTGAGCACCCCCTCTGTCCCCAGCCCCCAGCTAGTTGCCAGGGACTCGGAGTTAGGTAAGAGCTTGCTCCTTCGCTCGAGGAGTTTATGGTTTCATCGCACAGATAGATGTCATAAACAACTCCTCACAGTTCTGTGAGATGGGGAGGCTGTAAAGGTATAAAGTTTGCCTGCAGGGCTTGGAAGGTTTCCTGGAGGAGGTGGTTTTGGAACGAGGCCTTGAAAAATGAGAAAGATTTTTGTAGGGTCGGAAGGGAAAAGTGTTTTGAGCAGAGGGAAGGGCAAGGGCTTTTAGCTCATGACTTTACAATTGCAGTACACAAATGACCTCCTTTTATTCAACATCCACTGAGTGACCATTGATAATAAGGGCAATGAGAATAACCGCTAACTTTTATTGAGCGTCTACTATGGGCCAAGCGCTGTGCTAGAACCAGGCCAGTTTGCCGAATATCCATCATCTAGTGACCAGTCCCATGAAAGCCAACTTGCCCCGTGGCAGTTCACAGAATGTACTTGCTTCTTTTAGTGGTTCACTGTTAGTGGACCGGTTTACGTTTTAAAGACTGTTCTATTTGTGCCTGCTCTCTGCTGTTGCACTTGAGACTGAAGAATGGAGAGAGAGGGAGACCAAGAGACAAAAGAAAACTCTTCCTGTGAAACAGAGTTGGCTTTTGGCACATTGACCCAGAAGTAATGGTACTGAATGGTCCTGAAATGATAGGCACTATACCACCAGTACCTGGTCTCTGCTCTGGAAGATCTCATAGCCTGGATGGGGATATGGTGTAGTAAGAGAGGGAACCAGAGGGTTCTGGAAGAAGTGGGATAGGGTAGGGAGGTGGTCAGAGGAAGGCTTCTTGGAGAAGAGGATGGTGAGTCGATTGTCTAGGCACAGTGAAGTCTTGGGATGGGTAGGGAAGAGGGGAGTGGGGAGCAGAACGGGCCAGAGGAGAGGAGCCACAGAGGACTGAGACGTGGAGGAGTGTCGGTCAGTTTTGGTAGAAGTGGGGCTGTGGGAGGCATGAAGCTGGTGAAGGATGAGGCTGGACACGTCATCAGGGACCAGCGTTTGAGGGATCTTATGTGTCTTACTGAAGAGGGTAGACTTCCTCCTGAAGGTATTGGTGAATTCTAGAAGGATTTTCAAGGAGGGTGTTAACAATGACCAGATCTCCTTAATAGAAAGAGATCCTTTAACTGCTTTGGAAGCCCACCAGCCACTAAAAAGCTCTGATGTGGGCTTTGGGTATAAATCCGAACTCATTTTATAGCCGCAGACCAGAAGGTCTAGAAGGCTCTACGGATAATCTAGAGCAGTTCTTTCGTTTTTCACATGCAGAGGCCCAGAGAGGTAAATTACTTGCTCAGAGTCAGTCGTATGGCGAGTTCTCGTACAGCCTGAACTAGAATTTGTGGCTTCTGACTCTCAGCTGGTGGGACTTTTTGTTGTTGGATAAGACGACAGAGGCTCAGAGGAATTCCCGGCCACCTCCTATCCTCTGCGTGTTCACACACATGTACACACATGATGTACACACACTCCCAGACACACACCCAGAGCAAAACACTGATTTACTGGCGTGCTGTGGGAGAAGGCAAGTCCGGATCATTTATTTTCTAGGTACTTGGGAGTTAACAGGAAACCGGATTTATTTCAGCCCGTTGACGATCTTCTAAAATCCCTCCGAGTGTATTCAGGAGATGTCAGCTAGTAACGATAAATGCGCTTTCTCTGCTGAGAGAGCCTGGTATGGGGGTTAATTTACTGGCTTGGAGGTCATGGTGGGGGTTCAAGTCCAGCTGCTACAGAGCTGTTTCCCCATTTCTACAGACAACTTGGACTTGACAGCACTAGCCCGATGTCTAGAATGGTGTTCTCTGCCCCGTGGCTTGTGCACATAGGCAGAGCGCCAGTCCTCTGTCCCGTCACCCCCTAGCACCCATCCTTCCTCTCTGCTATCAGGAAGGCAGGGAACGAAGTTTAAACTTTGCCCTCCATACTGATCACTGCACCCAACCACACTATAAATAATTAAACACATGGCTCTGTCTCTCCCAGTTTCCTAATCAGTGAGTGTTGAATGTTTTTTCCAATTAAAAACAAAATTCCAGATAGCTAATATTTAGCACTGGTCCTGACCTTAAGTCTTCGGGGGTTCTTATCTAAAGCATGACTCTCTGGGGTCATTGGAGGCTAATGGCTGGTCACTTGGCCTTGACTTGCCTCTGAGCCTACCCTGATGAGGCCTGGGCAGCCCTGTCACATGGGTGAGGACTTGTGTAATCATCCAAAAGGGACTGCGCCCCCCTCAGTGCCCCGTAGGGCATCCTAAGAGAACATCTATGAGCCAAGGACAAGGAGAGCTTTGTATCTCCCAGCCAGCTTTCTCCTCATGTACTGAAAAATGAAGACTCTATAATCAATTATTTCTCTCTCTACTTGGCCACCAGGAAACTCAGTCAAATATTAGTTCACTTATAATGAATACATGGGACCTTAAGACTGCTTTATTTGTTTTCTGTCTTTCCCTCCTGTTCTGTGCCTCCCAGAAGGGCAAGATTTTTTTTATTAAAAATATTTTACTATGTGTATAAGCTGCTTCAAACCCATTGCACAACGAGGTGAGGGTATAACTAACGAAATACACTAACAGCAAGTTAAGATGCCCTCGGTTCCCCTCCATCAGCAAGTCCTGTCACTTTCATCTTTCACCTTCTCCGCTGCCCACACCCTAGCCCAGGCTCCTATCATCTCTCACATGCATTTCTCTGATGCCCCTTGACTGGATCCTCCCCACTTCCACCCCATCCTCAGGCCTTTCTCCATAGCGTGATCTTCAGGTATAAATCCGTTCATGTTTCATTATACATCCGAACTGTTAAGAGTCAGGGTTCTGGCTTGCCAGCCACAGAAACGCACTCCAGTTTTCTTAGTCACACATATACGTATACAAAATAACGTATTAAGAACAAGCTGCAAGATCCCCAGAATCAACCACAGCTGGGGCACTGGGCCTAGACTGTCTTTTAGCATCAAAAGTCAGGCCTGGATCCTGCTGTCACTGTGGTTGCCTTGGGAACAGACTCCTTGCCCCCCAGGACTCCACCATCCCTGACAGCAGCACTACCACTGGGCCATGGATGAATTCAGCCGTCTCAGCAACTGCAGGATCTAAGATCTCTGTGGGAGGGTCCAATCAGCCCAGGCTGGGTCACTGCTTGTGCCTTGGCTGCTTGGGACAGAGAACAGACCTGGCCCCTCTTCCTCCATAGAGGCGTACTCTTGCATTAATAGCATACAAAATAGGGAATTCCAACTAGGAAGGACGGTTAGGAACTGGGCAGCCAAAACTGCAACAAATATCCACCATCCTTGCTTTATATCTCCATGATGTTCCATCGTACCTGGAATAAAATCCGGATTTTTCACCAAGGCATAGTAGAGCCTGCCTCCCCTGGCTCATACCTGCCTCTCCGGTCCTGCCTCTCATGACCCACCCTCCCCCACCTCCCACTCGCTCCCCAGACCTGGCTCTGGTCATAGCGGCTTGCAGGTCCTTGAAGACACCAAGCCCCGTCCTGCCTCAGGGTCTTTGTACAGGATAGAGTCCTTTTGTCTGGAATGCCCTCCTCCTCCCTTTGCCCATGGCTGACTCTTTCTTAGCCTTCATTTCTCAGATTAAATGGCATGTCCTCAGAGGCCTTTCCTCCCACCTGTCTAAAGTAGGTCAGTCCTTTATAGACTGTTTCGTAACACTTATCACAAGTTGAAATTGCCACATTTATGTGTTTACTTGTTTTGTGCCATTGAATAGACCTCAAATTGCATGTGGGCAGAGCCTGGCTGGCCTTGTTCTCTGCTGAGCCCCCCCCCCCCCCCCCCCAGTGTGTGGCAGAGAGCCTTGCACACTGTAAGTGCTGTGTAAATGCTTGTAGGTGGAATGAGAGTGTGCTTGGGGACATTGAGGGTGAATGAGGAGCAGGCCCTGCCCTCAAGGGACAACAGGTAGCCTAGGGGACCCAACTCTCAAACGGGCCACGTCACGGTGCAACACCTGCCGTGTGCTGACAGATGTGAGGCGAGGGTTCAACGGTGTCCGCTCTGGCCACAGGGATCCCCCGGGCACTGGCAGCTCCCAAAAGCTACTCGCCGTCGAAGGTGGGGGAGTAGCAGAAGGCTCCCACCCAGGGCTGGTTTCATGGGTGTGGGACCAGTGAATCACACAGGGAAAGGCCCCGTGCTTGGGGTTTAAAGTTCTGCATTAGCTGTCTTGAAATCCTTAATCATTTTATCTTAGAATTTGCATTTTGTAAGTGAAGCCCGATGGGGTAATGGAACCTGCCAAGGGACCTGGAGCCTTGGCTCGTCCAGGATCTGGCCTCCCACAGCCTTCTTGCTCCCGGGGACATGTCCTCCACGACCCGCTCTTCCACCCTCAGACACAGGGCTCGTCCAGCCTCCTTCCCACTCCTACCCATGACTGCCGCCACCTTCTGACCCCAGAGAGAGCCTGGACACAGGTACAGGAGAGGCTGGGTCAGGTGCGTGCCTCCTGCGGCATCTCGTGGCAGGGCCTGGAGGCGGCCGTCCGCATCCTGGGCCACAGCGCCACGGTGCAGTGTGTCCGGTGACTGGGGTAAGGTGATGGAAGAAGCCTCTTGCCCGCCTCCCCTCCCCCATCAAGGAGCCTAGTGGCAGTTGTGCTACCCTGTGGGGGGGGCATGTGGGGAGGGTAAATGTCGAGCTCAATTTCTGCGCTCCTGGCCGGACATCGTGTGTTGTCTGCTGGCTGGAGGGAGAGGAAGGCTGGTAGCGGGTGGCCACAGTCACACAGGCATGTGCACACTGAGTTTTGGGGTTCCTGGGTGACTGCGAGGGGCCGCATTCGCCCTATGAATATCCCTATGGCTGTGAGAGTGAGACATTAAATAGTAGCTAGAAAATACGCTGCCAGCGCAAGAGAGAGACCACAGAAGCAAATCCTCTCATTTTCATAGAGTTAGTGGCACTTTTCCCCCCATTTTGTGACCAAGGGGCCCAGCATTTCATTTTGCACTGAGCCAGCAAATTATATGGCCAGTCATGCCCCCACCCTTCATTCCCCTTTGTGGCATCCCCTTTGCTGCCTGTCCCACTGCCTAGCTCGGGGGCGAGATAGCTGATAACAGCTTACATCTGTTGAGTACCTACTATGCGCCAAGCACCGTTTTAAGCCCTTATCTGTACTCCTTTATCTGTCCTACCTGTAATCCTCATAACAATCCTATAAGGTAAGTATTACTATTATGTCCATTTGTGAAGGAGGAAACAGGTGATCTGAATGAGAAGAGCTCTGAATTGAGAGTCTAGAAGCCAGAGTATTAATTTTAGCTCCACCCTTGACCTGCTATGTGACCCAGAGTAAGTCTGTAAACAAGGAGAAAAATTGCCTACCTTGCAGAATTCTAATCTCATCACATGAGAAAACAGATCTGTACCTGCCTTATAAACTGCCTGAGAGGGACTCTCATTATTTTAATTACCACCTAGTGGCTGCAGGTGGTCCACTGAGACCCCCTGATAAAATCCGCTCCTTGCGGAGAGGAGGAAACTGGCTCCAGCCCGTGCTAAGTCATGCTCTGTAGGCTTCAGCCCTGGCACCCCACCCCTACCCCCCACCCTCCCTCGCCCGTGGCCTGGCTCCATCTTCGAGGGAAAAATAAAAGTAATAGAAGTGAGAGCATCTGGAGTGAAGATGGTGCTGACGAAGCGATGCTGTGTGTCGAGGATTGGTCGTTGATGATTCCATTGCTGTTTCAGGCAACAGGCCATTGGTGCTGAATTTTGGAAGTTGTACCTGACCTTCATTTCTTTTCAAATTTGACCAATTCAAGAGACTTGTTGAAGACTTTTGCTCCACAGCAGACTTTCTCATCATTTACATCGAGGAAGCACACGCATCAGGTACAGAGAGACTCCCTGCCCCTGCCTCTTCCTCCCTTCTCTTTTCTCCCCCACTTCCCCCCAAGACTGGCTCAAGGTTGGGGAGGGGGAGGAAGAGGAGTGAGGGAAAGAGCTGCTACTCACTGAGTACCTGCCATCTTTCAGCCCCTGCTGTGTTTACCCACCACCTGCTAACTCCAGTCTGTGCTTTCAGCCCGGCACACAGAGCAGAAAACCTGGAGGGGGCGCCTGGGTGGCTCAGTCGGTTGAGCGTCTGACTTCGGCTCAGGTCATGATCTTGGGGCCCTGACATCGAGCCCAGAGTCAGACTTCCTGCTCATCAGGGAGTCTGTTTCCTCCTCTCCCTCCGCCTCCCTCCCCCTGCTCCTTCTCTCCCTCTCTCTCTCAAATAAATAAAATCTTAGAGAAAAACAACAACAGCAACCTGGAGGGATGGGTCCAGTTGGCAGAGCACCAAGCATTTTGAATGGATACATAGGGAAATCAAGGGAGAGGAGCTAATAGGAGGAATTTAGACCTGAAATGTCACAAGTGAAATAACCACTCTATAGCTGGGTGTGAGATCCCTCCTAAGACTCTCCAAACTCAAAGGGACACTGTGGTTCATCTCAGTCGATGGTTCCCAAGCTTTAGTGAGCATCGGAAGCACCCAGAAGGCTTGTTATAACGGACTGCTGGACCCTGACCCCAGAGTTCCTCAGTTAGTTCTGGGGTGGGGCCTAAGAATTCACATTTCCGACAGGCTCCGGGTGACGCTGAGGCTGCTGGCCTGGGGACCACACTTGGAGACCCCTGCCCCAGGCTAGCTTTCGTCGGGGACAGGCATTCTTTCTTCACCCCGACAGGCGGTCACACATTTTCATTACTTCACGGGAAATCTCATTCCTTTGCTGGACAGCTCTGTCCCGGAGAGCTCTCCCTGAAACTCCTACAGCTTGTGGTCTAAGCCCCTTGAACTTAACGAAATGGTCAGACACAAACCTCTCTCCCCGGTTTTCAAGGGGATTGAACCCATGCGAGTGGCCCAACTCTCAAACCCAAAGACTGAAGAAGGCAGGAAGTCATGACTGAGTGGGACAAGTGTCATTTACTTGACCATCTCCCACACGGTTTGTCTGTCTCCCAGCACCTGGCAGAGCCCATGTCCCAGAATCAGAGCTCAGTGAAAGTTGGACGAGTGGGTTTAGGCCAGTATTGTATCAGCCTCGCTGGTTTATCCGCGTGTTAAGTGTAGGTTGCTATTCATTGTCAGCAAAGTTGGTCCAGCAGTGCTTTTCCAGTATGGTCCCCGGATCCCTGACGTCAGAGCCACAAGGTGGCTTGTTAAAAACGCATATTCCAGGGCCCCACCCCAGGCCCATTGCATCCTGATTTATTGCACCCAAAGGTTGGAGACCTTCTTTCAACTTAACACTGTGCTCACGTCACTGGCAGCTTCTATCCTCATGAAGACTCCGGGGGCCACTGAAACATTAGCATCGGGTACTAGGTACACAGAGGTTCATGATACTGTTCTCTCTACCTTCATGAACTTTAAAATTTTTCCATAATATGAAACAGCACAGGCAGCAGAAGCGCAGACGCAAGCACAGTGTATCCCTGGGGCAGACGGCCCTTCGGGAGAGCAGCCGCCGTGAGTTACAGAAAGAGGGTTGGGTACCTTCAGGTGTCTGTGGTCATCATGGCTGAGAAGAGACGATGCCTTGAGGTCGTCACAGATGCCAGCATTTCTCCAACTCTAATGTGTGCTTAAATGACCTTGGGGGACCTTAGTCTGGCTCAGCAGGGCGGTGGGGCAGCTCCCCAGGTGATGCTGAGGCTGCCGGCGCAGGGTCGCACTGGGAGTCACAAAATCCAGCTCTAATCTCTAAAGGAACGAGCTGTAAACTGTAACCAGAGGGGTGGATCATCACAGACAGTGTTTCTGTCCTGATATCTGTCTCCTGACTCCTGGAGTCAGCCCAGGATGAAGCTTTCCACGATCCAGGGCTGACTACCTCAAGCCAATGAGGAAAGACTTCCTGACCCCGTTCTGACACAGACCAGTTCCTTGCCTCTGTGCTTTGCCAGTCCTGGTTCGGGCGTTTCTTCCTCCTCCCCACCTCCTTCCACAGGGTACTTGTTTCTGTCAATCAGACGAAGGTGGGCATGGCCTGGCCCACCCAATTCGAATGCACAGAGCTAGGGTCCCCCAATCCCACAAGGTCTGGGGCCTGCAGCCCAAACCTGGTTCCCACACGCCACGTGTTTGTCCAGGTAAATTATGGGGAGGGACGAGGCAGGATGGGAAGAACACGGACTTCGGGGTTTCCGACCTGAGTATGGGTCCTAGCTCCAACAGGTGCCGAACACGTGACCGTGGGCAACTTCCCTTCCATGCTCACTTTTGCGACAGTGAAATAGGATGACAACACCAACCTCACAGAATCCTCATTCGACAATACTTGACGAGTACCTGCTATGTGCCAGCCCTGTGCGGGGCCTAGGGATATTGAGACAAAAGATACACACAGTTCCTGTCCCTCGGGAGCTCACAGTTAAAGCTGGGGCAGTGAGCCACTGCTTCTCTCCGGCCCTCCGTGTCCTCAGCTGCAGGATGAGGGGGAGAATCCCAGCTTGGCCTCCCCCAGGAGGTCGTTGTGAAGCTCCAAGGAGCTAACGAGACGCCTAACAGGAAACAGGTCAGCTGGTGTTATTGTCATCTACAGAGTTTGGATGTCTTGGGGCAGGTGACAGTTACTTTACACTGTGGCCAGGCCCTTGTATCTTGGCGTGAATTTCTCCCGAGAGCTGGCTTTTCTTGGAGGAAGGTTCCTGAGCAGGGGACTTTGAAGCCCCGAGGAGATGAAGCCATTTCTGCTGCTAGACTTAACCAACTTCTGCTACCCTGGGAGGCAGCTATTACTGTAAACACAGACCACGTGGCTTCCGAATGATCCCATGACCACGTTACCTGGGTCCCAGGCTCCCCAGAAATGGGACAAGTAGAAGGGCAAGGCCAGAGCACTTCGTGGTTATTTTTTTCAGCCCATTAACAGGAGTATCACTTCCTGTAAGTAGGAAGAAGGGCACCTCGGCAAATGAGGCCATTTGAAAATCCCCTTCCATTTAAAGTTAAGCAGCCTTAAGTGGGTTTGGTTTTGGGGAATCTCCAGAGCAAAGTAGCAGAATACCTGTGGTATAGAAGAAAAACTGGGGGCGCCTGGGTAGTACAGTCGTTAAGCGTCTGCCTTTGGCTCAAGGCGTGATCCCGGCGTTCCGGGATCGAATCCCACATCGGGGTCCTCCACTGGGAGCCTGTTCCTTCCTCTCCCACTCCCCCTGCTGTGTTCCCTCTCTCGCTGGCTGTCTCTCTCTCTGTCAAATAAATAAATAAATAAATAAATAAATAAATAAATAAATAAAATCTTTTTTAAAAAATTAAAAAAAAAAGAAAAACTGGGTTCTTTCCTACCTGTGTGTTATTTGGGGGAGTCAGGCAAAATAAACCAGTATTTTTGAAGCAGCTTCCGTGAATCAGGCAGAGTCCTGGGGATTCTGTACAAGTTACCTCACAACAGGTGCAACACTGGTCCTATTAATCCCGTAACAGATGGGGAAACTGAGAATTTAAAGGGATTTCAAAGGCTTGCCCAATAACACACAGCTGAGTGTGTCAGGGAAGGCTTCCTGGAGGAGAGGGGGTTAGAGCTGTGGTTCTCAACGGAGGGTGATTTTTGTCCCCCAAGGGACATCTGGCAACGCCGGGAGATGTTTTTGGTTGTCAAAAACAAATTGAAGGGAGGGTGGGGTGCTGGCGCTACTGCCGTCTAGTGAGCAGAGGCCAAAGATGAGGCTCGACACCCTGTGACATGTAGCCCTGGGCAGAAGGCACGTAGAGAACTACTGCTCTAGACCCTTGCCTCGCAGAGCATGGTCCAGGGACCAAGCGGCCTTGGCCTCCCCGGCACCAGCTAGACCCTCAATGCCACCCTAGACGGACTGAATCAGAATCTGCCTTTAACAAGGTCCCCATGTGATTCAAATACACATTCAAGTCCGAGAAGCACTGGCCTAGTGGCCTCTCCCATGCTGAAGAGCCGAGGTCTGGGAGTCAGGAGCCCCAGGCTTCCATTTGGGATCAGTCAGTAACTCCCTATGTGATCTCGTGCATTCACCCATAATAGGAAATTGGGCCAAATCAGGGCCAAGGGCTCCTCTATCTGGGACCCTCAGTTAAAGGGGGTGGGGATGGGGGTATTTAATCTGTAGGAAATACGTCCGTGCCCTGCCTGTGAGGCCCACTGCCCATCTTTTCTTTTCTAGATGGCTGGGCTTTCAAGAACAATGTGAACATCAGGACTCACCGGAATCTCCAGGAGCGCCTGCAGGCCGCCCGCTTGCTGCTGGACAGGACCCCCCAGTGCCCCGTGGTGGTGGACACAATGGAGAACGAAAGCAGCCAGCGCTACGCAGCGCTGCCCGAGAGGCTCTACGTGCTCCGGGAGGGCAGGATCCTCTACAAGGTGACCAGGGCTTGGGGCCCAGGAAGGGCACGGGCAGAAAGGGCTTTGTAGCAGGCAGACCTGCCTTCAAGTCACTGCCCAGCCTTTTACCAGCCATGTGACCAGGGGCGAGTCCTCTCCTCTCGTGGTGTTTCAGTTTCCTCTTCTGCAAAAGGGAGGTGCTGCCCCCCCCTCACAGGGGGTGAAATCACGCACAGGAAAGTCCCTAGCATTTGGACTGCGGCTGCAGCCTCGGGCCCAGCCCTAGTTCAGTTTGGAGCTGAATGACAGAAGGTTGTTTCCATATCATAAACAATGCTCGGAGAAGGACATTGACTTGCCCAAGGTCACGCTGCACAAGGCTCTGATTCCAATTCTAAATCCTTTGAATGGGGTGGACCAGGAGTGGGAGGGTCTGAAGACGCTCATCTCTGAGGCAGGCCTGAACCTGGAGGGGGTTGTAAGAGTGAGAGCAGAACAAACCCTACAGTGAGCAGCCGGAGATGCTGAAGCAGGGACTCATTCAAGGCAGGAATTGAGTCCTGGCTTGCTTTCCACTGATTGTGCCCCCCTTGGGGCTTCCAGCCTGGCCAGGGTGGGGGACAAAAGCACAGCCTCTGGCCACTTGGGCACTGCTGGCCTCCCCCGAGAGGGCAGAATGTTTTATAGCTGCCGAAGGGATTTCAAACCTTGGAGAGCCCGTGGAGCCCAACCACGCGTCTGCTCCTCCGCGCACGGGTCAAGCTGCTGGCCCTACTTCTGCAGTGAAACGAGCAACAGATGCAGCCCCGAGGTGCCAAGGGTCACAGCACAAGGATTCAGGTCCTTCTTCCCTTCTCCTCCCCAGAGACATGGCTCGAAGATGGCATGATGGAGGCCAGCAGGGTGAGGCCCCGCGCAAGTACTGACCACACAGGAACGAATTGAAAATGGCCCACCCCTTACTTGGAGTCTGAGGGATAAGGAAGACACACACAGTGTGCTCCAGTGTCCCAAGTACTAGGAGACTCCAGAGCAGGGATCGGCAAACTTTTTCTGTAAAGGGCCTGATTGTAAATATTTTCGACTTTGTGGGCCAAATAACCCCTGGTCACGACAACTCAGTGCTGCTGTTACAGCACGAAATCCGCACAGACGAGATATAAAGGAGCATGAGGCATTAGGACAGACTTGGCTCTCAGACTGCCAATTTCCTGACCCCTGAGGAAGGATGGGCTCTGTAGAGGTGGTGACAATTACGCAGGCCTTAAAGGCTAGGAAGCCAGCCACGTGGGCAGGGTGAGTGAAAAGCATTGCAGATATAGGGAAGAAGGTGGGCAAGGGCACTGGGGCATGTTACAGCAGAGTGTGAATGGAGAATCGGGGGCATTTAGGTGACAGCGGTCTCATTTTGGACCAAGTTCAGCCTACCTCTTAGGACAAAGGAGAGCCATTGATAAGTTTTGAGCAGGAGGGAGGCATGATCGGATCTCTATTTTATTTTTTATTTTTGTAAAGACTTATTTATTAGACAGCATGTGTGCATGTGAGTGGGGGGAGGGGCGGGGGAGAGAATCCCAAGCAGACTCCCTACTGACCATGGAGCCCCATGCAGGGCTTAATCCCAGGACCCTGAGATCATGACCTGAGCTGATATCAAGAGTCAGACACTCAACTGACTGAGCCCCCCAGGTGCCCCTGGACCTGTATTTTAGAAAGATCACTGGCTCCCGGGTAGGCGTGGACTGGAGGGAGCAGGGACTGAGAACTGGGGATGGTCAGGAGGTGGGACGGCTGCCCAAGCAGGAGATGAAGAGGACTGAACTAGGGCATTGGGACTGGAGAGGCAGAGGTGGGTCTGATTTAGAATGGGTGGAACTTGCTGTGAGCGGTAGAGAAAATAAGGCCTGTCTGAAGATCTAATTATGGAAGAGCACCTTATTTGTATAGACCCCTTTCTCCTTTTGAAACTATTTACCTTATCTCCTCTGGTTTTTCTCGTACTTCTGGGTCCCGGTCTGCCCCGTTAAATGTTGGTACCATTCCACACCCTCTCCCTGGGTGATCTCATCCACCTTATGGGAGCCTCTGCCATTGACGACACCATCATGACAAAGTCCCACATAGCTAACACTAGCCCGGTTCTGTCAACCAAGCTCCAGACCCCCCTATTCCTGCAGGTTGGAAATCTGGAATGCTGATTCATTTCTCTTGCAGGGTAAATCTGGCCCTTGGAACTACCATCCAGAGGAAGTCCGTGCTGTTCTGGAAAAGCTCCACAGTTAGTCTGGAAAGATCCCCCAGTTCTAGGTGATCAACAGGAGGGCTCCTCAAGTCTTGGCTCGCCTCCCAGCCCAGGTGGCTTTGACCTCTGGACTCCTGTCCCTGCTGAAACACTAGCTCAGATTGGTCTGATGCAACCAAACAATTATAATCAGAAAACAAAGCAGCAAGTAAGCTGAATGTTAAAGGCCATACAACCCGACTCTGCCCCTACGGTGGAGACCACGTTCATCGCACGACATCGCCACGTGAGAGAGGCCCCACTCCGTGCTGAGGTGTGCTCTCTCCTTCCAGCCACTCTGGTACCAAGTGGTCAGATACGGCGGTCCTTATGTTAGGCAAATTCATTTTCCCCAACTGGCCATGTATGGACTTGATCACCTAAGACACTAAACTGGCTTTTAGAACCAAGCATGGGGAGAACGCCAGTTGTTCAGAGAAAGAGATGAGGAATTGAAAGCTGTTGTTCATTTATGCAGAAGCTCGCATTCGAAATTCTTTCTCTGATTTCTTTGCAAGTCTCCTAATGGTCATTTGTGTTAGATTACATCAGACTAATGGATAACCTTTGGTATTCTTCTGTTTTAACTCTGCTTCTTTCCATATTTGTCTATGACGGCCACAGCCTAAAGTACACACAGCTGTGACTTGATTTGAAAGAAAATGTTTTAAGATGCAGCAAGCTAATACAGAATGATCAAACTATCTCAGGCTATTTGAGATGGCTTCAGTGTGATCTCTACATTTTCTTTTCCAATTTGTGTCAGCCTATTTTATCTTGCCTTATAGTCAGTGTAATCTGATCAGCAAAAATACCATATGCTTGGAAGTGCCTCATTTGGTGGGAAGAACATTCATTCTCCGTGGGTTACATATCAAATGTCCCTTTGTCTTGTGAACTCCTGCTGAAGAATGTTTCACAGAGGAATCAAACTACCTTCACAACATAACATAAAAGAATGGGCTTGGGAGACATTTTTCTAACATGAAAACACATCTTCCTTGGCTCTGCCTTCGTGGCTGCAATGTTAACACTATTCATGTTGCTATTTAATTCTTTTTCAAAAACTTATCATTAATCATCTACCAGGCACCCATGTTCAGATATGTTAAGTCATCTAATCTTTATACATTGCAAAGAGGAGATTATTATCCCCATTTTATAGATGGGAAATCAAGGCTCGGAGTGGGGGATTTGTGGAAGGTCTCAGAACTAGTAATAAGCCAAGATTCGAACCCCATCTCTAACTTCAGCTTGCTGTGCGACTTCGGCTCGGCTGCCTTGGTCTCTCGAACTATAAAATGCGATACGAGCAGTGCCTGCTGCATGGGGGATTTGTGAGGAACACACTCAGAACCCCGCCTGCCTTGGAGAAAATGCCATGGACAGGCTGACTATTATTATTATGAGTCGCTCCAAACTGCCTCCTTGGGCCCCCTTTTTAGGGAGTGGGAGAGGGTGCGAAGGCACACAGTAGGGACGCTGAATAAAAATTCCTCATCCTGCCAAAGCAACGCAGGCACGAGTTTGCGCGGGCACCCCGAGAGAGAGTAGCTGCGCACACAGTGGGACTGCAGCGCAGCCGGGCACGGTCCTTCTTAAGCCCCAATTCCATAAAAGGAGACAGCGGATAAGCCCATGGTCCTCTGAATCACTCCTCAGATGGTCCCCCGATTCATGCCTATAAATGCACACAAAGCTCCCAGTTTTCGGTGGACAATAGCCGCTGGAACGGAGGAGTTTTCAGAATGTTAAAATAGACCCGAAGCGTTCCAAGTCAATTCTGTTCAGTTGAATGCTTCAGACGTTCATTGAGCACGGATCCCTTACTGGGTGCTGAGTAATGCACAGATGGACAGGGTCCAGCTTACCCTCACGGGGGACTAGGCATCCATGGCAATGACCGTAATGCAAAGCGAGTATGATGGGGGACAGCTGAGATAAAGACTCACTGCTCAGGGAGGACGGAGGGAAGGGCACTCCCGTGGCGCTGGGTGGGACTGGGAAAGCCTGGTGGAGGTGGTGACGTTGGGCTGGGGCTTCGAGGAGGCCCAGGCCTTCCACAGTCTGCGATGGGAACCTGGAGAGCATGGGAAGGGAAAAGGACATTTGTGGGGAAACCCGCATGGCAGAGGTGGAACAGAACTGTGCAGGATGCTTCGAAGGTTTGGACTCTAATTCTGCCAAACTGGCCGCAGACGATTTCATTTCTGCTAAGCTGAGCCATGAAGTTCACAGGTGTGCGAACTAGGCAGCGTGCTTAGCTGTCAACTGAAGGATTCCGGATACCTATTCTGCCATATAGATGACATCATTGAAAGTCTCAAGTAGTTTTTTCAAGAAGGGCACATGGGGGCGCCTGGGTGGTATAGTCAGTTAACATCTGACTTGGTTTCTGCTCAGGACGCGATCTCAGGGTCTTGAGTTCGAGCCCCACGTTGGGCTCCGCACTCAGTGGGGAGTCTGCTTGAGATTCTCTCTCTCCCTCTCCCTCACCCTTGTTCTCTCTCTCTCTTATAAATAAATCTTAAAACCCAGAAGGGCACATGGATGCCGTGCTTCCTGACGTCTGACATGCTTGCACCCGTGAGTCTGTTGTCTGGAGCCCGCAGGATCCCTGGCTGGGATTCAGACTCTTCTGTTTCGGCCTCTTTACCTCAGAGATTCGCAGACATTGCTCTGTTGTTGTCTAGCAATTGTGAGAGGAGGAGTCTGAGGCCAGCCTGAGTGATTTCTCCAAGCTCTCGAATTGCTTTTGTTCTGCCTGGAGACCTGTCAGATTCTTTCTTCATACTTGAGATTCAGTACCTTCACCAAGACCTAGTCCCAGTGTTGACTGTTCTAATATCAACATTTCCTGTAATACTGCTGTAGTCTGAATATTTGTGTCCCCTCAGATTCATATGCTGAATCCTGAAGCCCAGTGTGATAGTATTAGGGTAGGACCGGGAGGAACGTTGAATGGATCACCCACTGCGAGGGACCCCTTAGGAATGAGATTAGTGCTGTTACAAAAGAGGCCCCAGAGAGCTAGCTGGCCCCTTGCCACCGGCTGAGGATACAAAAAGTCTGCAAGCCCAGAAGACGGCCCTCACCTGACCTTGCTGACACCCTGATCTCAGCTTTCAGGCTCCAGAACCCTAAGAAATACATTTCTACTGTCTATATGCCAGCTAGTCTATGGCATTTTTGTTACGGTGGCTTGAACAACGAAGGCAAATACAATATCCTCTTCTGGTCCTAAGATTTAATTTTTTTTTTTTTAATTTCAGGGACATTCTCTTCAGTTGCCTTGAACATCTTTTCTATTGTACTTTATCCTACTCTCTTACTCAGGAAGGAGAATTATGGGTATGTTGTATCCCCTGTTCTTCCACAGCTGTTACCTTCTCTATAACTATTTTTTATTTTTTAAAAACAAATTTAAAGATTTTTATTTATTTATTTGAGAGAGAGAGAACACTAGCAGGGTTAGGGGCAGAGGGAGAGGGAGAAGCAGACTCCTTGCTGAGCAGGGAGCCCGACATAGGGCTCCATCCCAGCACCCTGAAGGCAGACCCTTAACTGACCGAGCCACCCAGGTGCCCCTCGGTAATTATTTTTAAAAATCTGTGTTCTTTTCCATTTCATTTTGTGATTTTTCTCAAGCTCTCTCCTCTGACCCGGATTCTTCTGAAACTGGGTTTATTACTGTGCCAGACACAGTTTGGCGGTTCTCACCCAGTCCCATTTGCCCACTGTCTCCTCTGGATTTGAGGGAGCTGGAAGCCAGCGGGAAGCAGTGGGAGCTTCTGGCTAGGTTCTGCCAGTGGGAGCGTAGAAGGTGGATGGAAGGGAGAAGCCATTTTTTTCTGCTTCCGGCTGGAGAGATTGCAGGGGACTGGGTCCTGTGGCTGTGCTGTCACCAGCCAAGGCAGGGGGTGGCTTCAGTTCAGAGACAGTGATGGTGACTCCACTGGTCAACAGCAGGTGTGGCTCACGGGTGCCAACTCTGGGTTACAGCCTCACCTCCTATTTGTTTTCCCAGCCTCTTCAACATTTTGTAACAAATTCCCTGCATTAGTTCCCTCTCTACTTTAAATACAGATCTCGAGCCAATGTAGTTTTCCTAATTGAATGCTGACTGCTACAATTACCAGCATCATCCCTTTGCTTCTAAGTGGCTTTACCTCTGAGACGGTTTTCTTTTTCACTTCCGTTTCTCTGTGCTGGCAGCTCGCTGTTCATCTTCTGTGCCTTATCGGTTTTTCTTTAAATCCTTGTATCTCTTCTTGGAGCTCTTTTTGTCTTGTTAAGGGATAACCATGAGCTTCAATTATTGTGTTCTCTCAGTTTCTCTTGCAACCTACGTTGTGTATCCACTTACTTTTCTGTTTTCTTTCCTCCACTTTTGTTAGTTGCCAGTTACAGTTCCCTACAGTACAGTGGTTCTCAAACTTCGGCATGCATCAAAACCACCTGGAGGGCTTGTGAAACTAGATCCGTGGGTCCCAACCTCAGTATTTCTGAGTCCACAGACCTGCGGGTGGAATAGGAACTGTGCGTTTCTAACAAGTTCTCAGGTAAGAGGCTGCCGTTTCAGGGAGCACACTCTGCGAAGCGCTTGCCAGAGCAGACGCTGTTGGTGGTCCACCCGGACCCCGCAACCAGGCCGATGCACCCAGCTGCCAGCTGCTCTGCGTGTTGGCTGCTAGTGGCTCACAGACGCCCTTTTCCTGAGAAGGTTCCTCAACAAGAGCTACGCTACCCAGAAATTCCTGAGAGATGATGTTCGCCTGAGGGTGACCATGACTGCTGCATTTGTCATGCAGAGTCCTGGGCCCCTGCCTCGGGTGGGAGTACACCTCTCAGGTGCCATTCATGGTCCAGAGCACCCTACGGGGTCAGCCTGGCGCTTCAGCTGAAGCCACAGCTTTTTCTTTTTTTAAGATTTATTTATTTATTTTGGGGGGAAGGGGCAGAGGGAGAGAATCTTGAAGCGGACTTCCTACCGAGCGCGGAGCCCAGTGCGAAACTCCATCCCACGACCCTGAGATCATGACCTGAACGGAAACCAAGAGTTGGACGCTCAACTGACTGAGCCACCAAGGCGCCCCTGAAGCCGTATCTTTGATTAACTTTCTCCCCTTGCCTTATCCTGCTTCCTGAGAGCACTCACTCAATAAATCACTCTTACAAGAGTCCCTATTTCAGACTCTGTTTCTAGAGAAACTGACCCAAAGCAGTCCACTTCTGGGTCTTTTCTGATTATTCTTTAACGGGGCTTATTATTTGCTGGAACAGAGTGTGGAAGGATGAGGAGGAGTAAGCTGGGGCAATCTGCAACTTTCATTCAGACTGGCTGTCTTAAATACCCTCTTAAGTTTATTACCTCCTTTGCAATGGAGCTCCTAGAAATCTCCTTCAGTCACACTCTCTCTGCTTCAACTGCCTTCTCACCACCTGCTATGCACTGAATTCATATGTTGTACCCACAATGTGACTGTATATGGGGGCAGGGCCTGGAGCTGGTTATTAAGGTTAGATGAGGCCAGACTATGGCACTGATACAAGAGGATCTATCCTTTTAAGTAAAGACACCAGAGAGGGGCGCCTGGGTGCTTCAGTCAGTTAAGTGGCTGACTTTGGCTCAGGTCATGATCTTGGGGTCCTGGGTTGGAGCCCTGGGTCAGGCTCCCAGTTTGGCGGGAAGTCTGCTTGTCCCTCTCCCTCTCCTCTGCCCCCCACCCCCACTGGCACTCACTCTCTCTCTCTCTCAAATGAACAAAATCTTTAAAGAAGAAGAAGAAGAAGAAGAAGAAGAAGGGGAGGAGGAGACACCAGAGAGTTCTCTCTCCCGCTCTGTGAAGAGAAGAGGTCATGTGAGCACATAGGGAGATGGTGTTCATCTCCAAGCCAGGAAGAGAGGTCTCACGGGAAACTAACTACGCTGGCACCTTGATCTTGGCCTTTCAGTCTCCAGAACTGTGAGAAAATAAATGTCTGCTGTTCAGGCGTCATAGCCTGAGGTAATTTGTTTCAGCGGCTCGAGCTAAGACAGCCTCCTTCACCATGCTTCCCCCAGCAGTCTCCTTGGTGTATCCTGCCTGTCTCTCCTTCAGCTCCGTCTCCCCAGCCATTCTGGGTTATTAACCTCAGCCCTCTGGGGACATTCCCCCTCCTCTGAAGCTACCTGCAGGCTGAGATGGCTTCAGTCTAATAAAAAAATTGCTGAAGCAGCCTTTCGTGTCTGTGACATGTTCAAGAAAGTCTCTAGTTCTGGGAGAGCATGGCAGTTCTCAGCTTCCTTTTTACCAAAATCCTGATTTCACAGTAATTAGTGAAAATCCTTTCCAGTGAGAGGCTGTAACTATTTCCTTGAAGATGAAATTCTTTTTTTCTTTCTTTTTATAATTCTTTTGTTGTGAATAATGAGTTTTGAGAAAGGGGATGAAGTAAAAATCCCTTTACTCCACCATCTTTACCCAGAAGTATCCATCTTATATTTACATATGATTTATATCCCTTTATAAAGTATAATCTTTGCTGTCTGTATATATGCTTTTTTTTTTAAATATTTTATTTATTTGACACAGAGAGACACAGGGAGAGAGGGAACACAAGCAAGGGGAGTTGGAGAAGGAGAAGCAGGCTTCCAGCTGAGCAGGGAGCCCGATGCAGGGCTCGATCCCAGAACCCTGGGATCATGACCTGAGCTGAAGGCAGATGCTTAATGACTGAGCCACCAGGTGCCCCTGTATATATGCTTTCTAGTGTATGGATGCATAGTTGTTTCCAGTTTCCTGTCCTGTAAATAGCATTGCTATCAATCTTTCTGCACTTGTCATTTATCTGATTATTAGAATACATTTCTAGAAATGCAATTTGTGTCAAAAGCTGTGTGTGTTTAAAACTTTGCACACTGCCACATGTAATTTTTGAGAAGGTTCACTATCAGCTACAAAGGGCTATTGGAGCATCACCTAGAAAGTGAAGCCCCCAAAGGATGCCCCTCATAGAGGGTCCTTCCTGAGACAGGAGTCATAACAGCAATGCTTTTTAAAAAGTCTGTATAAATGAGTGAGAGACACAAGAATTTTCATTTGTGCAATATTTCTTTGCCCTGTTTGAGCACATGGTTAAAATGTCATTAGATATTTACTTTTTAAAAAAGTAAAAAATTGGGGTGCCTGGTTGGCTCAGTCAGTTAAGCATCTGCCTTCGGCTCAGGTCATGATCCGGGTCCTGGAATGGAGCCCAGTGTTGGGCTCCCTGCTCAGCGGGGAGTCTGCTTCTCTCTCTCTGCCCCTACCACCCCCATTTGTGCTTTCTCTCTCAAATAAATAAAATCTTTAAAAAATAATAATAAAAAAACAAAAAAGTAAAAACTTGATACAAGGCACTGTGGTAGGCACTGGCCCACAGTAAGTGATCCAAAGGTATATATTTTATTAGCTAGCTTTATGAAAAACTCCTCAAGGATGTTATAGTATAAAGAGATACAGTCAACACATTTTAATTGAAAATCTACTATGTGCCAGGCACTGTTCTAAGGCCTGAGGATACAGTCAAGCAAAAGCAACAAATATTCCCTGCCCTTGTGGAATTTACATTCTAGTGAGGGAAAGAGACAATAAACACGATATATATGATAAAGAAGAAAAAAAATATGTGTTAGCAATAAGCAGGGCCATCCCTGAAAGGTTGTGGTTGCCGAGGGCGATTCAATCATTTGAGCCCCTACCCAAGATACTCACACTTGAAAGCAGACTGCACTGCCCCCATCTTTCACAGCAGGCTTGGGATATGATTAAAGGGAAAAAAGCTCAGTTGAATTTTAGTGGTAGTGAGAAAAGACGAGTAAGGTACCAGATGCCCTGAAGCACAGGACCTAGGGCGGCTAGTCCCAGAACAAAGGAGACAAACAACCGGGAAGGAAGACTGAATGTGTTTATGTTGCAATGGTGTGTGTGGGTGCGGACCGGCAAGGGTGATGAGACGCTGTAATTGTAGATACCCGGGGCCAGGGAAGGCCTCGCTGAGGAGATTCTGTGTAAGGATCTGAAGTTCGTGAGGAAGCTAGCTGTACAGATAGCTAAGGAAAGAGCCCTCTGGGCAGAGGAGGCAAACTCAAAGGTCCCCCAGAGCACACAGCACGTTGGGAGTCAGGAGTCAGTGGGTAAGTGGAGGTAAATCCAAATGAGGGATGAAGGGGATCGAGGAAGCCAACTGGGGACAAATGAGACTTTAAAAAGATGATGGGGTTTAGCAGTGAAGAAAAAAGAAAAAAGATAAAGCCACATTTTATTATACCTATTGCTGAAACGTGGAGAGGTTTTTATAAGGTGAAGTGAATCTTTAAAGTCCAGGAAAACGAAGGTGAAAGAATGCTGTTTTTAAGGATCATAACATGGTATTACAAGCACTACACTGATAACTTGTTCTCTGCATCCACAGAAGACAGACACAGAGAAAGAAGACTTAGAGATACTTTACCAGGCCTGTGCCAAAGAGATCAATCAGACAACCCCTGGAGATCCCTTCAGGCAAGCGCGAGCCTTAGCACTGTTTCTTACACAAAGAATCACTGACATTTCAGTTTAGGAAGTTGGCCAAAAGAAAATCCTTAGCATTTCATTTTATTGAACATGAACACAATTGCTCCAAGTCACCTTCCTTCTCAAAAGCCTTAACCGGCTCCAGTGTTAAGGGAAAATATTTGAAAGCATTAAAAGCTCTCTGTGATCTGGCTGTAATGTATGGTTTTAGTCTTATTCTTTGCCCTAGTCAGACTTAAATATTCATCACTCCCCAAATGTGTCTGAGGACCGAGTACTCCTCACATCTTCGATCACACCAACATTGCTCTTCAAATACGTTACTCTCCTCCATTTATCCAAAACCTACCTTTCTGAGAGTAAATTTGGGCAACAAATCTTGGTAAGTGGTTTACCAGGAAGTATTAAGAACCTTAAAACTGTTCCTAACTTTGACTAATTCCCTTCTGGGAATCTCCTCTAAGGAAATCATCTGAGACGCAGGCAAAGATTTTTGCACAAAGATGCCCTCAGCAGCATTATTGATTTTTATTTTTCTATTACGAAGAATGTCAAGCATACACAGAGAGGTGCATGCAGTGAGGTCCCATATATCCACCAACCAGATTTAATCCTTTACTGCCATACTTGTTTCAACTAACACTTTTTCCCTTAAAAAATATGCTTAAGAATTTTAAAGCAAATCCCAGCTATCAGGGCATTTTACCCCTTTATACTTCGATATACATGTTTGAAAAAATATGAGCATTTTCTTACCTAAGCTTAATGCCAGTAACACAGCTAGCAAAATGAACAGTAACACCCAATCCATAAGCATATTCCCTCAAATATGCTTGTTTTGCTCAAATCAGCAGCCAAATAACATCCGCACATGGCATGTGGCTTTGGGGGCTCTTATGTCTTTTTGAATCTAGAGTGGACCCCTTCCTTAATTAAATACCATTTTTCATGCCACTGATTTATGGAAGAAACCAGGTCACTTGTTCTGTAGGATAAGCCACATTCTAGATTTGTCTGTGAATCAGTCGGGATAGGCCAGGTTATAGTCCGAATGAAGCTTTATTTTTCCTTCTGTATGTCCAACTCACACTGAGACGTCTGCTCCCTGCTATCGCCAGCTCACTTCCAGACCCAGACTGGTGAAGCAGTTACTTTGCAGAACATCTTGCTGGCCGTCGTGACAGAGAAAGAAAAGAGCTTTGAAGCGTCTCATGCAGGCCTCGCTACCACTTTCCCCTCATCTCATTGCCCACAACTGGTCACATGGCCCTACCCAAACGAAGAAGGCCAGGAGGTCTATCTCACCACGTGCAGGAAAGGCACAGATCTGGGCATTTCGGTGAGCTACAAAATGGCTACTAGTCTGTTTGCTGCCCTGTGGTGTCATTTTACTTGCTTTTCCATCCCCAGTATTTCCCGAAAAATAGAAGTTAACTCTAGAACTTGATTCAATTCAGGCTCAGTAATTTTGGCAAAAGGACTTCAGAGGTTGGCCTGTGTGCCTGATATCGCATCACATCAGGGGCACAGAGTAATAACTGTAGCGGATTATAGCAGCAACAGCCACTGCCCCCCTGCCTCCCACCGTATATATGCATATGCGAAGACCATGAAAGAGAGGCAAGAGTGAGAGAGATTGAGTTTAAGAAATTGCTCCTATGATTATGAAGTCTGGCAAGTCCAAAATCTGTAGGGTTGGCTGACAGGCTGAAGAGCTGTTGTTGCACAAGTCTGAGCGCCGTCTACTGGTAGAATTCCTTCTTGTCCAGGAAAGGCCAATCTTTGGTCTATTAAGGTCTTCAACTGATAGGATGGAGGGCAATCTGCTTTACTCAAAGTCCACCGATTTAAATGTTAATCTCATCCCAAAAATACCCCACATATAAACATTCAGAATGTTTGAACAAACATCTGGGCATTGTGACCAGTCTATGACACACATAAAATTAACTATCACAAACATATTTCACTCAGATTATGGTATGGGTTGAACTATGTCTCCGAAAAGACATGTTGAAGTCTTAATCCCTGGTACCTGTGAATGGGACCTTACTTGAAAATATGACTGTTACAGATGTAATTAGTTATGATGAGGTCATACTGGAATAGGGCGGGCCCTAATTCAATATGACTGATGTCCTTAAAAGAAGAGAAGATACACAGAAACAGGTACACACAGAGGGAAGATGATGTGAAGACACACAGAACGCCATATGATGATAGAGGCAGAAATTGGAGCTACAGTGCCACAAGCCAAGGAATGCCAAGGAATGCCAGAAACTAAGAGAGAGGCATGGAACAGATTCTCCTTCGGAACCTCCAGTAGGAACAAACCCAGTCAATACCTTGATTTCTGACTTCTAGCCTCTAAAACTGCGAGACAATAAATTTCTATTACTATAAGCTATCAAGTTTGTAGTACATTATTATGGCAGCCTTAGGAAACTAAAATGAACGACATACACAAAATACTATGTTCTAATGTCACTGTTTCTTTTGTGTTTATCAACCTGTGATAAAGTTAGGTTCGTACATTTCTGTTTGTTTTCAAAATTTTGGACTTTCTTTTTTGTTTTAATGTTTGGCTACATTAGTTACTTATGTTTTCAAAAGTCAAGCTATATAATAAAGCATATTCAGAAAAGTTTTATTTCCCTCTAATCTGTCCTATCCTGTTCCATACTTCCCCAACATATACAAAAAATCAACTAATATCAATAATGGTTGTCTGTGGGAAGTCAGATTATGTTTTTCCTAATTCTTCTTTGAGATTTTCAAATCAGGGCAAAAATAAAATTAAAAGAAAAAAATAAAATTATTTGTACAAGGCCCAACTCAAGTCCCATGGCCTCCACGAAACCTTTCCATAAGTACTTTCTCTTTTCTGAACTCATATATTTACTGTCTATATTGCTCACTTAGCTCTTTTCATCAGTCCAATCAATGAATTAAAAAATTAATGCACTGAACCTAAAAAAATTCATGCACTGAGATCTGACAGGCACTCTGTGAGATGCCGTGAGGACACAATGTATTATCAGTGAAGTTTTCATATATAGTCATTTCCTTCATTAAGTTGTATATCGAAGTGAGAGCTTTCTTATAGCCCACATGGTGGCCATCACTCCTGACTAATGAACCAAATTCCTTTGCACAAAATGTTGAAGAGAAAATAAAAACTAAAACAGATTGATACAAATCCTTTTAATAAAGCATATCAATGACAGCTTCATGTTTAAATAAATATATTGTTAAAAAATCATGCAAGAGCATTTTGTTATAATTACTAAGAAAGATTTGAGACTGCTAGTCCCTCTGCAGAAACACTATGCACAGATGCAAAATGATCAAAGGCTGATATAATAATGAATCTCAAGTAAGTGGCGTGGCCATCTCGTGTCTGCAAAGGAAAAATCAATATGGAAGCTTTTAGCAATTCTAGTTAACTGTTAAATAGCAGTTAGCAGAAGAAAGGGTTTGATGCAAAAATGATATCCTAAATATGTAATAATATATGAGATATAATATTCAGAGGAGAAGCCAGCTGCATATAACAGTACCGCTGCTCTTCTGTATCATCAGGCAAATATCAGCATTGGTTTGATGCAAAAATAGCAGGTGGAACTAAAAATCACCACTTTACATTTCTGAATAATTTTTTTAAAGTGTCTTTCTAAAGTATTTTTCATGTTAGGAGACTTCCTTTGTTTGATGATTCCTCTGACTATACTACCCTGACTATACTACATTTTATATTTTTACATTTATATAATTTCTCTGGAAAGCAATATGGCAATATATAAAAGCAGCTATAAATAAGTCTACACTGATGGATCCAGTAATTTCAATCCTTGAAATTTAATCTTAGAGAATAATTTAAAAGGTGAAGATCATGGTAGTGAGAACATGCGTAAGATGTCCCCTGTAGGATTACTTACAATGACAGAGGGAGGAAAAATGAAATTAGTGAACATTTGCTTATTTTCATACATTCATTTTAAAATTACAATTATGAAACTTGTAATATAATATTGTTTAAAAAGATACAAAGTTCTTCATTTTTACTATTATAACTATGTGACGCACATTGACAACTAGAAGAAAATAAGTGTAATAAAAGCTCTTGTGGCAGGATACTAAAATCATGGGTGACTTCCAGCTGCCCACTCCCCCTTACTACTTTCCAAATGTTCTATAATGTTGCAACGCTCCTTGATTCACAGTGAGTCCTGAAACAAAATACTTAGCAGAGGCTTACTAATCATAACCCATTAGTAAAGATGGAGAAAAACAGGCAGATAAAATTCAGTCTAATTAATCATTTTTCTGGCCCCCACTGGCCTCTCCAGTCGTTGGGCACATTTGGGTGGTGGGGAAGATAATTAATAGCATTCAAAAACTTCCTACAGAATCTTTTGAAGCACGGATATCATAGCAGCACCCAGTAAGTTGTGAAGAAGGAAACTTAATGGACTAGGTTTCTCTTTCAGCCTCATTTAGAGAAACTTTAATTAAACAAACACTACCACCTAAAAAAAAAAAAAAAAAGCCCACACATTCAGTTGTTTCACTTTTTTGTGTTTGTCTAAACCCAGGGCCTGATAAACTAGCAGGAACAGAGAAACTCCTGATGAGGCAGCAGCTTCCTCATCAACGGGCATTCATTCCACTTGACAAGCAAAGCCCAATGGAATGTTGTCGAAAAATGCTGGTTCTCTTTCCACCTCGTCTCTCTTTGGCTTATTTGTTGCTGATCCTATGCTCCAGTTCCCCTTATGTGAATCTCCCTTGTCCTTTCATGCTTAAATTAACATCCGATTTTGGCATCTCAACCTTTTTTGATTCCTATTCTAAAAGGCCTACAGAATCAAATGAAAGAAAGCAAAGCAAGTAAATACTTCAAAATGAACAAAATAAAAACAAATAAGTGAATTGTTTTATCCTTGTTGAATATCCTGTTATTCAATGGCAGATAAAAGCCTAGTTTATGCATGCTTTATTTAGAGTATAATATTGTTGAGAACGACCTTCTCTTTTGGTTGATTAGGTATAGAACCTATAATACATTAACTTTGTGACTAAGGAGATAGATTTAAAATGTAAATACATCGTGCTGGCTAAAGATAATGTTTATCTCTACAAAGTATTATCAACTTACCATAATTTCTTCATTTTGAAGCTGTCCCTCTGTGTGGACTAGATCTAAAAACACAAATTTAACAGAAATGAGTTAGGGTTCAAAACACATGAGGATAGCTACTGAAATTTATGTTCAGCAAAACACGATGTCTGGTAAACTATAGTTAGATCAGACATACCAGGGTTTGGGGGTTAAAATTCAATATCAAAATAGGAATATTTGATATAAAAGGCATGAAAGATAAACTGTGGGCTCTAAAACATCTCTAGCGAGGATAAACTAAAGGAAATGTAAATCAGAGTAAGGGAATATAAAGTAAGGAATTGATAAAATGTGAACATCCCTTTTAAGGATCAAGCCACTCCCACTTATTAGAGGCCTGAAAGGAGCCATCTTATTGCCACTCTCATGGGTAATGACTACAGCTCAGTTTCTCACGCTGAATTTTTACTGTGATGTTGAATTATGTTGCCCGTGAATTGATCTTTTTTGGTATCCAACTTTAGAAAACTTTTACTTATATAATTTTAAAACAGATTAACTAAAAAACAAAAAACAAAAGCAGATTAACTTAGTTGGTCACAAGTTAATCATATCAAACATTCTTTTGGAAACATGAATATTTGATTGATATAATAATAAATACTGACATTATTTAGAAATTAATTTTATTTGTATCAGAATAGTTAGTGCACATAA
The DNA here is from genome assembly GCF_017311325.1 of Ursus maritimus. NCBI lineage: Eukaryota > Metazoa > Chordata > Mammalia > Carnivora > Ursidae > Ursus > Ursus maritimus. The sequence goes on along the minus strand of NW_024423564.1, from coordinate 60,815,213 downwards.
TTTTTAAAGGCACATACACAAAAAGGGTGGTCTCTGGGAAGTAAGATGGTGCATGACTGTTTCCTAACCTCTCTCTGAGGTAATGAATAGCAATCCCCTGCTTGACCCTTTCTTTCTCTTCCAGTCCTGCTCCTGAGAGGCAAATGTTTTCAACTCCTTCAGCCTTTTTTCCTTAGAATTGTAACATGCTTATATTCCTTTTCTCGATTTATCAATGTTTTACAGACTTTATATTATGGTAGAGGAAAATTTAGGTCTCTTACATCAATATCTTCTTCCTCTTCCTACAACATTTCCCTCCTACCATCCTCTCAGTTTTGAAATTGGATTACATATTGCCTATGTAAATGTTATTTATGCTGAGATAAGTATTGATTATGATCCCATTTTCTTTCTTATACAACTCCTCCTCTACCAGGAGTTAATAATAACCTGTTTCATTGCTTAGTTTTTTAATTATGAAAAATTAGAAAATCTCACTTACATCAAAGAAGACACAATATAATTCCTGTATATACCCATCATCTTGATTTTATAATTACTAACATTTCACTATACTTTCACTGATTTATGGATTTTTTTTTTGCTAAAGTATTTTATTTTTTTAAAGATTTTATTTATTTATTTGAGAGAGACAGAGAGTGAGCATGAGCAGGGCGGAGGGGCAGAGGGGGAGAGAGAAGCAGATTCCTTGTTAAGCAGGGAGCCCAACGTGGGGCTCGATCCCAGGACCCTGAGATCATGACCTGAGCTGAAGGCAGACGCTTAACCAACTGAGCCACCCAGGCATCCCTTGCTAAAGTATTTAAAAGAAAATCTAAGACAACGTGACTTTTCACCTCCAAATATCTGATTATCCATTTCTCAATAATAAGGATATTTTCTTACATAACCATAATACTATTACCATACTAACATTAAAAATACTTTAATATCATATAATACCCAGTCCACATTCAGATTTCCCACTTGTCCCCAAAACGTCTTTTTATAGTTGGTTTATTCACATCAGAATTAAGTCTCCTTTAATCTTGAACTGCTTTCTCTCCCCCACACACATTTTTTCCCATGTCACTGACTTATTGAAGAGACCAGGTCAGTTTTTCTGTAGAATGTCCCACATTTTGTCATCTTGCCTCTTCATGGTTTCATTACATTTATTCCTCTATCCTTTGTTTCCTATATACTGGAATTAGAGCTAAAGGCTTAATTATATTCAGGGTTTGAGGCCTTCATCAAATGTCCGGTGATCTTTGGCTATCTTTTGTTACTTATAAATAAATCATTTGAAAACTGTGTGTATGAACCAGGCTCACTGACTAGGACTTCAATAGAGTGACCAGGAATGAGCTAGCCTTTGTCAGTATCCATATATCTTTTTTTCTGGAGCCATTCGGTTTCTCCAAAAATATTTAGTCTCCTGGCCAGGGCTATATTCTTGAGTGCTGTCATAAATAGTAGAGCACAGAAGAGTTCTCGCCATTCAGTATGCAGGCTTCCACTTAAATACCCTGTTTTCAACTCCACATCTCACTTACCTTCTCTAGTACGTCTGGTCTCCCTGAGTTCTGAGCCTCAACATTCAGTGTTCCTCGTTATCCCCTGCAGGTGGTTTCTGGGAGGAAGGAGGAGTCATCTAGCTTTGTGGGACAGGAGAACTTACCCTAGGGTCAAACACTCTGTATATAGATGTTCAACCAATCACTCTTGTTTTCTGGTCCATGTCTCACTCGCACTTTCCATGGTACCTCTGCCTTCAAATTCTAGACCTTCCTGAGGCTTTTTGGGCAAACTGGCTTGCTTTACATTGATATTCTCCTTGGAGGGCACTTAGGTTGTAACCTACCCCATTTAGCTACATTAGCTACTTCTCTTCCATCTGTGTTCTCTCTTCCATAATATAGATTAACCTCTCACATCCTCTTTGGTCTCCTGTTTTTTGTTTGTTTGTTTGTTTTTAGTTTTTGTCCTTGTAGGTTTATGCCTCCTTTTATTCCTTTACTATTATTTTCACGGTATTTTGGGAAGGAAAGGAAATAGACACGCGAAGACAACATGTTGTGTTTAATTGGAGGCAATTCTGCTGATGATATTTAAATAGTACCATTAGGAAGGAAGGAAAGACGAGAAACTAACATTTATTGTCTACCATATATAGTAAAGTAGATACTATGGTCACAAAAACCTTAAATGGTAGGTTACTGTCCCATTTTTCAGATAAGGATTCTGAAACTCAGAAAAATTAAGTACTAACATGCTAACAGTTACATAATCAGTAAGTGAAGAAGCAGTCCTGTATTCAAACCTGGGTTTTTCTAGGCTCTTCATAAGTCACAAGAGTCATCTTTTTTCACCAAAATGCCCCTCAACTGGAGACACAGAATCAAAGGACAATTCTCTACTCCCTCATGCCCAGAACAATGCTGGTAAAAAAGCACATACCTCTTTCAATCCATGGCTCAAAATCAACTGGCTCTTTAGATGTGCTCTTTTCAATCCTCAAGGTCCTCACTGACATTGTAAGTAAACAAAATAAAGTGTTAATTACCTACCTGATTTTATGTTGCTGTCCCTATATTCCTTTTTTTCTCTGTCTGAAAGGGTCAAGCACTGGTGGGACTGCACAAAGTACTGGGATCAGAAACACATGCTCTGAAAATCATTTACATGTTGTTTTTCTATAGGGCCCCATGGTAAAATGCAGTCTTGTGTCACTGTAATCTTATACATGTTTGCAAAGTGCACAATACAAAATTAGTAGAGTCTTTTCGAATTTGGTATCATCCAGAATTTTTTGTGTACTGGTAATAGTAATAATAAAAATAATAATTATCATTATACTGTTAGTGATCTTGGTCATAAACCTTTATGGAGAAACTACTGTGAGTCAGGCATATTTACTTGTTCACTCTTGACTATAATCTTCTAAGAAAAAGTATTACTAATCCACTTTACTGATGAGGAAACAGGCTTAGAGAAGTCAGGCAAAGTGTTCAATGATATAGAGCCATTAAAGGCCAGAGGTGGAATTCAAACTTTAGGTGTGTCTGACTCCAGAGCCTCTACAATTAATGACAAAAGAGAGACTTAACCAGGATGCAGGCATCTTCCTTCTGCATTGCTTTTTCTCTGTTACCCCTAACCCAGGTCCTGCTACCCCAGAGCCATTATTCTCTTCTCTGTTCTGTACCCCGGCGGGGGCAGGGGAGAGGGGGAGGACCCCTATGGATTGCAGCACTGGCTACTGGTCGGATTTGGCCAATGAGAGCCACTGGGAGGAAACTGGAGGGCAGTGGTGAAGTGAGATCAGGTTATTTTTTCCCCACTCCCTTCCTGCTTCCATGCGCTGTCTTTGACTGTGGTTGGGTCCCTTCATGATTACATCTGCTGCCAGGCAGGCCCTCTGCCACAGACTCCAGCTCTCACCGGGCTCTGGTAACACAATTTCTGTCCCTTTTCCCAGGGGTGGTAATGGCTTATTGCTGTGGCCAGTTTCAGGGCGTTCTCACCATCCCCGGTTTGTTCCCTTAGCCAGACCATAATTTTGTAAGTAATCCCTATCAATAAAGTCTTTTCATTTGAACCATCTGGGATGTATTCTCTCCTGCCATGATTTTGTCTGAAATACTTTATCCTTAAATAAACACAAGACAGGATTAGAATGATGTTCCAATGGGAGAGACTCCTCCTAAATCCCTCAGAAAATGCCATTATTAATAGAAGAATAAAAATTATCCAATGCAAATAATCAAGGTTATCAGATTTTCAGAAAGAATTTGACAGAGAATCCCAAGCCAAATGAATCTGGAATAAAGATGTTGAAGAACCTAGTGTTCTGGCAAGCTGGCTTCTTATGTTCATAGTAGGGTTTTTTGCCAAAGATTTTCACAAAGTAAATTGCATGGAAATTATTATGCACTTTGGAAGGGCTTCAAATTTGCAATTTTAGAGACGTTAACTGTGCTCCAGGCAGTTAACCCATACTCCCCACCCTCCCACCCCAGTCATAAAACTGGATTCCATGCTACAAAAAAAGTTAGTGTTTTGCCAAAGATTACATATGTGCTCTCTGCCAATGGGAAAATTAAAAGATGATGAATATTAATATATGATTTGCTTACCAAAGTAACTTTGGATTACAAGCCTTTCAATCCTCACATGTTTGTGAAAACAAATAATGAACTCTTGGGGAAACATTCCTGTTGTGGTCCAAAATGTTTCTGGATTCCTATTGTTAATTTTAAAGAAAAAGAAAAATGAAGAGCCAAATAAAAATATTTAATCACAAAATTCTAGGGGATAAGTATTTTAAATAAACGACCCTGGATTCTTGAAATCCCTTTCTATCTCTTCCTTCTGCCTCTAATCTCTCCCCAACTTTAATAATTCTTCTTTACTACTAGCAGATACATTTTTTAAAAACATAGAAATGGAATTGATATCACTCTTGTCTAAAAGCCTTCAGTGGCCCCTTATCACCTATAAATCTGCCGGTGTAGAATGGCATTTTACGACTCTGTACAATCTGGTCCCATTATTAAAGTGTCTCCCGTCATGGTATCCTCTCCCGTTACTGCAGTCACATTGGGCCAATTAAGATTCTGCAAACATGTCATGCAGGCTCATGTTTCTGTGTCTTACTTAGTTCATGAGGTTCTCTTGACCCCAAAGTCTTTCTCCCGTTAGGAGTTTATTCGCTCTTTGGTCCCATCCCTCAACCCCAACTAGTCAGAATCTCTTCCTCAGGCCTCCTTTGCACTCAGCGTCCATTTTTGCATTGGTACTTACCTCTTCTGCTTTTATGACTCCTGCTAGATGCTGAGTTTTCTGAGTCCAACCACCTTCTCTTAATTATCTTTATAACCCAGCAACTATCACCATGGCTGACCCATAGTAGATGCACAGATGTGTGTTGAAAAAAAAATGCATTCAATTTTATGTCATATATATAGTTAAATATATATGTAATATATATGGTACCGTCCACAGAAATAACCATTTCTATTTTAACTATTCAATCTCCTTCTTTCTTTTTTGGAGGTAAAATTTTACCTACAGTGAAAGTTATTTTAAATATATAATTCAATGAATTTTGACAAATGTATATAACTTATGTAACCAATATGCTAGGGCAACCAATACCCCCAATCAAGATATGTAACATTTCCATTACTCCAGAAACTTTTCTTCTCTTTCCTTCTAGACAATTCTTACCTCCCTTAGGCAACTATTGCTCTGATTTCTGTGATCATAGACTATGCCACAATTTGGTTATTCATTCTTTTGTTTGATTATTTTGTTGGATATTTGGATGCTTCCAGCTTTTTAGTATTATGAATAGGTTGTTATGAACATTCTTCTACAAGTGTTTTTGGGACATATTTTCATTTCTCTTGGGCAATTATTGGGAGTAGAATTGCTGGGTCATACGGCAGAGATTTGTTTAACTTTACAAGAAGCTGCCAGATTCTCAAAGTGATTGTACTATTTTACATTCCTACCAGCAATGTAAGAGAGTTCTAGTTGCTCCACAGCCTTTCCAACACTTGCCTTTGTCAGCCTTTTTAATTTTAGGCATTCTAGTGGATATAAAATGGTATCCTACAATGATATTAATTTGCATTTCCCTGATAACAAATGATGCTAAGCACTTTTTTTCATATATATATTTATATACAAATATCAGAAGCTTTACTGACAACATAATACATATTTTATATATGTATTATACACAGTATTCTTACAATAAAGTAAGCTAGAGTAAAGAAAATGTTAAGAAAATCTGAAGGAAGAGAAAATATTTACACCTCTGAAAGCATATTTATTGAAAAAAATCCCATGCAGTTCAAACCCATGTTGTTCAAGGGTCAACTGTACTTTCCTATTTTTATTATTTGTTTCTTTTCTATTTTGTTTCTTAATGATTTTTATGTCTAAGAAATCTTTGCCTACCTCACTGTTACAAATGTACTTTCTGATGTTTTCTTCTTGAAGTTTAGTAATTTCAGCTCTGAGTGGAGATCTATGATCCATCCTGAATTAACTTTTGGGTTTGGTATGAGGTAGGGGTGGAGGTTCTTTTTTATCAGTATGTTTATTCAGGTGTTCTAGCACCATTTATTAAAAGATTTGCCTTTTCTTATTGAACTGCCTTGGTGTCTTTGCCTAAAATTAATGGACTATATATGGGTAGATCTGTCCCCTTCATTTTTTCCCATTGATCTGTTTCTATATCCTTAGCCTTCTGTTGAAAATTAACTGACCTTGTATATGTGGGTCTATTTCTCAGCTTTCTATTCTGTTCCATTGGTATATATATCTACCTTTACAAAAATACCACACTATTTTGATTACTGTAAGTTATTTTTAAGTCTTGAAATCAGATAATGTAGGTGTTCAAACTTTCTTCTTTTCCAGATTACTTTGACTAGACTAGGCCTTTGCATTTCCATATATATTTCAGAATCAACTTGTGTTTTACATAAAAGTCAATTGAGATTTTGATCAACACTGTACTGAATCAACAGGTTATTTTAGGAAGAAATTGCCACCTTAACAATATTGAGTTTTCCAATCATGAATCTTTTCATCTACTTAGTTATTTAATTTTTCTCTGCAACATTTTATGGTTTTCACTGTAAAGGCCTTCCATATCTTATTAAATTTATTCTTTTTTTTTTTTTTAAGATTTTATTCATTTATGCGACAGAGAGACAGCCAGCAAGAGAGGGAACACAGCAGGGGGAGTGGGAGAGGAAGAAGCAGGCTCCCAGCGGAGGAGCCCGATGTGGGACTCGATCCCGGAACGCCGGGATCACGCCCTGAGCCTAAGGCAGACGCTTAACGACTGCGCCACCCAGGTGCCCCATATCTTGTTAAATTTATTCTTAACTCTTTTATGTTTTGACTGCTATTGGAAATGAAATTTTTTTAAACTTCAATTTCCAACTATTTCCTGCTATTATACAGTAATACAACTGATTTTTGCATATTGACCTTGCTAAATCTGCTTATTAGATCTAGGAGGTTTTTTAATAGATTCCTTGTTTTTTGTAGATTCCTATGAAACATTAATATCTGTGAACAAAGACAATTTCATTCTTTTTTTTTTTTTTTAATTTATTTGACAGAGAGAGAGAGAGACCACAAGCAGGGGGAGTGGCAGGCAGACGGAAAAGCAGGCTCCCCACTGAGCAGGGAGCCCGATGTGGCACTGGATCCCAGGACCTTGGGATCATGACCTGAGCCGAAGGCAGAAGCTTAATCTACTGAGCCACCCAGGCACCCCAATTTCACTCTTTCTAATCCTTATGCCTTTTATGTCTTTTTTGGCCTTATTGATGGGCTAAAACCTCCAAAACAATGCTGAATAGGAACAGTGAGAGCAAACATCCTTGCTCCGTTTCCAATATCAGGAGAAAAGCATTTATTATTTCACCACTAAGCTGAACATGTTTAGTAAATGCCTTTATCAGATTCAGGATGTTCCCTTCTCTTCCTTGTTTGCTAAGAATTGTTATCATGAATGAATGTTGAATTTTGTCAAATGCTTTTTCTTCATCTATTGGGATGATCATATGATTTTTCTCCCTTGTTCTGGCAATGTGGTGAATTACACTCAACCTTGTATTCCTGTGATAACATGATAAATATGCCAACCTTGCTTTCCCAGGATTAATTTCATTTGCTGGATTCAATTTATAAGGATTTTTGTGTCTATGTTCATAAAGGATATTGGTCTTTAACTTTCCTTTCTTATTTCCATTATTTTTTCCTTCCCTTCCCTTCCCTTCCCTTCCCTTCCCTTCCCTTCCCTTCCCCTCCCCTCCCCTCCTCTCCCTTCCCCTTCCCCTTCCCCTTTCCTTCCCCTTTCCTTGTAATGTCTTTGTCAGGTTTTGGTATCAGGGCCACGCTGTTCTCATAAAAAACAATTTGAGAAATGTCTCCTGCTCTGTCTTTGAAAGATTTATATTATTTTTTCCTCTAAATATTTGATAAAATTTAATTTATACAATAGATACATGGCTATTCAAATTTTCTATTTCATCTTTTGTCATTTTTATAGGTAGAGGTTTTTAAGAAATCTGTCCACTTAAATTGTCAAATGTATTAGCCTAAATTTGTTCTCTTTTTAAATTAAAAACATTTTAAAATTGAGGTATAATTGACATATAACATATTAGTTTCAGGTATACAACATAATGGTTTGATATCCTAAATTTGTCCTCGATAGTGACTTATTAATCTTTTAGAAACTAGTGATATTGCTTCTTTCATTGCTGGTACTGTTGATTTATATTTTCTCTATTCTTTCTTGGTCAATCTTCCTAGAGGTTTATAACTTTTAATAATCCTTTCAGATAATCAATTTTGGTTTTGTTAATTTTTTCTAATTGTCTATTTTCTATTTTATTGATTTCTGCTCTTACCTTTTATTTATTTTCTTCTACTTTCTTTGGGTATAATTTGCTCTTCTTTATCTAGCTTCCTACAGTGGAAATTTAATTACTGGTTTTTAAAAAATTATTTTTAAGATAAAATATTTATGCTAAAAAAAATTTCCCTGGAAGCATCACTTTAGCTGCATCCACAAATGTGGATATATTGTGCTTTCATTATCATTTGGTTAGGAATATTTTCTAATACACCTTGTATATTTGACCAATGGGTTATTTAGAAGCGCCATGTTTAATTTCTAAGTTTCAGAGATGTTTTTCCAGATGCCTTTTCAAAATTTACTTGTAATTTAATTACACAGTGGTCAGAGAACAAATTCTTTTTTCTCCAGCTTTAGTGCAATATAATCAACATACAACACCGTGCAAGTTGAAGGTAAACAACATGATGATTTATTTACATATATGTTGTGAAATCCTGATCATAATCACATTAATTAACACATCCATCATTTCACATGTACCATTTTTTTGAATACATATTCCCTAAGGTTTCAATCTTCTGAAATTTATTGACTTTATGGCCCAGCACATTTCAGTGAATGTTTAGTATACTTCTTCCATGTGCCATTGTTGATTATAATGTTTTATAAATGTCAATTCAGTCAAGGTGACTGACAGTGTTGTGCAGATCATCCTACCTTTAAAATGTCTTTACTATCTGTATCTTTAGATTCTTTGTCTGGCTGCTTTATCATTACTGAAAGAAAGGTATTAAAATCTCCAACTATGATTATGGGTTTGTTTATTTCTCTCGTTCATCTGTCAGTTTTTATTTTATGTATTTGGAAGATTATGCGGTCAGTTTACATTTAGGATTATTATTTCTTCCTGATGAAAGAATGCTCAAACATTATAAAACGTGCCCTTTACCTCTGGTAATTCTCCTTATCTTACATTCTACTTTGTCTGATAGGAATACAGCCACAGCCACTGTCTTATGTTTAGTGTTTATAGGATACATCTTTTTCATCCTTTTATTTTCAACCTATTCGTGACTTTATATTTAAAGTACATCTCTTGCACACAGAATAAACCAGTGTGTTGTATTTTTACCCAGTCTGACAATTTCTGTCAATTTCTATCATTAATTGAAGTGTTTAGCCCATTGGCATTTAATATAATTATTGATATGGCTGGGTTTAAGTCTACCATCTTACTATTCATTTTCTATTTGTCCCTCTCATCTATTTTTTTCTTTCTTTTTTAAAATTTCTTTTTATTATATTATGTTAGTCACCATACAGTACATCCCTGGTTTTTGATGTAAAGTTCGATGTTTCATTAGTTGCGTATAACACCCAGTGCAGCAATAAATACCCGCCTCAGTTTGTTTCTCATAGTCCATAGTCTCTCATGTTTCATTCCCCCTTCTGATTACCCCCCTTTCTTTATCCCTTTCTTCCCCTACTGATCATTCTAGTTCTTATGTTCCATAGATGAGAGAAATCATATGATAGTTGTCTTTCTCTGCTTGACTTATTTCACTTAGCATTATCTCCTCCAGTGCTGTCCATGTTGTAGCAAATGTTGAGAACTCGTTCTTTCTGATAGCTGAGTAATATTCCATTGTATATATGGACCACAACTTCTTAATCCAGTCATCTGTTGAAGGGCATCTCGGCTCCTTCCACGATTTAGCTATTGTGGACATTGCTGCTATGAACATTGGGGTGCATATGGCCCTTCTCTTCACTACGTCTGTATCTTTGGGGTAAATACCCAGTAGTGCAATGGCTGGATCATAGGGTAGCTCAATTTTTAACTTTTTAAGGGACCTCCACACTGTTTTCCAGAGTAGCTGTACCAACTTGCATTCCCACTAACAATGTAGGAGGGATCCCCTTTCTCCACATCCTCTCCAACAATTGTTGTTTCTTGCCTTGTCTATTTTTGCCATTCTAACTGGCGTAAGGTGGTATCTCAGTGTGGTTTTGATTTGAATTTCCTTGATGGCTAATGATTTTGAACATTTTTTCATGTGTCTGTTAGCCATTTGTATGTCTTCATTGGAAAAGTGTCTGTTCATATCTTCTGCCCATTTTTTGATTTGTTTATTTGTTTCTCGTGTATTGAGTTTGAGAAGTTCTTTGTAGATCTTGGATACCAGTCCTTTATCTGTAGTGTCATTTGCAAATATCTTCTCCCATTCCGTGGGCTGCCTCTTAGTTTTTCTGACTGTTTCCTTGGCTGTGCAGAAACTTTTAATCTTGATGAAGTCCCATAAATTCATTTTATCTTTTGTTTCTCTTGCCTTTGGGGATGTGTCATGAAAAAGGTTGCTTTGGCCGATGTCGTAGAGGTTGCTGCCTATGTTCTCCTCTAGAATTTTGATGGATTCCTGTCTCACATCGAGGTCTTTCGTCCATTTGGAGTTTATCTTTGTGTATGGTGTGAGAGAGTGGTCAAGTTTCATTCTTTTGCATGTAGCTGTCCAATTTTCCCAGCACCATTTATTGAAGAGACTGTCTTTTTCCCACCGGATGTTTTTTCCTGCTTTATCAAAGATTAGTTGCCCAAAGAGCCGAGGGTCCATTTCTGGGCTCTCTATTCTGTTCCATTGGTCTATGTGTCTGTTTTTGTGCCAGTACCATGCTGTCTTTGTGATCACAACTTTGTAGTACAGTTCGAAATCCGGCATTGTGATGTCCCCGGTTTTGTTTTTCCTTTTCAATGGTTCCTTGGCGATTCGGGGCCTTTTCTGGTTCCATACAAATTTAAGGACTGTGTAGATTGCTCTGGGTAGCATGGACATATTAACTATGTTAATTCTTCTGATCCATGAGCATGGAATATTTTTCCATCTTTTTGTGTCTTCTTCAATGTCCTTCAAGAGTAATTTATAGTTTCTAGAATATAGGTCCTTTACGTCTCTGGTTAAGTTAATTCCAAGGTAACGTATGGTTTTTGGTGCTATTGTAAATGGGATGGATTCCCTAATTTCTCTTTCTTCAGACTCATTATTCGTGTATAGAAATGCAACTGATTTCTGAGCATTGATTTTGTATCCCACCACATTACTGAATTGCTCTATAACTTCTAATAGTTTGGGAGTGGCTTCTTTTGGGTTTTCCATATAGAGTATCATGTCATCTGCAAAGAGAGACATTTTGACTTCTTCTTTGCCAATTTGAATACCTTTGATCCCTTTTTGTCGTCTGATTGCTGTTGCAAGGACTTCTAGTACTATGTTGAATAATAGTGGCGAGAGTGGGCATCCTTGTCGAGTTCCTGATCTTAAGGGAAAGGCTTCCAGCTTTTCCCCATTGAGAATAATATTTGCAGTAGGCTTTTCATAGATGGCTTTTATGAGATTGAGAAATGTACCTTCTATTCCTACACTCTGAAGGGTTTTAATCAGGAAAGGATGCTGTATTTTGTCAAATGCTTTTTCGGCATCGATTGAGAGGATCATATGGTTCCTGAGTCTTTTCTTGTTGATATGATGTATCACGCTGATTGATTTGCGAATATTGAACCACGCTTGCATCCCAGGTATGAATCCCACTTGATCGTGATGGATAATCCTTTTAATGTACTGTTGGATTCTATTAGCAAGTATCTTGTTGAGGATTTTGGCGTCCATATTCATTAGGGAAATCGGTCTGTAATTCTCCTTTTTGATGGGGTCTTTGCCTGGTTTGGGGATCAAGGTAATATTGGCCTCATAGAATGAGTTTGGTAGCTTTCCTTCTGTTTCTATTTTTTGAAATAGCTTTAGGAGAATAGGTATTATTTCTTCTTTGAATGTTTGGTAGAATTCCCCAGGAAAACCGTCCGGGCCTGGAGTTTTGTTATTTGGAAGGTTGTTTATCACTGACTCAATTTCTTCATAATTAATTGGCCTGTTTAAGGAATCAATTTCTTCCGGTTTCAATCTTGGTAGTTTATAGGTTTCCAGGAAGGATTCCATCTCTTCCAGATTGCTTAGTTTATTGGCATATAGCTGTTGATAAAAATTTCTAATAATCCTTCCAATTTCAATGGTGTTCGTCGTGACCTCTCCTTTTTCATTCATAATTTTAATAATCTGGGTCCTTTCTCTTTTCTTTTGGATAAGTCTTGCCAGTGGTCTGTCAATTTTATTGATTCTCTCCAAGAACCAGCTTCTAGTCCTGTTGATCTGCTCTACTGTACTTCTGGTTTCTGCTTGATTGATTTCAGCTCTAATTTTGGTCAACTGCTTCCTCGTGCGTGGATTAGGCCTGTCCCTCTGTTGCTGTTCCAGCTTCTTGAGGTGAGAATATAAAAACTGCATTTTAGATTTTTCTATTCTTTTGAGTGAGGCTTGGATGGCTATGTATTTCCCCCTTAGGACTGCCTTTGCAGTATCCCATAGGTTTTGGACTGTTGTATTTTCATTCTCATTGGTCTCCATAAATTGTTTAATTTGATTTTTGATTTCCTGGTTTATCGAGTCATTCCTGAGCAGGATGGTTCTTAGTCTCCAAGTGTTTGAGTTTCTTCCAAATTTTTCCTTGTGGTTGAGTTCCAATTTCAGAGCATTGTGGTCTGAGAATATGCAGGGGATAATTTCAATCTTTTGGTATCGGTTGAGACCTGTTTTGTGACCCAGAACATGGTCTATTCTTGAAAATGTTCCATGGGCTTTAGAATAGAATGAGTATTCTTTGGTTCTGGGTGTAGTGTTCTATATATATCTATGAGGTCCAACTCGTCAAGTACATTTACCATTTCCAATGCACTTAATTTCTTGCTGTAGGTTTGAATTTCCATCTAGCATTATTAACACTTCAACATGCAGAACTTCCTTTAACATTTCCTGGATACAGGTCTACTCGTGGTGAATAAAATGTCTCTATTTCACCCTCATTTTTGAAGGATATATTAGCTAGATACAGAATTCTGAGTTGACAGGGTTTTTTTGTTGTTTATTTTTTCAGCATTTAAGATATTATTCCATTGTCACCTGTATTCCACTGTTTTGTGATGCAAAGTCAGCTGTCACTGGTACTATGGTTCCCCTGTAGTTAATGTATTGTTTTCTGCAGCTATTTAAAAAATGTTTTCTTTATTTTTCAGCAGATTACAGTATGGTCTCTTTGTATGTATCCTGCTTGGGGTTTGCTGAGTTTCTTGGATTTATAAATTGGCATTTTTTAATAAGACTGGAGAACATTCAGCCGAAAAGTAGAAACAACCTGAATATCCATCAGCTATCCTGAATGGATAAATAAAATGTGCTATATCCATAAAATGGAATATTATTTGGCAATAAAAAGGAACGAAGCACTGATATGTGCTATAACATGGGTGAACCCTGAAAACATGTAAGTGAAAGAAGGTAGTCACGAAAGACCATATATATGATTCCATTTATATGAAATCTCTGAACAGGCAAATCTATAGAGATATAAAATAGATTAGTGAGTGCCTAAGGCTGGTGGTGATAGGGGAAATATAAGGTGACTGCAATGGGTTGCAAGGTTTTTTGGAGGGTAATGAAATGCCCTAAAATTGATTGTGGAGATGACTGCATAACTCTGAATATGCTGGAAACCAATAAATTGTACATTTTAAATGGGTGAATTGCACACTACGTGAATTATCTGTCAATAAAGCTGTTACCAAAAACAAAACAAAACAGTACATGTCCAACTTACAATTTTGGACTTTTTATATTATGCTTACTATTTTACAATTTATTTTTTATTTATATTTATATGGTTTTAAGTTTTATTTATTTAAATGACTTTTAACTGCCCTCTGTTTCTCAGGTGATTTTAATGAACATGACCAATATAACAACCTCAAATAGTATGTAGAGATGTACTGGTTTTAAAAATGACATAGGGGCAGGGGCAGCCTGGGTGGCTCAGTCGGTTAAGCATCTGACACTTGATTTGGGCTCAGGTGATGATCACAGGGTGGTGAGATCAAGCCCCACATCAGGCTCTGTGCTCAGTGTGGAGTCGGCTTGAGATTCTCACTCTCTCTCTGCCTCTGCTCCCCTCCTCGTCACACACTCTCTCTCTCAAAATAAATAAATAAAATCTTTTTAAAAATGACATATATGAGTATACAGTCAATTAATCTATGACAAAAAAAGGCAAGAATACGCAATGGGAAAGAGAGTCTCTTCAACAAATGGTGTTGGGAAAACTGGTCAGCTAAATGCTAAAGAATGAAACTGGATCACTTGATTACACCAAACCCAAAAATAAACTCAAAATGGGTTAAAGACCTGAATGTGAGACCTGAAACCATAACATTCCTAGAAGAAAACATAGGCAGTAATGTTTTAACATCTACGGTAGAAACATTTTTCTAGATATATCCTCTCTGGCAAGGGAACAAAAGCAAAACTAAACTATTAGGACTACACCAAAATAAAAAGCTTTTACAGTGAAGAAAACCATCAACAAAATAAAAAGACAACCCACTGAGTGGGAGAAGATATCTGCAAATGATATATCCAATAAGAGGTTAATATCCAAAATATAGAAAGAACTTATACAACTCAACAGCAAAAAACCCCACAAATAATCCAATTAAAAATGGGCAGAAGACATGAACAGACATTTCTCCAAAGACATACAGATAACCTAACAGACACATGAAAAGATGCTCAACATCAGTAATCATCAGGGAAATGCAAATCAAAACCACAATAAGATATCACTTCATACCTGTCAGGATGGCTAAAATCAACAACAAAAGAAACAAGAGGCGTTGGCAAGGGTGTGGAGAAAAAGGAACGCTCGTGCACTGTTGCTGGGAATGCAAACTGGCACAGCCACTGTAGAAAACAGTATGGAGGTTGCTCAAAAGACTAAAAATAGAATCACCATACGATTCAGTAATTCCATCACAGGGTATTTACCCCCAAAAAATGAAAACACAAATTCGAAAAGATATATGCACTTCCATGTTTATTGCAGCATTATTTACAATAGCCAAGATATGGAAACAACCAAAGTGTCCATCTATAGATGAATGGATAAAGAAGATGTGGTATACATACAGTGGAATAATACTCAGCCATAAAAAAGAATGAAATCTTGTCATTTGCAACACATGGATGGAACTAGGGAGTATAATACTAAGTGAAATAAGTCAGTCAGAGGAAGACAAATACCATATGATTTCACTCAAATGTGGAATTTAAGAAACTAAGCAAATACAAAAAAACCCCCAGACTCGGAGCGCCGGGTGGCTCAGTCGTTAAGCGTCTGCCTTCGGCTCAGGGAGTGATCCTGGTGTTCTGGGATCGAGCCCCACATCAGGCTCCTCTGCTGGGAGCCTGCTTCTTCCTCTCCCACTTCCCCTGCTTGCGTTCCCTCTCTCACTGGCTGTCTCTCTCTCTCTGTCAAATAAATAAAATAAAATCTTAAAAAAAAAAAAAAACCCAGACTCAAATATAGAGAACAAACTGGTAGTTGCCAGAGAGAAGGTCAGTGGGAAGATTGGTGAAATACGTTCAGGGGATTAAGAATATACTTGTGATGAGCACTGAGTAATGTATAGAATTGTTGAATCATTATATTTTACACCTGAAACTAATATAACACTGTATGTTATTATACTGGAATTTAAAAAATAAGTAAATAAATAAAATTTTTAATGACATATAACTGAATTCTCATAGGTATAAAGAACTCATAAAAATGCTAGTTTTCTTTTAAAGATTTATTTAATTATTTTAGAGAGAGCACACATATGAGAGTGTGGGGATTGGGAAAGGGGCAGAGGGAGAGGGAGAGTTTCAAGCATACTCTGCACTAAGCATGGAACCCAATGCGGGGCTTGATCTCATGACTCTGAGATCACAACCTGAGCCAAAATCGAGCATCTGATGCTTAAGCCACTGTACCACCCAGGAGCCCCAGTTTTTCTTTTAAATAAGGCTTTACAAATAACAACTGTTTAGCATCTATTATCTCATGTGATTTTTTTCAAAACTCTGAGGTAGTCAGGGAAGGTGGTGTTATACCATTTTTTAGATCAGAAAAGTGAGGTTCAAAGAGTAACACATATGTTTTTAGTCTAAGGTAATATATATAGTTCACTTAACCAGGAATTTTAACTGTAAATCTAGTATTCTACACTATGCTGAAAGGACTAATTCTCTCTTCTACTTTTTCTCTTAAATCATTTTTTTTCTAGGATTGAACTTCCTTTCTCCTTTTTCATTGACATATTAAAAACCTGTGGGCAAAAGTAGAGTCAAAGGCAAGTAGAAATATAATCACTTTCTTTAACTCTTATTTCTCAGGAAATTGAGAGTTGGGAGAACCATCTACTGGGGGCAATTTGTATGGCACTGTTTTCTCCAAATAATTCTATGGTTACTTCCATTTAGACAAACCAACTTATGAGGACTGATTAATTTTTAATACCTACTAAATAAAGTCTAATTGTACTTGTTGGAAATGATATACATTAAAAGTCTATGATATGTTCTGTTATCAGGTCAGTAACTACTTTTATTCTATCTAGTTTTCTATACTAAGGGTTTTGTCTAATCTAAATGTTAGTCCTTAACTCATTCATTAATATGGACTGATCTTTGGAAAGATCTCTATTTCTTTTTTTCTTTTTTAAGAAGTTTTTAAGAAGATTTTATTTATTTGGGAGAGAGAGACAGAGAGAGAGAAAGCATGAGTTGGGGGAGGGACAGAGGGACAAGCAAATTGCCCACTGAGTCTGGAGCCCAACACGGGGCTTGATTCCAGGACCCTGAGATCATGACCTGAGCTGAAGTCAGACACTTTACCGACTGAGCCACCCAGGTGTCCTGAAAGATCTCTACTTCTAAAAATAACTTAAGGTAAATCTCATTATACCTGTGTACCATCACAGCAATTCCCACATTAATTTCTCTACTCTGAAGCAGAGTGGGATAAATAGCTATTACCTGAATTTCAGGAAGTTTCAGGAACAAACTAAAAAGGATTAAGAGGCACAGGTGAAAAAACAGACGTTAACTTTGGATTCAAATCTAAAGTTTGAGTTATCATACTATAGTACAAAGAACCCCAAACTGGGAGTTAGAAGACATGAGTGTTAATCTTGATTCCACCACTTGGTTATCTGTGTAATTTTGAAAGAGTCATCTTTACCTCTGATTATCCTTTTCCTCATCTTTACAATAAGGTTGAGAATACATTTTAAAAATATTTTGCCTGTTGGGGCACCTGGGTGGCTCAGTTGGTTAAGCGACTGCCTTCAGCTCAGGTCATGATCCTGGAGTCCCGGGATCAAGTCCCACATCAGGCTCCCTGCTCAGCGGGGAGTCTGCTTCTCCCTCTGACCCTCCCTCCTCTCATGTTCTCTCTCTCTCTCTCAAATAAATGAAAAATCTTTAAAAAAAAATATTTTGCCTCTTATTTCCCAAGCTTGTGGTGAGGGTCAAATGACATAACATCTATGAAACTATAAAGCCCTATGCAAATATAAAATAATACACACACACACACACACACGTCTAACACACGCGAGTGTGTGTGTGTGTGTGTGTGTGTGTGTATACTCAGCTACTTTCCAATATTAATTGAATTTGACTGATATTTGATGATCTGATTCAACAAGATACTCAACAACTATCTTAAGACATTCTGGAGGCAAAGATGAGTAAGTCATAGTCTCTAACTTCTAGGAATTCATAGTTAAGAGAGGCTATAAAAAGGTAAACTAATCTTACATGAGGCCAAAGGGACAGATATCAGAGAGGAGATAACAAGTAGGCTTAAAGGAAGAGGTTGAGTTGCTAGAATTTCATCCAGATACAAGGAATTCACAATAGAACACAAAAATACCACAAGATCTGTGTTAAAACTGGCTCTGCCTTCAGTAGTTAAAACTAGTATTTGACCTCTTTAGAGCTCTCTTACCACAACTCTAAAATGAAAGGTTTAGATAAGATAAATTCTTAAGTCCTTCCAGCTCTAAAATTATATCATTCTATGAGTCAGACTCTGGTCATTGTACAGACCAAGAAAGAGAAATCAAGACAGTAATAAAATAGTCACAACTATTAAAAAAGGAGTTTTTCCATTAACTACTTTTTCTTGGAATTTAAAAGCCCAAGAATGATATTTATCTCTACCTTGAATAAGCTCTAACACAGTAAAGAGAGGAAATTGGAATGAAATCAAGAAGCTGAGAACTAAACAATGCAGGTAGACAGCAGGAAGTCAAGACTTCAGTTCAGCAAAGATGTTGCTTAGATCACTAAGGAAAAAGGCAATAATGAGAAGTTATAATGTTTTTATACCTACTTACTAGAAAAACTTGGAATAAAATCACAACCAGATATTACAATGTACTGTTCATTGAGGTAGTTGTTGTTTAAAGTCTTGCCTTGTTAAGAAACAACAATTGTTGGAGAGGATATGGAGAAAGGGGATCCCTCCTACATTGTTGGTAGGAATGCAAGTTGGTACAGCCACTCTGCAAAACAGTGTGGAGGTCCCTTAAAAAGTTAAAAATTGAGCTACCCTATGACCCAGCCATTGCACTACTGGGTATTTACCCCAAAGATACAGACGTAGTGAAGAGAAGGGCCATATGCACCCCAATGTTCATAGCAGCATTGTCCACAATAGCTAAATCGTGGAAGGAACTGAGATGCCCTTCAACAGATGATTGAATTAAGAAGTTGTGGTCCATATATACAATGGAATATTACTCAGCTATCAAAAAGAACGATTTCTCAACATTTGCTGCAACACGGACGGCATTGGAGGAGATAATGATAAGTGAAATAAGTCAAGCAGAGAAAGACAATTATCATAAGAACTAGGAAGATCGATAGAAGAAAGGGATAAAGAAAGGGGGGGTAATCAGAAGGGGGAATGAAGCATGAGAGACTATGGACTCTGAGAAACAAACTGAGGGCTTCAGAGGGGGGGGGGAATGGGATAGGCTGGTGATGGGTAGTAAGGAGGGCACATATTGCATGGTGCACTGGGTGTTATGCGCAACTAATGAATCATCGAACTTCACATAAAAAAAAAAGTCTTGCCTTGTTAAACCACTTCTTAAAAAACTACTTGTATAAATAGGTCGGTTTAAAAATTATAAAGAAAAGGATCAAAAACCTAAATATACACAACTGAATTTGTTTCAGAAATGGTACCAAACACAGATATTGTCAAGTAATGTACTTCATCAAACATTTATTAAACTATGTTTAAAAGTTCTAGTTGTTGTATAGTCCCAGTACTCAAGGGGTTCACTGATCTAATATCAAGACTTTAAGGAAGTAAAAATAGTAACTCTTACCCATCAATCATATTTTCAGGTGGGTGTTTTTCATCACTTGATGTAGCCAAAATCACTTCAGCCCCCTCAGAGTTCAAACACAGATCAATTTTTCTCATCTTCAAGTATTTAACCTACAAATAAAACAATAATAACAGAAGCAAATTCTTGATTCTCTGAACTTTATCTGAGAAAAGGGAGACAGAAAGCCTGTTACCTAGCACACAGCTTAACAACCAAGCTATTCAACAAGTGGGAGGGACTCTAACATGTTTATTTATGTAAGTAAACTTCTAACCTCTCCCAGGAATAATCTGTAAGATAATGATTATTTCCACTATTCTACTCCACAAAACAAGACCCTGACTACTCTAACTGACATCATTTTTCTTTTCTTTTTTTTTTTTTAAAGATTTTATTTATTTATTCGACAGAGATAGAGACAGCCAGCGAGAGAGGGAACACAAGCAGGGGGAGTGGGAGAGGAAGAAGCAGGCTCATAGCGGAAGAGCCTGATGTGGGGCTCGATCCCATAACGCCGGGATCACGCCCTGAGCCGAAGGCAGACGCTTAACCGCTGTGCCACCCAGGCACCCCTGACATCATTTTTCTGATTCTAAAATTAAAAGTCCTCAATAATGATACAGAAATAGTTAACAGGCTAAGGTAACATGAATTAATGGATAAATTTTCAAAAATTATTTATATCGTTATATTTCTGAAATTTAAAAAAATCTGGAGCATAAAAACATGTTTTCATGACTGTTTTTTTTTTTTTTAAAGTAGGCTCACTGTCCAGCACAGAGCCCAACTCAGGGCTTGAAACCATGACTGTGAAATCAAGAGTCAGATGCTCAACCAACTGAGCCACCCAGGCCCCCCAAGTGACTGTTTATCTGTACATTTGTTTTTTATTTTATTTTTAAAATTTTTTTATGTTATGTTAGTCACCATACAGTACATCATTAGTTTTCGATGTAGTGTTCCATGATTCACTGTTTGCATATAACACCCAGTGCTCCATGCAATACGTGCCCACCTTAATACCCATCACTGGGCTAGCCCATCCCCCCACCACCCTCCCCTCTGTAACCCTCAGTTTGTTTCCCAGAGTCCATAGTCTCTTGTGATTCATTCCCCCTTCTGTTTACTCCCCCCTTCATTATTCCCTTCCTTCTCCTACCAATGTCCCTGCTATTCCTTATGTTCCACAAATGAGTTAAACCATATGATAACTGTCTTTCTCTGCTTGACTTATTTTACTTAGCATAATCTCCTCCAGTCCCGTCCATGTTGCTGCAAATATTAGGTAATCGTTCTTTCTGATGGCTGAGTAATATTCCATTGTATATATCCATATATTTATCAACCGAAGTAGCAAATAATATTATTCATATGTAAAAAATATCTTACCATCATTATTTTTTGGAGCAGAATGTAAAATAAGAGAGAAGACAAATTTTTGCTTATTTTTAAATTCTAGATCAGTTACTTGGTCATGGATTTAAAGACATTTCTATTGTATGGTAATATTTTACGTTTAATAAAAGTAACCTGAAAAGATAAGGACCTTGGTGGATTAAACAAAGAAGGGGAGAGAAGATTCTATCAGATTTTACTCACCCTCCTCCTTGATCTGGTGGTGACAGGGCACAAACCAATATATAGATGCAAAGTGACCGTGAAAGCTGTATCTATAAAGAATTAAAAGACAAAAAGTGTTTGGAAAAAGGAGGAAGGCTTCCAATACCCTTCATACCCTGGCCTCCGGCTGACTTTTAAAAAAATGAAACTATTTCAAATAAATAATCAACAAGTACAGAGATTATCATATATATTAAACAACTATGTACCCACTGCCTAGATTTAATAAATGTTAACATTTTTGCCCATTTCCTTCCTTGTCCAGAGGTAATAGCTATTCCGAAGTTGATGAATATCTCTCCTTACTATATTTTATACTTTTATCATATACATATCCATAAACAATATGTGCTGTCCTTTTAAAACTTAGATGCTTTCTCAGTATATATACCCTTATACTACTTGCTTTTTTCATTCAGTATTATGTTTTCAAGTTTTTATCATGTTGATGCATGCAAATCTACTTTATTCACTTTAACTGCTATCAGGTATTTCTCCATTTCTCTAATGATGAATAATTAGGTGTTTCTAATTTTTTGCTATTATAAATAAATTTGAAGTGTGTATCTTTTTGTATATATCCTTAGCATATGTGGGTGAAAGTCTTTATGATAAGAGTATCCTTCTTTACAGAAATAAAATTGTAGAAACTTAGAATCAGCATATCTTCAAGTCAGTAATTGATCAATTTGATCTAGAAATTTTAACAATTTACACTACTATCTGCAGTGTTTGAGAGTTTCTGTTTCCTCAAATTCTCACCAACTTGGTATTATTAGATATTTTGGCTTTAGCCCAAATGAATGTGAAATGGTATCCCAGTAAGGTTATAATTTGTATTTCCATGATTATTAGTGAGGTTGAATACTGTTTCATAGAACTATGAGCCATTCAGGCCTCTTTTTCTGTTATTTGATTTTCCTCATCCTTTGCTCATTTTGCTATTGGGGTGCTTTTTAAAAATTTTGTTGTCGTTTTCTTTTTGATTTGTAGGAATTTTTAAAAATAAAACATTCTGGATACAAATCCTTTGTTATATGTGTTGTAAATATCTTCTCCTACTCTGTAGCTTGACTTCTCTGGGGTTTTTTGTATATTTTCCCACCGCACGCACTTTTTTTTAATTACTAAACTATAACATACATAAAGAAGAGAACACAAATCAGAAGTATATAGAGCGATAAATTTTCACAAAGTTAACACACCCAGGTAATCACCACCCAGGGTAAAGAAATCGAATATTACCAGCACTTGAGAAGCCCTCTGCATGCCCCCTCCCAATCACTTCCCTCCCTCCTTCCCAAGAAAAGCATGGTCCTTATTTCTAACAGATTAATTTTGCCTGAAACTTATATATATAGAATCATACAGCTTGTACTCATTTGTATCTGGTTTCTTTCATCATTGTGTTTTGAGACTTAGCCATATTGCTGTGTCACAGAGTTAAGGTGCAACTAAGTAAAGTAAAATTACAACCCAGCCCCAAACCATCTCAACACCTAATAAGACCAAAGAAACCATCCCGTAAGTGGAGCTTCATAGGAAACTGGGTGTATGAACTGAAAAGCAAAGAAAGATTTCTGCGCTCTTGGGTACTTAGATCCCAAAGCCCTGATGGAGGGAACTGATCTCACTCCCAAATATCTGAAATCAGAGGTAAACTGAAACTATTTAAATAAAGCTATAACTCAGTCTGATCCCTAGGTGGACTGAAGTGATATGTCCCTTATTCAGGCGGTGGGGCAAAGAAAATGGTGTGTTGTCTCTGAGAAAAGGCATTATCTACTTCAGTGTCTATTATTCTTTTAAACACAACATCCAACGTATAAAATCACTTCAGATCTATAGATGATCCAAGTATTGGAATTAGCAAAGATAGCTACTATGAATCTGTTAGATAATTTAGTGAAAAGATGGACAAAATGGGTGAATAGAAAGGGAATTTTAGCAGAGAAATGGAACCCTAAAAAAGAACAAAATGAAAATTCCAGAACTGAAAAGTATAGTATCTCAAATAAAGAATTCATTAGATGGGTTTAGCATCAGACTGGACTCAACATAAGAATGGGTCAGTGAACTTAAACATAGGTCAACAGAAATGATCCAAAATGAAATACAGAGAAAAAATGAAAGTAGCAGAACAGAGCATCAGATACCTATGAAACACTATCAAACTATTCAGAAACACATGCAATACATGTAATACATAAGGAGAACAGCTTAGGAGAAAAATCTGAACAGATATAGCTGAAATTTTTCCAAAATTTATGAAAGACATAAACCCAAGATCCAAGAAGCTCTTGAACCCTAAGCTGGATAAACACTACAAAGAAAACCCCACTTAGACACATCTTAGTCAATCGCCGAAAATTAAAGAAAAGATAAAAAATTAAAAGTAGTCAAAGTAAAAAACACATTACATTTAGGAGAACAAGAATAAAAATTGTCTTCTCATCAGAAACAATGTAAGCCAAAAGACAGTTGAATGACATCTTTAAAGTGCTAACAGACAAAATATAGAATTCTACACCCAGCAAAAATATCCTTTGAAAGTGAAAGCAAAATAAAGACATTTTCAGGCGAACAAAAGCTGAAAGTGTTTGTTATCAGTAAACACACACTCTAAAAAATATTGAAGTTCTACAGGCTGAAAGGAAATGATTCCAGGTTTAATCCTGGATATGTGGAAAAGTAGAGCACTGAAAATAGTACATACATTGGTAACATAAAAGACTATTTTAAAAATGGCAATGAATGGTAGGGATTTAATAGATGTAGAAATAATAAATACAACAATACAAAAAGCAAAAGAAGGACAAATGAGATTGTACTTTTTGTAGAGTCCTTTTATAAAGTTCTTATGTTGAACATTAAGTGATATACTATTAATTCAAAGTAGACTAGGATGTTAAGGATGCATGTTGTAATCCTAGGATTAGAATAAATTCACCACTAAAAGCCATAAAACAAAAAGAAAGGAGAAAGAAGGCCAACAGAAAAGAAGAAATGGAATATCATAAAAATACCTAATAAATCTGAAAGAAGGCCAAAAAGGAGGAGAAGAATAAAGACAAATAGAAAATAAATGGCAAGAAGATAGTTTTAAACACAAATACATTATTCCACTAAATGTTAATAAAACTAAACACTACGTTTTCAGACTGAATTTAAATAAACCCAGTAGATCCTCTTTTCAGGAGACACACTGTAAATATATCGGTAGACTGATCATAAAAGGATAGAATGTCTTAATATCTGATTAAGTAAATTCCTCTACTTAATTTTCAAAATTCTATGCTTTGTACCTTAATTATTAGAAAGATTTTTAAGGTACAGAAAAAAATTTTTGAGATGTTGCTTGTAATTCAATTCCATTTATAGATTAATTTGAAGAGAATATCATGTTTATAATAATGAGTCTTCAAATACATGGATCTTCATTTATTCATTTATCTTCATATCTCTTCATTCATTTTAGATTTAAGTCCTGAAATTATTCTCTAGTTTTCTCCAAACATATCTTCACCTCTTTTGTTGGATTTTTAGATGTCTTGAGGTTTCTATTGCTATTGTAAATGGGATATTTTAAAAAATATTATTTTTAAAAAGTCTTATTCTTGAGGCGCCTGGGTGGTTCAATCAGTTAAGCGTCTGCCTTTGGCTCGCATCATGATCCCGGGGTCCTGGGATCCAGTCGGGCATCCAGCTCCCTGGTCAGCGGGAAGTCTGCTTCTCCTTCTCACTCTGCCCCTTCCCCAGCTCATGCTCGTGTGTGCGTTTGTGTGAGCGTGCACACGCTCTCTCTCTCTAATAAATAAATCTTTGAAAAGTAAAATAATAATAGTAATAATAAAGTCTTATTCTTTACTATACAAGGAATATTTTTAACATTTCACCATTAAATGTGATGTTCACTGAAGGTTTTGTTAGACACTGTTCATCAGATTATAGAAATTTCCGTCTCTATCGCTTCTCGGCCTTTTGGCTAAGATCAAGTGTAGAAATTTCCTTCTCTTTTTATGTGTTAGGTTTTATTTTTCCACAAATAAACACTGAATTTTATCAAATGTTCATCTAACATTTACTAAGATGATCATGTAGATTTTTCTACAGGTTGATAATGTGATAAATCAAGATTTTCTATTGTCATAGTATCCCCAGTTCCTAGCATAAACTCTACCTACATGGCCAAGGTATATTATCATTTTCATCCATTGTTGGGTTCAGTTTGCTAAAATTTTATTTAGAATTTTTACAAATATATTTCTAAGCGAGATTGGCTTATAATTTTTCTTTGTTATTCAGTCCCTATCTGGTTTAAGGTTTTACTTATCTATTCATTTGAGAGAGAGAGAGAGAGAGGCATGGGGAAGAGGGTGTAGAGGGAAAGAGACAAGCAGACTCCAAGTTGAGCACGGGGCCGATGAGGGGTCTTGATCTCACAACCCTGAGATCATGACCTGAGCAGAAATCAAGAGTTGGATGCGCAACAGACTGAGCCACCAAGGTGCTCCCGTATCTGGTTTTATAATCGAGATTGTACTCCCAACATAAATAAGTTAGAGCTTCCTTCTTTTCTAGTTGTTGGAGCAATTCATATAAGACAGAGGTTATTTGATCCTGTAAGCCTGGTAAAATCTTTGTAAGTAGATTTTTTTTTTTTTTACTATTTCAAATTCAACTGTTCTTTTCAGGTTTTCCAAACCACCTTGAGTCAATTTTGAAATTTATATTTTGTAGAAATGTTACCTATTTCTTCTTAATTTTTGTATTTATTAACATAAAGTTCATCTTTTATTGTAATTTAAAAATCTAGTATGATAGTGTTAAAAGCCATGGTAAGACTGGTCAAGAAAAAAGGCATGTGTTCTAACATTTTCTATTTGTGCCTCTTTTCTCGGCTTTTTTCTTGCATTTAATACTATTAGAGAGTATAACACAAGAGAACTAGTGTTAGATGAACATTGTTAGCACTTAGTCTGAAGAAAGACGGTAAATTCCTAGAAATACAGATTGATGAACTTGGATGTCAATTCTCAACAAAATTCTAAAACTATTAAATTTCATTATTAAAATGATAGCCCTGAAAATGAAAACAAGAGAGTATGAGTACAATAGAAAGCAGCAGTAGCATTAGTTCACAAAGGTTATACCAAACCTATACATTTCTTTTTGCTTGTTTGATAGAGTTAGTACCAATTAGGGACATGATCTGAATATTTCAAAACTTCAGATAAAACTTCTCATGATTCCATATGGACCAGATGGAGAAATGTAGGTTGGGTGACAGGCAGTAATTTAGGTAAATTTTTATAACCCTTTGAATGGCTATGCTCAGAGAACGATGATTAATGGAACAAATGAGCTGTGGAAGACCTCTGTCCTTATGCCATTTGATATTTTTATTAATTAAAGACAGAAAAAGTATTCTTTCAATTTTGCAGATGACACAAAGCTGGGATGTCAGCTAATATGCTAGATGACAGAATTAGCACACAAAAAGATCTGAGCAAGAAAGAAAGATGGGATATGATGAATAATATATTTAATAAGGATAGCAATAAAAGCCTATACTCAGGCTTAAAAAGTCAGTCACACAAGGACTGGTCTTGACTGGGGTTAGCAAACTACTGTTTATGAGCTAAATCTAGCTTGCCACCTGTTTTTGTATGGCCCATGAGTTAAGAACGTCATTTATTTATTTATTTATTTATTTATTTATTTATTTATTTGACAGAGAGAGAGAGAGCCAGCGAGAGAGGGAACACGAGCAGGGGGAGTGGGAGAGGAAGAAGCAGGTTCCCAGCGGAGAAGCCTGATGTGGGGCTTGATCCCAGAACTCCGGGACCACGCCCTGAGCCGAAGGCAGATGCTTAACGACTGAGCCACCCAGGCGCCCCAGAATGTCTTTTCTTTTAAAATACTTTTTTAAATTAAAATTTTCTGCGACACATGAAGATTATATGAAATTATATGAAATCCATACTTCAGTATCCATGAATAGTTTTATTGGAACTGGCCATGGTCATCCATTTATACATTGTCAATGGCTACTTTTGTGTTACAGTGACATAGTAGCTGCGATAGAGACTACTAGGCTCATAAAGTCTAAAATATTTATTATCTGGCCCTTTACAGAAAAAGTTTGCTGACCCTTGAACTAAAGGTATAAAACATACAGGTTTGGTTCATTACAAAGTCATGCTATCAGGCAAGAGTGTGCTGTATTTTCACCCAAAGGTAAAGGAATACAATCTTAGATTATATTAACAGAGTTAAGGAGGAAATACACCCATCAAAATTTTTAGATATAGGGGCACCTGGATGGCTCAGTCGGTTAAGCATCTGCCTTTGGCTCAGGTCATGATCCCAGGGTCCTGGGATGGAGTCCTACATCAGGCTCCCTGCTCAGCGGGGAGGCTTCTCCCTCTCCTTCTGCTGTTTCCCCTGCTTGTGCTCTCTCTCCCTCTCTCAAATAAATAAATAAATAAATAAAATCTTAAAAACTTTTTTTTTTTTAGATACCAACTAAGGACCAGGCACTGTGCTTGCTAGTAATGCAAAGATGACTACAACCTAAGACAAAATGGTGATTAAGACTTAGTTCTCGCCTTCAAGCTTGGAGTCAAGGAAGATGGACAAGCATGCAGCTAATATTATAATGTTATGTGCTAATAGAGTGATCTACATCCAGATACTACATCAGTTCTGGGTAGTACATATTAAGCAGGACATTGTCAGGTTTGAAATTGTCAGAGGAAAATAAAAAGTTCATGATGATCTTTAAATCATCACATGGAGAAAGTTCAAAGAATTAGCTGAAATATTTCAAAAGAGAGAAATGTGATTAATATCACAAGTGTTCAAAAATGGAAAAAGGATTAGAATTTTTCTTTTGCAATTCCAAGAGGGAGAACTGGACTCAACAAATACAAATTTTAAGCAGAAAGACATCACAGATAAAAGAATTTAGTGGCAAAGTAAAAAGACTCTTCCATCCCTGAAAGTGTCCAAGAACAGTAGGTGATGATTTATGGAGAAAATCAAAGAAAGGATTCCTGCATTGGTGGTTCTTTTAGACTGGATCAAGTTCTAGGAAAGACAGATTGAAAACAGATAATGAAGGATCTTAGAAGCCAAGTTAAACACAATGGGTTCTGTCCTGTGGTTTTCAACAAGACTGGGGGTGATTTTGCCCCCAAGGAACATTTGACAATTTTGACAGTTTGGCTATCACAACTTGGGGGGAGGGGTGTGATGTTATTGGCATCTAGTGGGCATTTCAGGAGGCTTTTAAATATCCCCATGCACAGGACAATCCCCCACAACAAATAATTATTTAGCCCAAAATGTGAATACAGAGGTGGAAAAACCCTATGGTAATATATTTGGGGGTGCAAATGTGGGGGTTGGAAACTTAGGGAAAGAACTTGCTTTTAATAAGTTACATTTTAGGGAAAAATATCTAGCATTGATGTGTGGTATAAGAATAAGGAAAAGAAGATACTTTCTATATGTTCAGTTCTTTCCTTGCCTCACATTCTTATCTAAATTGTCTGAGGTAAGCCAACATGTACTTTAACACAAAACTCATTTCACACCTCCTCTATACATCAGTATCTTTCCTATTCCCTGTGTTGGGTGTAATTATTTAATAGCAGAAGTTGAGTTCTCTTTAAGGTTCCTTGGTTGTGGTTAATGAGAAAGAGGCAAACCAGCCGCAAAGAAACCCACAAAGAAATGTTGCTTCCACAACTCCAAAGTGCAGGTTTGCGTGGTAGTCTAACCCCTCACCCTAGAATAACTTTTTCTAAATAAACACACACGTATTCCCTCAGGGCCTAGATTACTAAAGGGGGTGCACTCTGGGGTGCCCTCCTCTGCATTTTTCAAGGTCCCTGACCCTGGACTTCCCTGTCCCGGGGCCAATGAGCAACCCTTTCATCTCCAGGTCACATGCCTCTTCCGAAAATCTCGAGGGATCAAGTCCGCACTTCACTCTATCCCTGACTTGCTACTCTCCACAGGACTGATGGGGAACTTTTGTGTAAATTAGAAAACGGCCACCCTCTGTCTCCCAGGGCCAGGGCCTACGGCTTGGTATCTCACTAGGAGGGCAAACCAGCTCTGACACCACGTCCTCGCCTCCATCCCAAACCCTTCTCGGTCCAAGGCCATTCATTTCAACACCTCCGACAGTCCTAAGCACTCAGGCTTGTGGATTCCCCACCCCAAATTACATAAAATGCATTAAGTGAACCCACATCCTACAGTAACTATACTTCATAATATATGGGTTATGTAGCAGTTGAAAGGTTAGTTTGGTAGACTTATTAATTTCAATTTGCAATTGTTTTTCCCTTTCGGGAGTGAAAACATTATTTCAGGGCTCAAAAAAGTTCGTGGACTGGCACTGGCGTCTCCAGGGCTGAGGGGAGAAAACAGATCTGCGTCAGAGTTCCCCCACTCCTGTCCCCTCACGAGCCGCCCCCTCAGCGCCCTCCCGCCGTCCGCCTCCTCACAACCCTCTCCACCAGCTCCCCGCTCCGTCGTCCTGCCAGGCTCCCCTCCGCCCCCCCGCCCCCCGGCGCAGGCCCAATCCGCCTCGCCCCACCGTCCCACCACCCCGCCACCCCGTCACCCCATCACCCCGCTCGCCTGCGCCTCCCGTTAGCTCCACGCGCGCGGATCTTCCGGGATTGGGCTCTCCCTTTCGCTCCGCTCCGCCCCTCCGCGCGCAGCGTGCCCTGGACCCTAGCCCCGCCCCCTCCCCCGGCCTTCGAGGAGTTCCTTGGGGGCGCGCACCTCTCCGCTCAGGCTTTTCACTTCACCCCACCCGCCGGCCCCGCCCCGCGCAGCCCCTCCCGGCCCTCAGCCCAGCCCCCCGGGCCTGCGCCTATCCCGACTCCCGGCTCTTCACTCCTCCCCGCCCGCGGGCCCCGCCCGCCCCTCAGCTCCGCCCCCGAAGCGCGCGCACCTCTCGACTCCTGGTTCTTTGCCCCACCTCTCCCGCAAGCCCCGCCCCCGCGCTCCCCTTTACTTGGCGGGTTGAGCGGCGCAGCCCCACCCTAGAGCCTTTCCCCAAGCAAGTGCCTGAGCGCGCACCATCTACCCTCCCCCACTCAGCTCAATCCCAGGGGCTTGCAGGACCCAGGGGACCCGCCCCCGCACGAGCACGCACGCGCAGTCCCCACCTCTCCTGGATCCGGGCCCTCGGCCTTCAGGTCTCCTGCCCAGGGCCCGCCCCGCCTCCAGCCCGGCCCCGCCCCTCATGCTGGGTCCCGCGCACGCGCATCTCCCCGGCCCAGCCTTTCCCCCGCCCCCCCCTCCCCGCCCCTTGCCAGCCCCGCGGTCCCAAGGCACCAGGTCGCCCCCAGCCCCCTCCCTCCTCCCAACCTCTCTCGGTCCCACCCTCCCTAGCTTTGTGCCCGCGGCGCCGAGCCGCTTCCCCCATCAGCCGCTCCGCGGGAGGAGGGAGCCGCCACCGAGAAGCTGCCGCTCGCAGCCCCGGGCAGGGGCACAGGTAGGTGGCGGCCGCGGGCTGGGCCGCTCACGCAGCCCGGGGCTGCTAGTGGG
Organism: Ursus maritimus; assembly: GCF_017311325.1. Taxonomy (NCBI): domain Eukaryota; kingdom Metazoa; phylum Chordata; class Mammalia; order Carnivora; family Ursidae; genus Ursus; species Ursus maritimus. The sequence continues at coordinate 60,784,311 of NW_024423564.1, read as the reverse complement.
GGCGGGGGCGGGGTGTGAGGGAGGGGCTGAGTGGGGGAGGGGTAGACCTGGAGGAACGGGGTTGGGGTGTGGTTTGGGTGAGAGATGTGAGGATGAGGATATAGGGGTGTAGGAGATGGGTTTAAGGGTGGGGTCGGGGTGCCGCGTAGAGTAATTGGGGGTAAGGTGGGAGACGGGAGCAGGGTTAGTTTGGGCGGGCTCGGGGAGGGGCATGCGTGGGAATTGAGGAAGGGATGGAGAATTGCAGTACTGGGGAAGGGGAAAACGGAGTGGGATTTGAGAAGTGTAAGAAGGAAAGGATCCAGGATTGGAATAGAAGGGGTGGGCTCTTGGGGGTAGGGAAGAAAAGTTGGGGCTGTGGGTTGTGAAGTTGGGCATCGTGAGGCGTGAAGGAAGCGGATTTTGAAGGTTATAGACAGAAGACAAGAAAAGGGATGGGAAGATTGGAGTCCTAGGAGAGGGAATCCCAGAGACTGGGAGGAAGGGAAAAATACTTGGTGAAGGACAGAGGAAGAGTGCCTGGGGGTGGAACCGATGGGGGTGGAACTAGTGAGGGAAGGAAGGAGAAGCAGGTGGAGGTGGGATTGGGTGTTGGGGACCAGGAACCTCATTTCAGAAGGGCCTTGGTAGCATTGGAAGGGCCTGAGGTGTGAGAGGTGGGGCCAGGGATGCTGGGACTGGGTGAAGGGAGGGGAGTTAGGATTTGGGGTGTAGAGATTGGGTTTTATGTTAAAAATTATAGAGTTGGCAGGTAGAAGAAGTGTAGGAGTGTCAGGATGTAGGAGAATTGGCATGCTCCTGGAGGGAAGTCGGGGGCTGGGTATGGTGTGGCCCTCTGGAGCTTTGGGGAAAGAAAGGGTATGGGTGAGAAGGCAGGTAGGAAAGGCACTCTCTAGGGAAAAAATAATGAGAGGAGTGCAACATTGAGTAGTGGTGGTGACGCAGAACACCCATGGTAAGATCATTAATTGGTTATTGGTGGCTTGGAACTAGTTTCTCTTAAGTTTTTGTGTAGAAATTTTCTCAAGAATACGGCATTTTCAAATAAACCAAAGGTGTCTGAAGCCTTGGGATGAAGGCCATGGCTTGACGGATGTTTTCCTGGAGTGTGGATGTGGGTAATTTCTGCCCTGGCAGAGGGAGGAAGGGAGGCCTCAGTGTAGCTCTGTCCTGGCTCTGTTCCCACCAGTTCTTTCCTCAGATGTCCACTGGTTTTTTTATCTCCTACCCCCAACTTAAGCCAGTGAATACCAGAGGGATCAAACAGGTGGGTGAGATTAATTTTTAACATCTTTTTTTAATCCTTCAGGCTGATGTCATATTTTTATTCTTGAGAGACAGCATCATGCAGTGGAAAGAGCTTAAGCTTTGGAGTAATACAGCCTTGAGATGGAATTCTGGCTCTGCCACTTACTAGCTCTGTTCCTTAAGTTACTTCTCTGAGCCTCTTGACCTGTTAAATGGCAATCTGACCTCATAGGATTGTTGAGGGTTACATGAGATCACTTAATTGAGTACCAAACACAATGCTTGGCAACTGGCAGGTGCTTAATAAATGGTAGCTATCACACCCGGTATCATTGTCATCATCACCGTCATTACTATGATTTATTTTAAGGGATTTGTTACTTTGCCTACTAAAGTTAGGTGCTTTTTTTTTTTCTTCCTTCAAATTAGAGAGCCATATAGACTTGGCTCACAGTTTTCATCCTGTGGCCTCTGTCTCTGTTCCCTCCCTCCAGTCCAGTTGATTGGGATGGTCCTGCTTCTTGCTTGGTAAACTGGCTTCAAGATCTAAAAAGTTGTTATGTTTCGTTATCAATTATTTTATTTTGCCTCTTATTCAGAGAGGCTATAGAGAACTGAGTTCTTAATGTAGTAAGATGAAATGATATGCTTTGTGGCAACTTCGGCTCATTTGTGGTGGCTGAATGCTAGAACGTGCACCATGTAATAATTTTCTGTGGGGTTGTATGGTTTACAAAACCGCCTCTCTGGAGACAGGCTGGGAGACCAGCAGAATGCCCTGTGACTCTGTTGATCTAATATAAAATATAGTTAATGCAGATCTAAACTGGACATTCTTGCAGATACTAATTATTTTAATTTTTCAGTTTGTAGGGGGGTTTTGCTGTGGTGTAGAACAGGCCCTGTCGCCTGAGGGCCCATTTAGAATAGACCGCTGTACAACAGCCAGGCGGAAGCAAAGCCGCGTCAAGAAGCTCTATGTGGAATTCTCTTGCCTTTATGGTTTTGTTTTTTTTTTTTTAAGATTTTATTTATTTATTTGACAGAGAGAGACAGCCAGCGAGAGAGGGAACACAAGCAGGGGGAGTGGGAGAGGAAGAAGCAGGCTCCCAGCAGAGGAGCCTAATGTGGGGCTCGATCCCACAACGCCGGGATCACGCCCTGAGCCGAACGAAGGCAGACGCTTAACGACTGCGCCACCCAGGCGCCCCTGCCTTTATGGTTTTTAACTTTGAAAGGTTTAAACACTGATTTAATTCTTAGCTTATTTTATAGTACCTCACAAACTCTCAGGAAGCTTTTTATTGAGAGAATGCAAAATGTACAAATTTAGTAGTAGAAATCAAAAGTTACCAGGATTTCCTGAACCAAGGTTATTAGTTCCTCAAGTACCTTCATTGAAGAGCAGAGGAGCCTTGGGGCTTCTGGACAGAGAATGTGGATTTTACTCTTCAGGAAATACTGGATTTTTTTTTTCACCATTTAGAAAGACAACTAGCATTTGGTGAGTAATTTAGAAGTAAAAAATAGCCAGAACTGTGCCTTTTTTGAAAGTGATCCATGCAAAGAGAAGCTGCCAGGATTTGGGGCAGCCTGGGTTAGCGTCCTTACTCTGGTCCCAGGCTGCTTATGCCCTCTGCTGGATGGAATCAGACTTTTCTGATTTTACCTCAAGTGGTCATTTATCTATTTGTCCATTTGATGGACAACGTCTGTAGAACACACTATTGCGGAACACACTACTGGGGTGAGGGTTAGGAGTAATACAGATGGACAGACCCTGTTTCATTGTCAGGGAGCTTAGAGTGTGCTGACCCATTATCATATGTACTCTTCATAGAATCTGGCTTTCTATTATTACAATCAAGTTATTCCTTTTTAGGGCTATGCCTGGTGACTAATTTCTCATCCACAGGTAGAGTAGGGCTCTGAATGTCCAAATCCAGGGATAAAGACTGTGGGGATCTGCTTTATCTCCTCATTGAGATTAAAGTCTGCGAGGTAGAAGGGGCCAAATGCTTACCTCTGTTGGAAGAAGAGCTTAGAATAAGTGAGGCATCTCCTTAGCAGCAGTCACTGAATACTGGCAAGAGTATGGGTTAGAAGAGCTGCCACCATGACAGGAGTTTTTTGTCTGGGTTTTAGGTTTTTTTTTTCCGCCTGGTAGTACCAGTAGCAGTATCCTCCCATCATTTGCTTTGCTTCTACCACCTGCAGAAGGGTCTGGCAAGTGGGGGAGGAGCCTGCAGCTGTTGCCTAGAAGAGGAGCTGGCTCCTAGCAACAGTATCAGTAGGCCCTGCAGCTCAGAGCACTAAGTCTGTCCCTTTGAGGTCTCACCCTTCCTCATTCAATTCAGCCCGTATCTGTTGAGGGCTTACTCAGTCCTAGGCACTGTGTTGGGCCTAGGAAAAAGAGATGAATCAAGTCAAATAAGTGCCTTACCTTCAAAGAGCTCACAGCTTTGGGAACATTAGCAAGTGACCATAGGACACAGTGCTAAGTGCTATATATAGAGGAGACACTGGTGCTCTGGGAAAACCAGACAGGCATGCACTGGTGCAGGGGTTAGTGAAGATTTCCCAGGAGAGGAATGGTGGTTGAACTGAGTTTTAATGATGAATATAGATTAGCTACGTCAGGAAAGCAGAGAAGGACGTTCCAGCCAAAGGGAGCAGAATAGGCAAAGACCAGTGGGACAAGAGAGCACAGCCCACTTACCTGATACGTCATGGCCGAAGAGTAGGGCATAAGAAGCTGAGCAGGAAAGGGTGAGGCTGTCAGACTAGGCAGGGCCCTTCTTTCTGATGTGCTTTTACACACATAATTATCCTCGGGAGAAACAGGGATCGTACTGCTGCCCACAAACAGGATCACTGTTTGATCTCCAGAGACTCAGCATTTTTGATCACTGACTTGATTGTTTGCTGACACTTCTACGTGGCATCAGAGCTGTATCGCAGCCCTGCATTGATGCAGAAGAAGCTGGGTTAGTTCACTCTAGAAGTCAGAGTGTTTAAAGATAGTGGCAGCTGTTTGACATATATAGAATTTTAGCTCTCACCTCTCTTTACATTGTTGTGGAAATGATAATTAAATACTTCCATTTAACATAGGAATTTCTCATGTACTTTTGAGATTTCAGTTTCTCAGGAAAACAAATATTTATTCCAATTAATGCTTGAGCACAAAATGTCACCCATAGGATTGCATAAATGCCCACTGTTTTTGGTGTTTTCAGTTACTTAAAAAGTGTCCTAATAGAGCCTTAAGAAATATGATGTTTCCAAGGGGTAGAATAGCTTTTTTTTTTCCCCCAGCTCTTTTGATAGAGGTCTTTCTTTGTAGATCCAGAAAACCTTATTGCTGGTGGTCTATGCAAGGCTTAGCAAACGAGTAAACTTTAGTTCCACAAATACCCACTCAGGGTCTGTTATATGCCAGAGCACTATGTTAGGGAGTCTGGATGAATTAAACATGGTCCCTCTCCTCAAGGGGCTCAAGGCAGTGGAACACAGGCCCAGAAGTAAATCAGCAGCAGAATACTGAGCCAACAAAGACGTGGAAGGTGCAAAGGTAGCGAGGAGGTTACTAGTTTCTGGTCTTCATTCTGTGCGTAGTTAATGTTTTTAAAAACAAACAGTAAATTCTATGTGTACTGTTTGTAACTTGAAATCAATAAAAATTTTATGGTTTTAATGGCTGCATAACATTCCATGGTAGGGATGTATCATGATTTATTTGATAACACCCCTGTTGTTGGACATTTAGGTTGTTTCCAGTTGTTTTGCGGTTATCAACTGTGCTGCCATGATTTTCCCTGTAGATGACTCTGTGTACTTCTGTAACTTCCCCAGGGTGAATTTTAGAAATGAAATTTGAGCTGGCTTTTGAAAGGTGAGTAGGAGTGCACCAAATACAAAGAAAAGGGGGAAAGTAGAAGACAGCATTTCAGATACAGGTAGTAGAGGCAGTCCGCAGTGTCTGAGTTCACAGGCGGCTGGGAGCTTCATTTCCCCGAACCAACCAAAGGGCCTTCCTGGTAGGCTCGTAAAGCTCTGGGCACAGCAAGATGAGGTTACGTGTTACAAATGGCGTGTTCATTGGATCTGCTTCCTTTGTGCCTTGCTTTTACAGTTGCAACCAAGGCAATGTCTTACTACCTCAACTCAGAAAACCACCTGGACCCAGGACCCATCTATGTACGAGAAAATGGTCAGCTGCACATGGTCAATCTGGCCTTGGATGGTGTCAGGAGTAGCCTGCAGAAGCCAAGGCCTTTCAGACTGTTTCCCAAAGGCTTCTCTGTGGAGCTTTGTATGAATAGGGAAGATGATACTGCACAGAAAGAGAAGACTGATCATTTCATCTTCACATATACCCGGGAGGGGAATCTTCGGTACTCTGCCAAATCTCTCTTCAGCCTCGTCCTGGGCTTTATCTCCGACAATGTTGATCACATTGATTCCCTTATTGGCTTTCCTGAGCAGATTGCCGAAAAGCTGTTCTCTGCTGCAGAAGCCAGACAGAAATTCACTGAGCCAGGTGCGGGGCTAAGGGCTTTACAGAAATTCACAGAAGCCTATGGAAGTCTAGTACTTTGCTCCCTGTGTTTGCGAAACAGGTGGGTATTCTGATTAGGATATTGAGTATTTTATTGGGTGTATTCATTCTGTCTAGTTCTGGGGCTTAGTGGGCTTGGGAGCTTCCCCCATCAAATAGCACTTCAATTTAAAACTCCCAAAGTGGTGGGCCATTTTGAGAAAAATCACTGTCTTTCTCCCTACTTACCCCCCCACCAGAAAACACAGCTTTATTTTGAAACCATTTCGCCACTGCTTGATTGCCACCACTCCTCCATTCAGTAAAAAAAATACTCTTCTACCAACTTTTCTAGTATGAGAAAATAGAAATGACAAGATATGATCTGCCGAATATCTCTTGGTGTGCTCTTGGAGGTGTGAAGATTAGTAACCAGAGTTGCCCTGTTCCAATGATCAGACCTCTAGATATCGAGCATTAGATAAAAAAGCAACTTTTAAAGAGTGATTAAAATTTCAGGTATCCTAAACTTTGGAAATTTTCAAATAAGGTCTGTTCACTTTAAAAATAGAAACTGCCAGTTATTTTATTACCGGCAGAAGATGGGTTTATTCAGGAATAAAAGAGAATTGGTATCTGGGACAATCAAGCTATGGCAAAACCACAGGCAAGTCTGGGGGAACAAAGGAGAGGCATTACTTTTTTAAGGAGAAAAGAGGGACGTTTGTTACAAAGTAAAAGTCCATTGGAGTAAACTAGGAGTTTGAAGTGTCGTGGTTTTTTATTAATGAAGCTATTGCCAGGAGAGATGAGGAAAGCGATTCTTCCTTTGGGAATGGTAGAGTAGTATGCATGTGAAAAGTCAAGTCCATGTAAGGTCAAGTCGGGCTCTTCCTGTTGGGTCTAGGGCGTGAGAGCTCCCCCTGCTGAATCCTCACGACTCCCATTTTAGTGAGGCTTCCCCACGATTCATTTTGACAGGTCCCAACACCAAGGTCTGTTTTCTAGCAGAGCAAATGTTTTCTCTTGTGACTTGCCTTTGCTCATATACTTTGATTGACTTATTTAAAGGTTTTAGGGGCACCTGGGCGGTTTAGTTGGTTGAGCATCCTGGACTCTTGTCCTCAGCTCAGGTCTTGATTTGGGGGTCATGAGTTAAAGCCCCGCTGTGGGCTCCATGTAAAAAAATAAAAGTTTTTATTCCGCCATCACGTAAAATGACTTTTAAAGCATCTACTAATAAAAAAAACAAAACAAAACTTTAGGGGCACCTGGGTGGCTTAGTAGGTTAAGCATCCAACTCTTGGTCTCAGCCCAGGTCTTAATCTCAGGGTTGTGAGTTCAAGCTCCGTGTTGGGCTCTACTCCGGGCATGGAGCCTACTTTAAAAAAAAAAAAAAAAAAAAAACAACAACTTCTAAAAATTGTGGAAAATTTTAAAAATAGAAACTGCCATGGAAAATAATTCAAGCACAAAAAGGTGTAAAATGAAATATAGCCTCCCTCCCATTTATTTCTTCAGAGGCAGCTACTGTTCGCAATTTCTTTAATGTCATTCCAGAGACATCTTGTACATATATGTGCATCTATAGCTCCCCCCTTTGTTATACAAGTGGTAGCACACTGCTTAACACTGTTATGCACCTTGCTTTCTTTATATATTTTGAAAATCATTTGCCGTCAATACCTGTAGATTTTAAGAATAACTGTGTAGTATGCCATCATGTGAACTTTTTTTATTAGAAAATGTGAAACATAGCTTACTATTAAGATGCACCATCAATATGACCATTAAAACAAGGCTAAAAAAGTAGCATGGAAGAGGAGAAAGTCATACCAGAAAGCATAAGCTAAATTCATATGCTTTAAAAAACAAAAAAGAGGGGCACCTGGGTGGCTCAGTTGGTTAAATGTCTGCCTTTGGCTCAGGTCATGATCTCGAGGTCCTGGTGTCAGCCTGTCCATCAGGCTCCACGCTCAGTGGGGAGTCTGCTGCTCCCTCTTCCTCTGTCCCTCCCCCCACTCATGCTCTCTTTCTCAAAAAAAAAAAAAAAAAAGGCTTTAAAAAACAAAAAGAAGCAATCTTTATTTTATTGGCTCATAGAATTAATGGTTTCACCCCAATCCAAATGTTGTACTTTAAAAAGACAAGGCGTGAACGCATGCAGACAAGCATAGCCGTGGACTTAGGAACTGAGCAGGTACCTTCTAGAAGCTCTGTCTCTATGCTGTGGTTAGTCGTGGCTAAGCCTGGAGCTGCTGCCAGTAGAAAAAAGAATTACCTTGCCTAAATGAAAAAGCCAAGCAATATTTCATTGTAGCACATATATTTAAAATACATTTTATTTCTTCATGTTTTGTTTCATGTTATTTACGTTCATTGTAGAAAAAATAGAACAATGAAAAGTAGAATTATGATAGATATCTTGTTTTAAAATTATAAAGGCAGTACATATTTGGGAAATATATAAAGCTGTAATTTTAAGAAATTCATAATCCCACTATTCATGATAATCATTTTCAAATATATACCTTTATACATTTGGGAATATCCTCTATGTACAACTTGTATTCTGTTTTTCCGCCATCTACCATTCTAGCTTAAGTATTTCTCATGATATTGAAAATGCTTTTTATTCATTTGTGATGTCTGTATACCACTCCAGTGGTCAGTTTGGATGAGAATAGCACTTTCATTCACGTTTGAGAAGCACATAAATTAGTAGCATTTCTGGAAAGCAGCTTAGCCCCATGCATCAAGAGCCTTAAAAATATCCGTACCATCTGATTGACCCATTAATTCCATCTATTGGGAATTTATCCTAATTTTTAATGTAATACTCAGACACGGGAACAAATACTTTCGTATAAGGGTGTTCATTATAACACTGTTTGTAATAGCGAAAACCTGAAAGCTGAATATCCAACAATAGGAAATGAGTTAAGCCAATTATGGTACATTCATATGGAGAAATAGTGTATAGCTATTAAGATAATATTGAAAGGTCATTTAAAATGGTGTGAAATGTTCATATATGACACATTTAAAAGGGTTAAAATTGCATATACTATATGATCCAATTTTTTTTAATCAGGAATTTTTATGTGTATTGCATATATAGAAAGAAAAAAGTTTTTCAAAATATAATCTAGATAGTGGGATTGCAATTTGTTTTGTCTTTATAATTTTTCACATTTTCTTAATTTGTTCTACAATGAATGTGTATTTTATAATCAGAAAAATAGAAGAAACGTCTTTAATGTGATCTTTTGGCTCATAGTTTATTGCAACAATTCTAAACTTCGCTGTCTTGTTCAGATCCAAGATCAAGATTTTCACTTGTGGGGGCACCGGGCTGGCTCAGTCGGAAGAGCCTGGGACTCTTGATCTTGGGGTCATGAATTCGAGCCTCATGTTGGGTGTAAAGATGACTTAAAAATAAAATCTTAAAAAAAAAAGAAAGATTTTCAACTGTGATCCCCAACTTCCCTTCTCCTCTTGAATCCCCAGAGGAAAATGGGAAGAGGACAGGAGATTGGGTTTGCATTTATAATCCAGGGCTGATGCTGTAGCAGCAAAGGTTTTACCAGCACAAAGGGTTCAGGTCAAAGGGAAAGAGATTGAGAAAATTATTGAAAATAAGATAATTGGGGAGGTTCAGGCACTTACTGTGTTAGTAGGGTAGGTCGCAAAGCTGCTTGTCAGAAGGAGAAGCGGTGTCTTTGCAACTGATTTCCAACCCTATAAAAACTATTTCCTTCCTGTGCTGAAAGCCCAGTGATTTTTAATCCAACTAGTGGTACTGGGAGGCCTTACATTCCACCCTGTGTAATGAAGTGATTATAATAACTACCATGAAATGAGGTTCTATAAGATGCCATGTACTTTTGGAATATTGTTTATCGTTTTCTTAGTAATCCTTTAAAGAAGTAATCATTTGCCCCATTTGCAGCTGGAGAAATTGAGGATCAGAGAGGTTAAGTAACTTTTTACGGCCGTACAAGTAATTGGGGTTGTTACAATCCAAACTTAGGTATATCTGACACTAAAATATGTCTGTGTTCTTTCTGTTACTTCTCCATTACACTATTGTGAACTTGTTAAGGGACAAATTGGAAGACCAGTGTTGAGCAAGACCCTAGAGCTTTGATCATGTCCTGGATAAGCATCTAGTAGTGTCTGTGGCTTTGCATGTTGGTTTCTCAGCCTTGATTTTTGTAATGTTTGTTAATCACATTATACATTGTTATGTCCTTCGCAGCTAACACTTGTTTCAGAATTACTAAAAATCTTTTGGTTAATTGATCAAAGGATGTGTGTTTTCCTTTCTCTGATTGCCAGTAATCCCCCAAATCCCCATTAACCCACTTCAACACTGTGATTGGAAGATGGAAAACAGCAGCTTTATTTACAGTGCAATTAAACTATGTCTGAGTAAATAAGGCTCAATTGTGTACCCAGCTGAGCTCTGTCACCAGGCAGCTTAGAGAGGGTGTCAGTGCCCCAGGCCATCTGTACCTAGCAGTCAGGCCAGTGATCAGCTTCAGTACATCTTATTTTGATTGGAGGTAGGGAGAAAAGAGATCTGACTTTCCTCTTGTCCTCACCTTATTCCATCTTGTTTTTGGTAATTATGCTCTGTTGACAGAAGAAAGAAGTGAACACTTTTAAGTGTAACTCCACAGATCCTAGCGTACCGTTTTGCTGTGGAAACTTCTGGACACCTATGAGGAAAGTGGATGAGAAACGCATGCTCTTGCCACAAGTCAGTTTTCCTGTTCTCTTAGGATCCTCTCCTCTCTATTTCCTGTCACACCTAATCCCTTTTCATTTTTTTCTCACTGACATCATCTGAAATAGATGAACAACTAGAAGGCAGGGTGGAGGCCCCAGCTTGGGCTGTGGAATGCCCTTTTGATCTCCTTTTCCTTTCCAGAGCCTCCCTGATGCTTCCTGATGACAGTTTGGCAAGGTGCTCCAGAGTAATTAAACTGTTTGTGCTCACACGTTTGTCTTAACCATCTAGATGAGACGGAGTCCTTGTAGTCTGTCATACTGCACGTACTTTGAGAGTAAAGTTACCAGGCGCAGTGGAGTGGGCAGCTACTGAAACACGTGTTTGAATAGAAATGACAAAACGTGATCTGCCACGTATCTCTTGATATATTCTGGGGGATGTGTAGAGATTAGAGCCCAGAGTTCCAGGCACTGTTCCAGTTTTCAAACCAGTAGATACTGAGCATAAGATAAAAGGCAACTTCAAGGGGCACCCGGGTGGCTCAGTCAGTTACGCATCCGCCTTTAACTCAGGTCCTGATCCCAGAGGCGCCCTGCTCAGTGGGAAGTCTGCTTCTCCCTCTCCCTCTCCTTCTGCCCCTCTTCCTGCGCGCTCTCTCTCTCTTTCTTGCTCACTCTCAAAATAAATAAATAGAATCTTAAAAAAAAAAAAAGCGACTTCAAAAGAACGAATGATTAAGTTTTTGAGAATCCTAAAGTTTGGAAATTCTCCCATAAGGTCCCAACACCAAGGTCTGTCTTCTGACAAAGCAGATGTTTTCTTTTGTGTCTTGCCTTTGAGTGTATATTCTTATTTGAAAGTTATTCCTCCACCATCATCTAAAAAGACTCAAGGCATTCACTAATTAAAAAATTCAACCTGTGCCTACATAGAAATTGGTAAAGTCTGCTTATTACATTGTTCTTTGTCCTGATGGAATGTCGACTATATCCCAAAGCCACAAATGGTAATGTTTTAAAAGAAGGAAAAGAAAAGCTATTGATTGCTCTCCATGCTCCACAGATATCTGGTGATTTCAGAAAAACTTGAAGAAATTAAGTCTTTCCGGGAGCTGACCTGCTTGGATCTCTCCTGCTGCAAGCTCGGAGATGAGCATGAACTTCTAGAACATCTCACCAACGAGGCACTGTCTAGGTATTCACCTGCCACCAGATGAATTGTTTTGTGTGTGGTTCTTTTTAAAGGATGATCCAGTGGGCTCACTTTGAAGAATGCGGATTACTTTCCAATCCTGTGTTTATTTGCTAATTTTTTTTTCTTTCCTAAAACATTTTCAATCTCCTTTACTGGGCACAAGCAATATAGACTGAACAGTTTGTAGGAAAGTCAGTCAGTTGGTTCATCTTCTAAATAACCTTGATTTCAACATGTAATACATGAAACTATCTGGGGTGAAAATGATTTTGCCCTTAGTTTGTGCAGTCCTAGTTTATTCTAACAAGAGATACTTATACAGTTGTCTATAATCATTCTTTTCTATTTTAACTATCAAAGAACTATAAATTATTTAATAAGTAAACTATTAAAAACCGCCTAATTCTCTTCAAGAACCATAATTTAAAAAAATCGCCCAGTACCATTCACAAATAGTCCAACTGATCTCCAGTTGCTCAGTCTGGCCAGCAGACAGGAGGCCAGACGGATTCCTTTGTGGTTTCATAAACAGCCAGAAGCATAACAGCATGACAAACTCAAGTCTAACCAGCTTCCTGGGGCCTGCCTCAGACAGCGACACCTACACACTGCCCCCATACAAAGGTATTTTTGTGTGAGGTTTAGTAAAGTTTCAGATGTCGTGTGTGTGGGACAGTGGAGCAAATTAATACACTAATTTCAAGTTAGCTGGATGGACTGGGTTATGGGTGTACCTAAAAACCAATCTGAAAATCTAGATTTATAAAGCTAGTTAAAATTAGAGGATTGCTTTGCAAGAAGAATTTTCACAGGAGTTCTTTAGTAGACTTTCCTGACATACTTAGAGTGTTTTTGGTTTTCGCATAGGATTTGTCATGAATGCAGCTTTTGTGTTAAGCAAGGTATATCTTCCATTTAATGAAGTCCCTGTTTACCTCGTTTGACCATATACTCTCAGTGCCCTCTGCCATCTGAGATTAGTACTACATGACACTTCGATCCCTAAGTTAGCCCTCAGTTAGTAAATAGCACCAAAAGGTTTATAACTCTGTTAAATGCCCTGGGTGTGAAATAACAGGCTGGTGAAGATATTGTGTGTTCTTAGATGAAATTTATGAAAGCCTGTTCTTGTATGTAGGCTTTCTCAAACTCTATGTGATGTACTTACGGACTTTGTTTCCCTAGTGTAACTCAGCTCCACCTGAAGGATAATTGTTTATCTGATGCCGGTGTGCGGAAAATGACAGCACCAGTTCGAGTGATGAAAAGAGGCCTTGAAAATCTAACATTATTAGACTTATCTTGTAAGTTTCATTAGAAATTATAGTTCTTAATGTTGGAAGACTGGCGTTAGAAATCACCTAGTTCTTCCCCGTCATTTTAGAGGTGATGAGATTAAGGGTGGTGACTTTCCTAGGACCCACAGCCAGTTAGTGGCAGAGCGGGAGGCTCTTGACACCTGACTACATACCTTTCCTGGTCGGCTGCCATCTCTTTAGGGTAGGAAGAGCCTTGCCACATTCACCTGGGCCACTCACTGTGTGCAGACAGGGCAGCCTCTCATCACAGTCATGGCATGTATAAAGGACACTTGGCTCCCTTTTAACCTCCTTTGAGTTGCTATCCATAGTGTCTGTCAGTTGGGTCTTTCAGTCAATACTTGATGAAAATCTGGGTGAAGTCACAGTTGTGATAACTTAAATCAGGATTAACCCGATGTTGACTTCAGTGGTAGAAAGTTGATAGAGATCATTTACGATTGAACTGAGCATCTATTCAGTAGGTGACAGGGTGGTATGCTGTCAAAGAATGAAAGGAACAGGGGTTGAAGGTCAGAGGATACTCCTTGCTCTGCTACTTTTTTTTTTTTAACAGCTGTGTACCCTTGAGCAAGTTAGTTAACCTCTCTGAGTCTTGACTTCTGTAAAATGAAGACAGTAGTGACTGTCCAGCCTCCCTCCCAGGAAAGTGTATTTATTCAGCAAATATTTTTTGAGCATCTTGAATGTGCCAGGCATTGTACTCATCGCTTTGAGGACTCAACGCTAAATGTAGTACTGTCTGATTTGGGAAGGTAATTATGTATGAAAGATTTCTGAGAACAGTGCAAGTTAGTAAGAGTAGTAATAGTCTCTGTGTCTAAATACCTTTGAAAATCTCTTAAAAGTATTTTTACTTTGGAGGTGAAATAGCCATGGGCAAAGTCCGATAAACCATTTTAAGACATGTTTATGTGTGCCGTTTTCATAAGGCTCCAAATTAAACCCTTTGGGATAACTTCCTGGCTTGTTTATTTTTCTGCTAATCCCCACCTCCTAGAAAGTTAGAGCTTTATATAAAGGATCTTAAGGGTCATCTAGTGTGGCTGTTCCATAGTACAGGCAGGATGAAGATAAGATTCTCATATTAGTTTTCTCTGAAAAGTTTGCTCACTCAATACTTTATATTTTATCATTGGCCTTTTTTCTGAGCTTACTGTTGGAGCTCAGCAGTAGCTCTAGTGTATACTGTTATACAGCCTGTGTTTTTGACATCTAGGTAACCCTGAGATCACAGATGCGGGAATTGGATACCTCTTCTCTTTTAGAAAACTAAACTGCTTAGATATTTCTGGGACAGGGCTCAAGGTAAGACATTTGTTCCCTTCTCTTATTCCTCCAGACTCACAATTAGATATTTTTTGCTCCTGCTAATTGGTGTTCAGAAAGGACTGTGGTATTTGTGTTTGTGGTATTTGTGATGGTGTTTATTTCCGACTGAAAGCAAGCAAGAACTGACCAGATGTGTGTGCATTCTTGTTCTTTCCCTCGCAGGACATTAAAGCCGTCAAACACAAGCTCCAGACCCACATAGGCCTTGTCCACTCCAAAGTGCCTTTGAAGGAATTTGATCACAGTAACTGTAAGACAGAGGGCTGGGCTGACCAGGTACTGCAGATTTTTCTTTTTCACAGTGCATATGGCTTTTCATTTTAAGTCACCAGCTGCCTTAGTCAACACTTGGAACAAACATTAATCTTCCGGGTAGTCTGGCTGAATTACCATATTCACGTCATATGGAAGACACTGAGGGCCCATACCTGACCCAGCTACTTAAAGCAAGGTGTCAGATGCCAGTCCTTAGATCTCATGCTCTGATCTCTAGATCGGGCCTCATCCTTATTCACCCTAGGAAAAAATGCCGTCTTATAAAGACTCAGAAAATAAGCGAATTCTGGCTCGCTATGCAAAAAAGCAATACGTACAACCGCAGAAGGACACATTCTCTTAGCAGCGTGTGGATGCTGGAAAGAGAATAAGTCACGCTGATAAGGGTTCAAATCTGACTCTTCCCCTTAGTTTGGACAAATTTCTTATCTCTTAGAGCTTCAGTGAGGAAATGTCTTTTTTTGTCTTCTCACTGAGCAAACCCTCCCATTTCCAGCTTCTTGGACGACTTTCCTTTGATTCTCCCTTGTCTTCTTGGTAGTCTTCCTCAACTTAGTAAAGTATAGACCTAAGTATGAAGTCAGAAGGTAACCAAGTAGTAGGGGACCAGTAGGTGGCAGCTTGCCTGTGGCTGGTGCCTTTCTTCTTCAGACACTTCGATGTTTCTAGAAGACTCAGCAAACTGTTTTGTTCTGGGTTCCTCCTTGGCCCCACTGCAGTGTATGACGGTGGACCTGTCCAAGTGCATAACTGCAGCGCCAGCTCCCTGTAAGTCGGTATTTCAGGGGCACTTTCATGTTTGTGCATGTAAATGCGTGCTGAAATCATGGTAACAGCTGTAGCATTGGATGAATCCTGCAGATACGCAGTGGACTGGGGGCAGGTGTGGGATGGTCATACAAAGGCTGATGAAGTTTGGTAACACGTGACATGGTGGAATGAGCATAGGCTGTGCGGTTAAGGAGACACGGGTTTGGGATCCTGGCTGGACAATCCGATAGCTCTATGACTTAAGGCAACTTTGAGCTGCTGTTTCTTCATCTATAAAATGCAGAAGCCAGGATCTCTCTTACAGAGCTTAGTAAGGATGAAGTAAAATACCTAGCACCTGGCCTGAAAGTACAGGTGTACCATGGAGACATTGTGGGTCTGGTTCCAGACCACCTCAATGTAGCGGATATTGTAAATAAAACAAATATTGCAGGGCGCCTGGGTGGCTCAGTCGGTCAAGTGACAGACTCTTGATTTCGGCTCAGGTCATGATCTCAGGGTCCTGGGATTGAGCCCCACATTAGGCTCCATGCTCAGCAGGGAGTCAGTGCTTAAGATTCTCTGTCTTCCTCTGCCCCTCCCCACCATGCCCCCCCTTTCTCTCTCAAATAAATAAATAAATCTTTTTTAAAAATACAAAAATTGCAATAAAGCAAGTCAAATGAATTTTTTGGTTTCCCAGTGCATATAAAATTTTTGCATATACTATAGTCTGTTAAGTGTATAATAGCATTATGTCTAAAAAAAAATGTACTCACGTTAATTAAAAGTATTTCATTGCTAAAAAATGTTAGCCATCACCTGAGCTTTCAGTGAGTTATCACTAATGACCATAAGACATGTAATGATAATGAAAAAATTTGAAACGTTATGAGCATTTCCAAAATGTGACACAGAGACATGCAGTGAGCACCTGCTATTAAAAAAATGGTGCCGACAGACTCACTTCACACAGGGTCGCCACAAACCTTCCATTCGTAAAAAACGCAGTATCTGCTAAGTGTAATAGAGCCAAGCTCCGAGGTGTGCCTTTAAGTTGACAGGGCTCCTTCATCCACGCAGCTTCATACCACACACCCTGCGCGCACCCCTAGAGCGTGGCAGCGGCATTTGCGCCATCGCTTGCTGATCCCCTGTTGAAATGTTTCAGGCTGACTCCAGTCTCCTGCCCCGCTCTCTGCGGGAGACACAGGAAAATGAGGCCAGCTAAAAGGAGTCCCCTCACTTCCCTATCTCTGTCTCAGAGTGTCTCCCATTTCTTCAGCCATGTCCTGCTTCCCTCCTGTCCAGGGGGTCAGGTGTGCCACGTGATTCCAGGGATGAGCACTTGAGGGTTTGTTTTTCGGTTAGTCTCTGAGATCTCCAGCTTTCTCCGGGATATTTCGTTCAAAGTGATTTCCCTCTGCTGCCCCACCTTCAGTCTTCAGTCTCACGCTTTGTTGGCTGCTTGCTTTCTGTGTATAAACATGATTAACTCTTTTTCTGACATGTTCTTCATCCCCCCAGTGCAGCTGCGAAGTGGTTTCTAGGATCTTGCCCACCTCCCCACTGCCCACTCAGTTGTTAATCCCTTGTAATCTAGGTCTGGCCTCCACGGCTCTTCGGTGGGTGTTTTCTTGAAGGTGGTGTGTGATCTCATTCTCCACCTTCCTGGGCTTTTCTGCACTGCTGGTATGAACACGCCTGCCTTACGCTTTCCTCTCCTGGCCTTTCTCCTTACGCCCCTCTCACTTCTCCCTCCAGCTCCTGCTGATTCCTCACTTCTTCCTCTCCTCCTCTGTCTTCTCTTACTCTCCTGGTGATCCTAACTGTTCTAAGAGCGTTAACTGTCCCTGCAGGGAAGATTTTGCCCTCTCTGACACATCAGACCCATTCCTAAATACTGTCCATCAATCTCTACTGGCACCCCAGATTCAGTGTGTCCAGAACCAAGCTCATTTTCCCCTTCCCTCTCCCCAAGCAGCTCTTCCTATTGACATTCTTATTTCTGTTAGTGGAAGAACTGTTTTCCGTATTGCTCACTGAGTCACCAGGTTTGGTTTATGCTGGCATTCTCTTAGAGCTGACCCGTTCCCCAAGTCAGGGAAGTACCATACAAGGGATGACACCTAGTATTTACTGGGTGCTCTCTGTGTGCCAGACACTGCTAAACCCCTCATTTAGTCCTCACAGCAGGCCGGTGGGGGGTGAGCTGTGTACTATTATTACTGCTATTTTACAGATGAAAATATTGAGCCTAAAAAATGAAATCACTTGCAAGGATACCCTGGCTAGTAGGTGGTGGCGCTAAGCCTGGAACTGTTTTTGTATTCTGCGTCGTCCTGTCTCTGTGTCCTGAAGTGTTCTCCATGGTCATTGTGTTGCACACTGTAATGAGAAATATTAAGTTAAAAGTTCTTGTGAAATAATCACTGTCTTTACTCATGTATAGTTTATACTCAGCCAAATTTCCAAAAGAATTTGTAGTAGCTTACAATAGAAATACTTTTGTAACAGTTTTGGGAAATGGAAACTGATCATGAAATGTCACGAAAACATGGAAATGTGGGCATTTTATACACATACAAGAGTTTGAATAATATTTGCCATATTTTCAGGCATGAAAGTGAGTCTAAGATGAAGTGTGAAAAGTATTATGACTAAGGTTTTACATTTTATTATTTAATGTAAGGATATACACTTTTTTCTAACTTGCAATAGAGATGAAAACAGGGAATCCGCTTTATAGAGTTTTCCCGAGTCACGCGAATGCATATATCCAACGTGTTTGTATTCTGATCAACTCCTGCGCTGAAACAGAAAATCCAGGCTTGACTTAGTTACTCTTACCACCACCTGTCATCTGAAGGAAGAGTACCACAAAGATTTGTGTTTATGGAAAGGGAGCTGGGGGGGAACAAGGAAAGCTTGAGGTTAAAAGCTTGAGATTTTGTTCAGATTCAAATCTTTCCAAATACATTTTAGATTGTTCTGCAGTGGGAACGTGTGACTTCAGAAGCTGTGAAGCCACGAGAAACTGGGGAGCCTCGAACAGCAGCTCAGCACTTCTGTGAGAAATTCCCTTGTCTTTGCAATTTTTGCTGTTAGGTTATTTGCACCCTTAGAGCAGTGAGGCCATTTTCACCCCGTGGGAAAAGTAATTATGATAGTATTGATTTAAATAGGTCCTCATGACTTGTATTCTCCCAGCATGCTACAGTGTAAGTTCACACTTCGCTTTGAGCACCGTCACCAGGAACATAGTTAAGTGTGTGTGTGTATGTATATCCCATCTTGTTCCAGAAAAGATTTGCAGTAGCACAAAAGTAGATAGAGTACAGAACATTAAAAAAGGAATTAAGTCTAGCCAAAGGATAGAAGCATCTCAGGAATCCATCAAAAGATGAATGGATGGATAGTGACGCTCGGCTGGCTCATCCGTGGAGCGCGCCCACTCTTGATCTTGGGGTTGTGAGTTCAAGTCCCGTGTTGGATGTAGAGATTAAATAAAAATAAAATCTTGAAAAAAAGAAAAAAATATGGATGGATGAACAACATGTATTTCCATACAATGGAATATGCAGGAAGGAAATTTTGGGGCGCCCGGGTGGCTCAGGTGGTTGAGCCTCTGCCTTCGACTCCGGTCATGATCCCAGGGTTCTGGGATCGAGCCCCAAGTTGGGCTGTCTGCTCAGCGGGGAGCCTGCTTCTCCCTCACCCTCTGCCTGCCGCTCCTCCTGCTTGTCCTCTTGCTCTCTGTCAAATAAATAAATAAAATCTTAAAAAGAGAGAGAGAAGGAAATTTTGACATAGTGTTGTAACATAGATGAAATTTGAAAAAATTATGCTAAGTGAAATAAGCCAGTCAAAAAGAAACATGTTTTGCGATTCTTCTTATAAGAAGTTCCTAAAATAGTCAAGTTTATAGAGACACAAAATAGAGTGGTGGGTGTCAGGGACTGGGGGGAGGGGAAAGGGAGTTACCATTTAACAGGTACAGTGATTCCATTTTGCACGAAGTGAAAGTTCTGGAGAAAGATGGTGGTGATGTTTGCACAACAGTGTGAATGTACACAGTGCCACAGAGCTATACACTTAAAAATGATTAAATCAAGTGGTAAATTTATGTATATTTTACCATAATTTTTTAAAGGAGTCAAGCAATAAAATCAAAGTGGAGGAAAAATAAAAGTAGCAAAATAAGAGTACATGGCATACCAAACCCATAGGGTAAAGTGGTATCATCTGCTAGCGTTGTGCCCCAGATGTGGCCCTTGTTTAGAAGACGAAGTCCAGATTTTGAATAATAATAGGTAACGTTTTCTAAGGTTTTACTGTGTGCCAGACATTGTGCTGAGTCACATCATGCTTATGAAATCAGTTTTATATCCTTATAAAGATGAGAAAACAGAATCCCAGAGAAGTTACTCGCCCAAGGCCACTTATCCAGGAAATGGTAGATCTGGGATTTGGATCCAAATCTGCCACCCTCCCACGTGAGTACATGCCTTCAGCCTATGCTGGGGCATATGCCACTGTTAGTCGACAGGGCACTCAGAAGGGGATAGAATGAACCCAAGCTTCTCCCTGTTTGGGCCTTTGTCGTCTTCCTCGGATCATCTTTCTGGACTCGCGCAGGCATTCGCACAGCCCCGTGGTCAACTCATTGCCCCTCCCTTCTGTCACTCTTGCAGATGGCAAGCGGGCTCGAACAGAAGCCCCTGTGAAGTGTCCCCTGGCAGACCCCCACGTGAACTCTTCTGAGAAACTCCAGTTCTATAAAGAGAAGGCCCCAGACTGCCATGGGCCATTGTTAAAGCGCGAAGCTGTCTCAAGCCAGGAGTCAAAGAAGAGCAAGAAGAGAGCTTTTGAGGAGCCAGAGAAGGAACAGAGCAACTCTTCACAGTCTGCAAAGCAGACGTACGTGTGTCTTGCCGTGGAAGACTGGGACTTGTTAAATTCCTACTGATTGGTAGACAGGCGTTGGCCTCTTTCCCCCTGACTCTAATGTATGAGGAAAGGGGGCTGATGGTGTTTTCCTTTTTGTTTGACTTTACCTATGGCATTAGCATAGCAAGCGGATATTTCTACTTTTGTGGTGGGGGAGGGGAATGCTATGGAAGTATGTAATAATTTCTAATGTATATTTTCAATACATAGTAATTTTTTCAAATAAACGTTTTTGCTGTCCTTAAGTTCCGTTTGTGAAATGTAGACTGGAGCCACAGGAAGTAACACTTTGGTTTGGTATGGAAAGCCATGTGGATTAACAAGGCAGCTTAGCATGACTTGTTACAACAGGGTGGCTCAGCCAAGAAGGGGTGTGTGTGTGTGTGTGTGTGTGTGTGTGTGTGTGTATAGCTACCATTTTTGAATGCCTCTTGTGTGCCACACCCTGTCCTCACAACAACTATGGAAGACAGATATTAGCCCCACTTTAGAGTTAAGAAAACTCAGCCTCAGGGGGCACCTGGGTGGCTCAGTTGGTTAAGTATCTGACTCTTGATTTCAGCTCAGGTCTTGATCTCAGGGTGGTGGGCTCGAGCCCTACACAGGGCTCTGCACTCCACACTCAGCGGGGAGTCTTCTTGAGGATCTCTCTCCCTCTCCCTCTGCCCCTCCCTCCGCTTGTGTTCTCTCTCTCTCTTGCAAATAAATAAATCTTAAAAAAAAAAAAACAGCCTCACATTAAGGGAGTTGATTAAGGTTACAGAGCTCATAAATGACAGAACCAGAATTTAAATTCTGTCCTAAAGCCCACTCTTACATTGCCTGCTTAAATAATAGCTACCGTTTATTAAAATCCCAACTATTAAATCTGTGAAGTAAACCACCAAGAATCTTCACATAGTCTGCAGAGTCAGATTATCACCTCTATTTGACAGAAGAGGAACCGGAGACCAAAAACTTGCCTGAGACCAGTGCTTAAGCTTTATCGTGCATGCGGATTACCTGGGGATCATGTTAAAATGCAGATTCTGGTCAGTAGATCTGGAGTAGGGCCTGAGTTGCAACATTTCTAACAAGTTTCCAGAAGACACTAGTGCTTCTAATTTGTGGACCACTTAAAAGAGCAAGGCTCAAGACCTTCCCTGTCCGATACAGTAGCCCCTAGTTGACACGTGGCTGTTGAGCACTTGAAATGGCGCTAGTCCCAAATTGAGATGTGCTGTAAAATACACACTGGATAGCCTATCGATGCGCAAAGAAGTATGAATGAAAAAAAAAATCCCATTTTTAAGTATTGATTGCATGTTAAAATGGTAATTTGGGGGTTAAAATATTCATTTCACCTGTTTTTGTATCTAATATAACTACTATAAAGTTTACCTGTCTCACATCTATGATTTGCATTATATTTCCGTCGGACAGTGCTGCTGTTGACCATACTCCATCCTTACGGTGAGCTTAACGCAAGACTTAACTGGCAAGTAAAACGAAGGGAGTGAACCCTCGAGGAATTAATACATTGGCATGACGTACAGCCGCGTGACAGGTTTGACATTTGGAAATGCTCTGCAGTTCAACCAGGATTTTAATAAAGGCGGATCTTGGGTCTGAAGCATGTTTTGTTTGCTAGGCAAGCTGCTATGTTATGTCTGTAAAGGCCTATTGCCCCAGATCATATGGAAAGTTCTGATTCTGAAATTTGTAAAATGAAAAAAGCAGATGAGGTTGCAGATCGCTTTTCTTTGTGGAAGTAGAGTTTTGAAATGTCATTTGGGTGGACAGTAACACACCTTGCCAGATTCCTAGTGCAAACATACAGCCTTCCTTGTCAAACTTAGCGTATATCGTTAGTCCAACTGGAGTCTCATTTGACGGTCACCCCACCCCCCCCGTCCCCATTGTTGCCGTGAGGCAACACTGTCAGGGGCATCTGGAAGCGCTCTTCAAACAGCCTCCTGTTATCGTTTTGGAGGGCAGATCTTCAAAGCCACTTCTGATTACTTCTCTTTCATAAACACAGTGTACTTTTGAAGTGGACGTTTCATTTTCTTTCATCCTTTTTTTCTTTCAAGGATCTCATTTTCCTCTGCTGGTGATGACTTTAAACAGATATTTCTTGTTTGATCTGGACAATTCGCTGTAGTCATTCAGATGGAGTTATGAACGTTATGAACAGGATCGAGGCCAAGAATTTAGGACTAGCATAAAACAGTTGGGGTGATTTGCGTGTGTGTTTAGCTCATCTGCGAGGATTAGCTATTTTTTAATTAGAATTTCTTGTTTCTTCTTCAGATTCACTTGCTCGCTCTTCGTGAACTTTAGACAAGTGGGTTAATTCCGCTAATCTTCAATTTAACACTAGGCCATCCACCTAGCAGTGCCTGTAAGAACGAATAAATCAGTATTCTCAGAAGTATGGTCCTTGGACCCTTGCTCCAGCATTTCAGGGCGGAGGGCGGGGGGCGGGGGACACTATTGTTAAAATGAGAATTCCTGTGCCACAGCCATATTTGCTGAATCAGAATTTTTTAGTTTGTTAGAATTGTATAAAAATCTGACATGAGGCCAACTTTTCTTCTCATACATTCATATTTTTAAAATGCCGAGTACTCGTTAATTCACTTGGAAAGTTATGTTGAACGTTTAACATGTGCCACGTGCTGGGGATTCAGTAGTGAGCAAGACAAGGTTTGCTTTCAAGGAGCTTACCTTCAAAAGGACAAGGAGACAAAGTAGGACGGACAGTACGTCAACAAGCTAGGTTCAGGTGGAAATAAGTACCCTAAAGAAAGTGGAACAGGGTAATGGGGAGCGTTGATTTAGACTTTAGGGATTTAGAAGAGGCCTCTCTGAGGAAGTGACAGACTGAGAAGTATGACAAGGAGCTAATCATGCAAAGGTCCGGGTGAAGAGGGTCTCGGGGAAAAAGAACAAGTGCCAAATTCTCAGGTGCTAAGTGCTTACTCGGCACATTCTAAGGACAGAAAGAAGAAAAAGAATAAAGGCTAGATGGCTAGTGCACAGTGAGTAAGTGGTCAAAGACAAGTTTAGGAGAGGCAAGTGGAAGATCACCTGGGCCTTGAGGGTCGCGGAATTTGAATTTTATTGCAATGTAACAGGAAGCTGCCAATTAAGCCTATAACACGTTTCATCTGAGATACATATATGTGTATTTACATATATATGATTATGTATTTGAGAGAGTGCGCGGTGGGGAGGGCCAAAGGGAGAGTGAGAGAGAAACTCAAGCAGACTCCCGGCTGAGCGCAGAGCCAGATTTTGGTGGGGGGGGGTGCACTCATGGTTCTGAGATCATGACCTGAGCCAAAACCAAGAGTTGGACGCTTAACCGACTGAGCCACCCAAGTGCCCCTGATTTATATTTTGAATAAGTAACTCTTGCTGCTCGGTGGGCCCCATATGTGGAGCCTGGGTCATGGCGGGGACACCAGTGGAGCAGGGAGTCCCATCGGGAGTCCTACAGAAGTCTGGGTGAGAGATGATGGCAGCCACAACGCGGGCGGGAACACTGACAATGGGAATAGGCTGGATTCAGGGGTTATTTTGGAAGAGGAGCTGATAATCATGTTGATGAAGTTGGTGTCAAGAAGGAAAGGAACAGAAAGAGCAAAATCAACACTGACTCCCTCCTAAGGTGTTGCCTGAACAACAGAGTGAGTCCTGGTGCCATTCACTAAGATCGGACAACGTCGGAGAAGGACAGGTTCAGGGTGGGTGGGAATCAAGAATTCTGTCTCAGATGAACGACCGATGCCTGGGGGGATGCGCAAGCGGGCAGGCACCCGGGCGAGGGTCTGGAGCTTAGGGGATAAGTCAAGTTGGGGTTCAAGAGTGTAGAGCTGATAGAGCCCTTGACTGCATGAGATCACCTAGAGTGAGTGTAGACAGAATCGGGAAGAGGGCTGAGACATAGCGTGGGGCCTTCCCACACTTAAGATCAAGCCGAAGACAAATGGGCGTTGAGGTCGGGGTAAAACCAGGAGAGTGCAGAATGGAAGCCTACAGTGGGAATGTTTAGACAAGAAGGGGGTGGTGCACTGTGATAATGCTCTGAGAGGTCCGGTTGGATGAGAACAGATAATTTGGCAAGCTGAAGATTGTGGCCTCGATTGGGTTGGGGGGAAAGGTCAACGTTAAAAAGCCAAATGGAATAGATTAAAGAGGACGGGAGGTGAGGAAGCAGAGATAAGAACCAAACAGAAATTCAAGAAGTTGTACTTAGTAAAGGAGTATAAGTTCTAAATTTCGATGGTAACTGGGGTCTTGGGGTCAAAGAAGTGTTTTCTTTCATCATTTTTGACTCAAGTCTATTTAAAAGAGAGACTAGAACAAACTCCCATGGGGCGCCTGAGTGGCGCAGTCATTGGGCGTCTGCCTTCGGCTCAGGGCGTGATCCCAGCGTTCTGGGATCGAGCCCCACATCAGGCTCCTCCGCTGGGAGCCTGCTTCTTCCTCTCCCACTCCCCCTGCTTGTGTTCCCTCTCTCGCTGGCTGTCTCTGTCAAATAAATAAATAAAATCTTAAAAAAAAAAAAAAAAAGAACAAACTCCCATGTACCCATTATCCATTGTGGTAGGCTGAATGATGTCCCCCAAAGATGTCCAGATCATAACCCCTAGTACTTGCAAATATGTAATGGGGACTTTACAGATGTGCTTACATTAAGGATCCTGAGAAAGGGAGAGGATTCTGGAGCATCCGAGTGGGCCCCATGTAATCACAAGGGTCCTTCTAAGAGTGAGGCAGGAGGCTCAGGGAAGCAAGAGGTTGGAGTGCTACAGGGAAGGGACCACAAACACAGGAACACAGGCGGCCTCTGGAGGCTGCAACAGGCAGGGAGACCGAGTCTGCCCTGAAGCGTCAGGCAGAGAGAAAATACAGGAAAATGAGAAAGCCTGAGAAGTGTTAAAGAAAGGGCAAGCACTTAGCCCTCCCAGCCCCGGAAGTGCGTGGGCCATCAGCGCTGCAGAGTTAGCTTGCAGGTTTTCCCGGGTCTTGAGCTTCTCTCCAGCCTTTTCCGTGTCCAACTTAGCTTTGATCTTCTGGAATCCTGTCAGTAAGCAAAGCTAATACCAAGTCAGAATAAATGCAACATGGTACCGTAGGGCCTTCCTTTCTTTCTAGTCCTCCTGAAGGTCTCTTTGTACCTTTGATCTGGGAATAACACAAAGGCTTAGCTTTGGAGTAGGTTTTATAAGAGAATATTCTGGCAACATGAAATGTTACACACCTTCTGGCAAATAAAGAACCGTGACCAGCTTTTCTGGCCACCTTTAACATGCATCTTTCATCGTCTTTACTTGTTGAAATTTGTTTAAATCCCAAGTTAGTAGTTTTTAATACACCAGGTGTTGAGCTCTGGCTAAACCCGTCCTCTCTCAGTTGGAGAAGAGAAATTACATTCTGGAAGTCCTAGACTGTCCTCACCAGGCTGATTTTGACATCCGACCATCATGGTCTTACTCTGAGTTTCTATAGTGAAATTTTCCCCTCTGCTCCTGCTTCAGCCTCTCCTTCCTGGCACCCTCCTGTCTTTCGACTGTCACAGATGGTTCTTTGGGCAGTGAAGAATCAGCTCTAGACTAGGAGTCAGAAAACCCAGGCTTCGGTCGAATCTTTGCCTCTCTCTGGGCCTTGATTTCCTCATCTGTAGAAAGAATACAGTAGCTAATTTGCTGAATAGGATTATTGTAGGGATTAAATCATATAATGGGAGTGAAAGTGCTTTAAACTAGAAAGCCTAATCCAGATGTTATCTAATTATCATGATTTCTAGAATCCTAGAACATTATTACAGCTCTTTATTTTATAGGTGGGGAAGCTGAAGCTCAGAGAGAAGAATTTTCTTCATTATGGTGGTTAATTTTATGTGTCACGTTGGCTAGGCTATGGTGCCCAGGGGTTTGGTCAAAAGCCAGTCTAGGTGTTGCTGTGAAAGTATTTTATATATGTGAGTAATAGTTAAACCAGTAGGTTTTAAATAAAAGAGATTACTCTTTGTAATGTGGGTGAACCTCATCTAATCAGATGTAGGCCTAAGAGAAAAGCCTGAGATACCCAGAATAAAGCTCTCCGCCCCTTCTCTGTGTGTACGCGCGCGCACGCACACACACACACACACACACACACACACACACACACACGATTTGTTTTTTCTTTGTAGACCACTTACTAATATGTTCATCCTTTCAATCATATGGCAAACAATTATTGGGCACCTACTGTGGGATCTGTTAGGCAGAACAGATGAAACAGGGTCCCTATTCTCAAGTAGGAGACAGAACACGTGACTTCCCAAGTACAGCTTTGTGTGATCAGTACTGTGATTTGGGGATGCTTGGGGAGCTTTGGGACCACAGTGAAGGAATGCTAAAACGGGTAACCAAGAGCTGCAAGGCCCAAGATGCTTCCTAAAAGATGATGAGACTCGAGTGACTTTTGAAGGGTGAACGTGAGTTAGCAAATCAAAGAGGGGGCCGGGCATTTCCAGCTCTATGGAGTGTGGGAAAGAGTGGCAGCATTTGCGAGGATGAGGCTTTCCTGAGTTCTGGGGCAAGAGGCAGGGGGAGCTGGAGAGAGCTGAGAGATGAAGGGGGAGCCGTCAGCCAGGACCACTCTAAGGGAAGGCCTTTATCCTGAAAATCACAGGGAGCCACGCAGGGGAGGAAAGCAGGGATGACAGAAACCCGTGGCTTGGAAAGACACCTCAGGCTTCTCCGTGGAAGCTGCCCAAGACGGGGAGTCCAGCGAGGAGCCAAGGGAGGCCTGAGGGAAGGCACGGAGATGCCGCCAAGGGGCCGGCAGCGGGACGTCTTCGTTCACTCCCACGGTATGCGCGTGTTGGACATCTGGACGCGCCCAGCATCCGCCCGGCGACGGGGAGCCATGGCCAACACAGACCTTGCCGCTGTGCAGCCTGGTGGGGGACCTGGAAGGATTTGGTGTTGATCTATGGGAGAGGGAAAGGGAGTGCTCAAAGACGACACCAAGGTCTCTAGACTGAGGTCGGTAACCACCCAGATGGGGAGTCCTGGAGAAGGAACAAGTTTGGGGCCCAGAGAAGTTCAGTTTGGGGCCTGTGAAGTTTGAGGTGGGACAACCAGATGGCACTGACCAGGAGATCACTGATCCGTGAGTCGGAGGGGCCAGGGAGTTATGCGCCTGGAAGAGAGACTGGGAAGAAGCCAGGGGTGGGGGGACGAGATCAGGCAGGAAGGACAGGCTTCAGGCTAAGAACCCGGAATTGCGTGCAAAATGTTCTGTGTTTGGATCAGTGTGGGGTTCCCCCCACCCTACAGTGTGGCTGCATAGCCATTATCACCTTCTCTCAGGGGAGAAAAGGCACCCCACCAAACTTATGAGCTGCTGAGATAAAATGGGGTGGGTGGGGGCGCCTGGGTTGCTCAGTCAGTTAAGCATCTGCCTTCAGCTCAGGTCATGATCTTGGGATCGAGCCCCACATGGGGCCCCCCACTCAGCGGGGAGCCAGCTTCTCCCTCTGCCGCTCCCCCCCGCTTGTGCTCTCTCTCTCTGTTAGATAAATAAATAAAATCTTCAAAAAAAATGGCATGGGCGGGTGGCTAATGAGGAGAACTTGGGAGTGGCAGCATTTAAAGGGAAGCAGAGGAAGAGTCAACGGAGCAGAAAGGGTCAAAGGAGGAGGAAACTCAAAACAGTGCCCCATGACGGAGGCCACGAGAGAAGAGCATTTCCCTGGGGCAGAGAGGCCAGGGAAGACACAGGCGAGCAGTGGCCTGGGAGCGGAGAAGGGAGCCCGAGGAGGACCTGGCATAGAAGCAGGCTGTCTTGCGATCAGACAGACTGAGACGCGCCACGGGCTGACGCACAAGGAGCAATCCAGCAGAGGAGGGGAGCCGTCTGCGGCGTCAGTCCCCCCCTCGGGAAAGCAGTGGCCCGGCTGGCGCAACAGTGGCTCCACAGAGCCAGGGGAAGCCAAGTGACAGGCCGGCGAAGGCGGCCCTGTGCAGCTCTGCTAGCAGGCGTGTTCAGGAGACCGAAACCCTTGACCTTGGAGGAACCACCGACGACTGGGGGTTGTGCCGCCTGAGAGGCCTGGGGGGCAATGGTTAACTGTTTTCAGGGGAAGGGCTTTCCTGCGACAGAGGGAACAGATCTGTCTTCTGGATCCAGAACTAATGAAAGAGAGAGAGAGATTTGAGTCAGTAACGGAAGAAAATTTCTAAACTCACAGCTACGAGAGGTAGCAAGCTCCTCATCGTCGGAAGTATGCAAACAGAAGCCAGGTGATCATTTGGCAAGGCTGGTGCAGAGCCAGTCCACAGACTATCAGGTGGGGGGTTGGACAGATGACCTTGAAAGTCCCCGCTAGGCTTGGCGATTTCTAACGCTTGTCCAATTTCTGTGGTCATCTCAAAGGTTTCGGTGAAATGGTAAAAAGACAATTTTGATTCATCTTATTAAAGAAAATTCATTCCACATAACGCTCGTGAGGTTAGAAGCAGAAAGGGATGACATAACTTAACAAGAGAGCACATCTAGTAAATGTGGTAGCTCCTGGGGAGAAAATCACTGGCTTAGGGTTTGGATCAGTGATTCCTAGAAGTTTCCAAAGGTCACTTGAGGACTCTGTTTAAAAAAAAAAAGTGCAGATAAGCTCCACCACTCCATTCTGATTCGGGATTGTCGGTTGGTCCCAGGAACTTGCATTTTAATTAATTAATTTATTTATTTATAATGATCGATTTATTTAGTTTAGAGAGAGAGCGTGTGTGTACAAGCAGGGGGAGAGGCTGAAGGAGAGAGAGAAGCAGACTCTGTGCTGAGCACAGAACCAGACTCGGGGCTTGATCCCAGGAACTGAGATCAGGACCTGATCCCAGATCAAGAATCTGACAGACGCTAAGCCACCCAGGCACTCCAGAACCTGCATTTTAATCAGGCAACATCCCCCTGCCCCCAGAATCTGAGGTGGCAGATCCCAGGACTCCTCTCTGGGAAACTGAATGAAGATAATGGCACGAGAACAAGGATCCTCTCTGTAAATCTCAGTGTGCTGCGCAGATGGGAAACTAGTCTCAGCCGGCTGTGCGGGGGTGGGGGGCTTGCTGGGCAAGTCCGGGTGTTCTCTTGGAATGACTCTCAGGTCTAGGATTTCCCCACCGCACTGAGCAGGCTAAGTGGGGAATTTTGCGGGCCTCCATCTCATCCATTCCCGCCACTCCCTGCTGTGGAGGCTAGGAGGCTGGAGCCAGTTGCCTCAGTCTCCCAGCCTATAAAAGGAAATAGCGATGGTTGGACCCCGGCTTCTTGATGAATGAGGTAGAACGAATCTGCAAGTGGGTAGGGCTGGAAAACTCTGGGAATGTGCCTCCTTCGGCCTTGCTCAAAGGATTCAGAACGTAGCCAAGATGTAATAATGGGACCAGCTTTGTCTTCTGGCCTGGAACAAACCAAAAACCAGGCAGAATACATGAAACAACAATTTGAAGACACTGGACATCAGGCAGTGAAGGGTAGTAATCCGGAGACTGAATGCTTTCTCCTCATGATCAGGAACAAGGCAAGTATGTCTCCTCTCACCACTTCTATTCAACATTGTAAACGGCCACTGAAATCTGAGAAAAAATAAAAGCCGTCCAGATTGGAAAGAGAAAACTGTCTTTATTCACAGATGATATGATTAACTCTATGGAAAATCTGATGGAATCCACAGAAAACATATAGAACTAAGAGAGTTTAGCAAGGTATCTGATACATGATTGATGTACAGAAAATTAACTGTCTTTGTATACTAGCAGTGAAAAATCAGAAGTTAAAAATTTTAAATGCCACTTGCCGTCAAAAGTAGGAAATACTTAGGGATATATCAGACAAAGGATGTACAAACCTGTACACTGAAAACCATACAACATGATTGAGAAAAAGTAAAGGAGAACTAATAGAGAGAGAGACAATGTAATCACGGGTGGGAACACTCAGCAACGTTAAGATGTCGATTCTCCCCAAAACTGGTCTGTAGTTTCAATGCTATTTCAATCAAAATTCCAGTAGAACTTTCCTATACAAATTGGCAAACTGATTCTAACATTCACATGGAAATGGAAAGGACCTAGATAGAATAGCCAGAAAACACCTTTGAAAAAGAACGAAGTACGAGGACTCATACTGCCTGATTTCAGGGCTTCTTAGAAAGCAACAAGAATCAAGACAGTATGGTATTGGGGCGCCTGGGTGGCACAGCGGTTAAGCGTCTGTCTTCGGCTCAGGGCGTGATCCCGGCGTTATGGGATCGAGCCCCACATCAGGCTCCTCCAGTAGGAGCCTGCTTCTTCCTCTCCCACTCCCCCTGCTTGTGTTCCCTCTCTCGTTGGCTGTCTCTATCTCTGTCGAATAAATAAATAAAAATCTTAAAAAAAAAAAAAGACAGTATGGTATTGGCATCAAGGCAAACAAATAGATCAGTGCAACAAACAGACCACAAATATATAGATTACCAATTTTGGACAGAGACGCAAAGGCAATTCGGTAGAGAAAGGATTGTCTTTCCCGCAAATCGGCATTGGAACAATACCATGTGCAAAAACGAAACAGAAAGTGTTGATTCATTCCTTGCAGTATGTACAAAAATTAACTCAAAGAGGATCATAGACCTAATTAGAAAACTAGAAACCTTCCAGGAGAACACATAGGATAAAAATCTTTGTCACCTAGGGCTAAGCAATTATTTCATATATACGACACCAAAAGCATGACCTATAAACAGAAAAAAATCTGATAAATTGGACTTCATCAAAACAAAAAGTGTCTGCTCTTGGAAAGCACACATCTGATGAAGGATGTGTATTCAGAGTATATAAAAAACTATCAAAACCCAGTAACGAAAAAATAAGCAATCAAATAAAATAAAATGGGTAAGAGATCTGGACGAACACTTTACTAAGGAAGAAATATATGTGGCAAAGATGCATGTGAAAAGATGCTCAACATCATTGGTCGTTAAGGAAATGCAACGTAAAATCACATTGCGATACTACCACACATGTATTAGAATAGTTAAAGTGAGGGGCACCTGGCGGGCTCAGTCGAAGGAGTGTACAACTTGTGATCTTGGGGTCGTGAGTTCGAGCCCCACATTGGGTGTACAGATTACTTAAATAAATAAAAAAATTTTTAAAAAGGAATAGCTAAAATGAAAAAGGCCGATCATAGCAAGAGTTGGCCAAGATACAGAGCAATAGAATTCTCATATTGCAAGGTGGGAATGTAAAGTGATACACCCGCTTTGGAAAACAGGGCGTTTCATAAAAAGATAAACACATACCGATTGTATCCAGCCATTTTACTCCTAGGTATTACTCTAAGGTAAGTGAAAATATTTTGTCCATATAAAGATTTGTACATAAATGATGGTAGCCGCCTTATTTGCAGTAGTCAAAATTGGGAATAATCCAAAATCCATTAGCAGAAGAATGCATAAGTGAAAGGTGCCTCAACTGTGGTGTAATCACACAGGGGATACTAGTCAACAATAAAAAGGAAGAGCTATCAGGCATGCTACCACATGGGGAAGTCTCATAATAGTTACTCGGAGGGAAAGAAGCCAGCCAGACCAAAAGTATGATTTTATTCATATAACGTTCTAAAGAAGTACAGATTACACTGAAGAAAAAAATCACTGGCTGCCTGCGTATGAGGGGGAGGATCGGGGAGGGGTGAGGCTGAAGGTTACAGAGGGGCACAAGGGCACCTGAGGGTGGATGAGTATGTCCACTATACTAACTGTCATAGTTCCGTGGGTGTATACATGTGTCAAACTTACGGAAGTGTATACCGAAAGTATGTGTAACTTACTGTATGTCAATTAGACTTCAATAAAGTTGTTTTTAGAAACTCATGGCACTTAAGGGGCACCTGGGTGGCTCAGTCGGCTAGGCGTCCGACTCTTGGTTTCGGCTCAGGTCATGATCTCATGGGTCGTGGGATCGAGCCCTGTGCCCGGATCCTCACTCAACGGGGAGTCCGCTTTGGATTCTCTTCCCCTGCCCCTCTCCCTGCACACGTGTGTTCTCTCTCTCTCTCGCTCTCTCTCTAAAATAAATAAATAAATCTTTTAAAAAAACCTCATTGAACTTAAGAACTTTACATATACTTAAGATCTATGCAATTACTGTATGTAAAATATACCTTAACAAATTATTTTTTTAAAAGAGGATTCAGAGAAATCTCTTCTACCTTGACCTGGAGTTGCTGGGTGGCCCTCAGAATCCCAGTGATGGCCACTAGACAGTGCCACTTTGACCGGTCCCAGCGTCCTCTTGTTGAAAGCCTGGCTGGGCTATGAGCTTCTCCTAGGTTCCAGCATCTGTGGTTCGGTGAGTCTAAGGATGAATGGAGAGTCCTAAGCAAACAGTGACCTCAGAAGGTTAAATCAGGCCAGATTTCTAGTCCAAACCCTGGGGCGGAGGCTGAGCCTCTTTAAATTCCATTCATCTACCCCCGCGTGTTTGCACAGCAAAGAACCTTGTGCTCGAGTACTGATCTCAGAGCAGGGGCGGGGAAGCTGGGAGATGGCAAATATTGGCGCTGGCTGCTGGGTTCCCCATGCAGGCTGCGGCGCTCTATCCCCCCCCCCTCATCCCCGCTCTGCTGATGCAAGCCAGGGGAGGGGCCTGGCTGGCTGCCCTGGGCTCTGTATCTTTCTGGGCCCGGCTTATGGAGTATTGTTCAGGAGGTTGCTGGGGCACCCGGTTCTTTCTGAAAGGAAAACCAGTAAACAAGAAAAGAACAAACTCGCTTCTGCCCATGCCAGCCACCTCCTGTTCACAGGCTGCTACTCCCTGGCCTCAGGATTCCAGGGAATCCTGGCTGAGACAGAGGGAGACCTCAAGGAGGGGATGTGGCCGGCTCTGGATTTGGACCTGTCCAGGTTTGATCCTGGCTCTGTGATCTCAGGCAAGCAACTTCGCCTCCCTAGGCCTCCGTCAATGTGACTAACCAGACCAGGTGCCTGGGAGAGCTGTGTCTACTAGGGAAAGTGAGATACAAGAGCAAGGCGTATATGCGTTTGTGATAGTGGCATGTACTCAGTGCTGGCTAAATACTGCCTTTTAATACTCACTAAAGCCCCTGGCACAGTGCTCGGCACCCCCCTTTCTTCTGCTTAAAGCTTTAATGTGTCCAAGTGGTGTTCACATGCTGGATCTCACTTTTTCTTCTCAATAAGCCTGCAAGATAGTTTGACGATGACATCATTCTCCCTGACAGAAGCAAGCCTTCTTTGCAGCCCTTCCTCAGAAGGAAGAATCAAAAGTGTTCCTCCTGCGGAAGACCTCTGCCAGCCTCACGTAGCCATAGTGGGCGGTCAAGTTCACTCCCTGCAGCCTGGGGTCAGAGGCTCTTCCCCACCCTGCAGCCACGGGTACTGTTTCACTTAACCGCGGCTCCCGGCCGCCCTCTTCAGCCTGGGCCGCCCTGGGCCTGCTTCCCACTGGGCCCGTCGTGGCCCTGCGCGGGCATCACCAGCACCAGAAGCTTCCCAGACCTCCCGATACATAGCGTCCAACAGCCGACTAATGCAGCTGAGTCCCCAGACTCCTGCTCTGCCCCCCGCCGGTCCGCACACTTCAGAAGGTGCTGGCCTCTGTGTGTGTGCAAACAGTACCCCCCTCGGAGCGCTGTTTCGAGAATGGAAGGTAAAGGTAAGCTCTTACTTAGCGCTGTGCCTAGGGATACCCCTAGGGGCCTGTGAGGGGGTTTGGTTGGGAGGGGAGGGTAAAGTGACGGGCGACCAGTGGCCCTGGTGCCTCTGGCCCATAGAGGCCCCTGAAGAAGCCCAGGACTGGAGGACCGCTGGGGCCAGCGGCCTCTCCCCGGCAGGGCCCATCGGGGGCACCAGCAGGAAGCGCTTTCCTGGCGGGAACCGGGCACTCTCCTGCTGCCCGAACCACTGAGGCTGAGCGGTAGGAGCACAGCCTCCTCCCAGCAACCCCGTTTTCAACAACCAGCGCTCCGGGCATGGGGAACGCTCTCCATCCAGTGCCTCTGGACCTTTTCTTGTTCTTTAGGGACCAGCTCAACCCTCTCTTGCCCTGGAGACTGGCATCCATAGGAGAAGGCGCGCCCAGGGAGCGAGGACTGGTGCTCCTTCTCAGGTCTGGACTCCTCCACCACCCCCTTCCCCTCTTCCCTCCCCTCCCTCTGCTCCCTGAGGTCCCTGTGTTCCACCAGTAAGTAGCCCTTGACTACCCCCTCTGCCCACTTGGTCCGGGTGCCGGCTTCTCTTTCTTAGACTAGTGTCATGAAAGGTCATTGTAGGTCCGGAATGCTTCCTTGCCTATCGCCCCTGATGACGCCCATGGCCTTAGGAGGAAGTGTGACAGGCTGTGCCCTGCAGGATCACACCCCTGTTCGCCTCCTCACCTCACCTCCTACTGTCTCCTACCCCCAGCAGATGCTTTGGCCACTCTGGCCTGCTGGGCATTCCTGGGGTGAGCTATACCCGGTCACACCCCATACCTGCATTCACACTGGCCCCTCAGTGGGGAATGCCCTTCTCCTCCACCTCTACGGCTGGAAATTCTACCCTCCGGAGCCAGCCCAAGGCTTCAGAACTGAGGTGTCCCGAGCGAGCCCCAAGTGCCTCACTTGGGCTGCGTTTGGAGGGAAGCTTAGTCAAGGGTGACTGTCCCTCAGCCAGGATCCCTGAGGCACCTTGTCTCAGGAGCTGGTCCACAGGTCATCAGGCTCAGGGACGGGATTGTGTCCTCGCTCCCCTCAGTGGCCTCAGCCCAGCATTTCCCGCTGCCCCACCCATCCTCTATGTGTGAGGGGCCTCCTCCACGAGCCCCCGTGCTCCTGGTGTGCTGGGATCCAGGTCTCTTCACCCCTGGGTGCCTGGCATTGCCTTGGCCCAGAGCGGGTGCACGGAGGCTGCTCAGTGAGGAAAAGAATGAACTCAACGGTTTCTCAGATGCCCACGTTCAGTTCAAAACTCACAAAGAACTGCTATATAAAACCAATTTTATGAATTTTCGATGGGGATACATCTGTCTTCCTCAATGGGAACTCTCCTGTTGGCCAGATTCCAAATTCCAAGTCTCTCTTTTGGAAGAGGGGTGGGCCACATTCTGACCTTCAAATTACCTTTTTATTTTTATTTTTTAAAGATTTATTTCTTTGAGGGGGAGGGGGGGGGCAGAGGGAGAAAGAGACTCCCAAGCTGACTCCACGCTCAGCTCAGAGCCCAGCGCAGGCCTCAATCTCACCACCCTGAGATCATGACCTGAGTCGAAATCAAGAGTCGGATGCTCAACCCACCCAGGCACCCCCAAATTACCTTTTTAAAATACCCCACAGAGATTCTGTCCCTGGCCAAGGTATGATTTCATTGAGAGCAGAAAATGCTTCGGAGCTGGGACACCAGAGACGGTGCTCGAGTTTCAGTTCCAGCACTGACTTTGCTGGATGACCTGGGCAAGTCATTTCTTCCTCTGGGCCTCGGTTTCCTCAACTGTTTAATGGGGACACCCATCTTTGCCTGTCTGGCTGTTGTGAAGCCGGAAAGTATTCAGAGAAACGACTCATTCACTCGGGCTTCCAGGACCAAAATACAATCCCTCCCTCAGGAAATCTGGGCTGGTTGGCTGGGCAGCTGGGCACGGGGTGGGGGTGGGGGGGTGGCAGAGGGAAGAATGGGACTGACAGAAGGGCGGGGGGGGGGCTCCTCAAGCTGCTCTTTCTCCAGCTCCGAGCCTCCCGGGTTGGCTTCCCACGGGCAGGATGGCGGGTACCCTGCCTCGTGTGCCACCTCCTGTGACCGGTCAGCCGGGCCTGCCAGGATCACTGAGGGGAGAAAAATGCGAAGGCTTCATGTGGGCCCAGCAATGTCTGTCTTAGGCACCCAAGGGGGCAGAAAGTGGCATCCACTTCACATACGTGTGCCGTCCATAAGAGCTGAACTCCTCGGCTTGGCTTTATCTTCTTTCTAAGGGGTGACAGGGTCAGGATCTGCGAGCCTGTCTGGGGGCAGAGGAACAGATTTCTGCTGTGTGGCCCAGAGACATGCCTAAAATCATGAAAGCGGATCGCCTTCATTTGTGTCCAGGAGCGGTCTGACCTGGTAGTGAGCCCCTGCCCCCGGAGGCATTCAAGGAGAGGCTGAACAACTTGAAAGCAGGAGAGGCAATTCTTATTCAGAGACAATGGTGCGCGATCCCACTAGATGATCTGGAAGCCTCCTTGCTGCCCTCATGTTCTTGCATTTGATGCTTCGATGAAGGCTTATCGGAGCCTTTCGAACCGGCCTCCCACTCTGGCCTGGGGGGCCGCTCAGGGTCCAGGACAGGAGTACTCATCAGACCAGTCGGAGCAGTGCTGCGTGTGGTCGCGGCAGAGGCTCCTGGGGACGCAGCCGCAGTACCCGAAGACAGTCGAGGGGCAGGGCCACCAGCCCGGGCCACAGGGCGGGCATGCCGTCACTGCGGGCACAGCAGAGGAGCAGCTGCTGCGTGCCGGAGCTCCCCTGGCTCCCCACAGCCCCACCCCGTCAGACACGGCTGGGCGGTATTCCTTATTCCCCTGTGGCAGAGAGAACCTAGTCTCCCCAGATCACAGGCTGTGTGGCCGCAAGCAAGTCTCTCACCCTGTCTGGGTCTCGGTTTCCTCATCGGCTCAAGATTGTTATTAAGGGAGATAAGCAAAGGACAGGCACACGGTCAGTGTTGGGATATTAATGGGAGCATATGTTCTCCCCCAGCCCCGTCCTCCCTCCCTCACCCTGACTCAGCCACACCAGCCTCCCCGAGGATGCCTCACAGACTTCCCTCCTCTGCCCTGCACCCCGGGCCTCTAGTGTGCTTCCCTGCATGCTCAGCTTCTGCCTGCTGAAACCTGTCCACTCTCTAAGGCCTGCTTGAATACCGCCTCTTCTGAGAAGTCTCCCTTGGTTCTTACCTGCACCCCTATCCCACAGAAATACCCCTCTCTAGGTCCCCAGCAAGTCCTTTTGGCCTCAGCACGATGTTAGTCCTGGGGGTAGGACACATGTTTGACTTCTGACTATCCCCCAGCAGAAGCTGGCCCAGGCCCAGCCACTACCAGTGCTCGGCACATGTTTGCTGATTGAACAATGGGGAAGAAATTGAAAGGACAGTCTGGGGCAGTGAAAGAGTTCCAGACTTGGAGTCAGGAGGCCTGGGCTTACATCCCTGCTCCTTTGCTATCACTTCTTCTATGAAGTCCCTTCTCTGCTCTGGCCTCAGTTTACCCACCTAGAAGTTTGGGGCCAGTGATTCCTGCCCTGCTTTCCTAACAGGGTGGTTGGGAGGTGCAGAGGAGAGGGGGGAAACTCATGCTGAAATCCCACTTCGGCCTTGTATGTACTCCTTGCATGACCCCCCCCCCCGGGCCCGTTTCCTCATCTGTGCCCTTGAAGGTAGGAACCCCACCACAGAAGAGTAAGCCTCCAGAAGAAGCTACTTGGAGTGGTAGTGAGCACTCCACCACTGGAGGCATTCAAGCAGGGGTGGAGAACTTCTTCATGGTATGCAAGAAGGGGAGGCAGGAGAAACCTCTGAGAGTCTCTGGTCAAGCTCTGCCCTTTGGCCACTGCCTGGCCCCCAGCCCCAGCCTAGCCTATGCCCAGACCCCTCCCTACCTGGGCTCAATTCATCTGAGCAGTCCCCGCAGTTGTTGGCCCCATCACACTTTTGGTCTGAGTAGATCCAGAAAGACGGGTCTCCACAGCGGGCCACGAGGAAGCTGGGGAGGTTCTGGGGCATATCCCCTACAGTGGGACAGATGAAGCAGGGGGACATCCACACGTGGCCTCCAGACGTCTATCTGGAGTTGGATTGTCCTGGCCACCCTCGCTGTTGCCAAACTCAGGCTCATGAGGGTAAGGGCACAGGAGAAGTTTTCCTGGGGAGGAGGTCAAGTCAAGGGGAGGAGTATTCTTTCCCTGTCTGCCCAACAAGATGGCCAGAGAGAGGCATCTCCCTCGTTCATTCCCGGCTTAGCTCTGGGGCACGCCCGCCTCACACCATTGCTTGCACTATTCCTGCCTCTAGCAATGTCCTTTCTGACACCTCTCCAAACACTTCCAAGGCCAAACTCAAGTTCCTTCATCCCCAGGAAACCTCCTCCAACAGGAACGTAACCAGAACAAACGTGAAGACTTGCGCTTGGGTGCCAGAACGTAGAGGATGTGGGTTCACGTACTTTGTGAGAGGGGGAGTCAGAGCACCGTTCTCGAGTGGGTTCTGTGTTAGGCAGCGGTGTGAAGGGGCTACCAAAAATGAACACAAACACAAACTCAGGCCACATGAGGCCTTTGGGAGGGGAAAAGCCTTTCTTTGTCCTTTGGACTAGCCAGGGCTGGCCAGAAATGTTACAGATGCTTCTGGAGCCTGACCAAGGAGGGGGCCAAGGGCAGCTGGTATGTGTCCTATGGTGTGCTGGTGGAGTGGAGAAAACCAGCCATGAGGGGGATGACTGTAGGAGCGTGGAGTGTGGCCCTGGGAAGAGGACAGTCACGGCGGGCAAGAAAACAATCTTCAAACCCGTGCCGTGCCGCCATCATGGGAGAGAGATTCAAATGTGATTCAGATGAGGGAACAGAGTTGGAACCAATCAAGGATGCTACAGCGGGGAGCTCTAAACTCAGTCCAAGGAAGACATTTCCATGGAAACGATGTGATGAAGGAGGGGAGCAGCTGCCTCAGGCTGTGGTGAGCCTCCCATCCCAGGAGTATGCAAGGAGAGGCTAGGTGGCCTCTACTGGGTTTGTTGGGAGAGGATTTGGGGATGAGCTCTGACATGGACTAGATGACCTTTGACGTCTCTTCTAGTCTAGAGGGTCCATGATGCAGTGAGCCTTTCCCTATCCATTCCCCCTCCCCACCCGCTCCAGCTCACCAGACTGTCCCTCCTACACGGAAAGCGCCTAGGCCCCGTAGCCATGGCTCTCCTCTCCTGGGCACTGTCAGGTCTCTAAGGTCTGGGACTCGTTCATTCACTCATTTATTCATTCGCTTGTTCCATCATCCATTCAGGAAATCTTCCCAGATACTCCTCTGCCAGGCACAGAGGTCCCCAGGTCAAGCAGACCAGGCCAGCCCTTGAGGGGTTCACAGTCAGATGGGGCTGGCAAATGTGCCAGTGTGAGTCGGGCTGGGACACAGGGAAGCAGAGGGGCTATGGGAGCCCAGAGGAGGGACCTTAACCTACTGTGAGAGGGCAGGCTTCCCGGTGGAGTGAAGCCTTGAACTCTGCCTTGAAAGATGGGTACAGGTTCTCTGGGAGTGGAGATGCGCAGGGTGAAGGCCTTCCCAGCGTGGGCACGGACGTGTGCCTGTGCCTGGGGGGTGAGGACACGTGTTCCTCGCTGAGGGGCCGTGCAGCACACGCCTGGGGACGGGAAGGCGCCCGGTCTGTTTGGGGACGCTAGAGCGTTAGTGTGGCTGCAGGGAGAACTGGAGCTGGGGGCAACCGTGACCAGGCCCTGGAGGGGCCCCGTGGGGCAGGGCAGGCCTAAGCAGGTACTCACGGCACATGGCCTCGTCCTCATCCTCGCCGTGGGCACAGGTGCGGACGCCGTCACAGACCCTGCTGGCGGGGATGCAGCTCCTCCGGTCGTGGCACAGGAAGCCCGTCCTGTTCGTCGCTGTCACGCAAGTCTGCGCCCCTGAGTTGGCCGGGGGAGACCTCAGAGGGTCAAGAGTGGTGCCACAAGGGCATCCCAAGTTCCCGCAACTCAGCCCCACGCTGAGCCGGCCCGAGGGGCTGGGGCCGCCAGGAGGATACTGGGCTGGGTGGCGACGGAGAGGAGGTCCAAGCCCCCACTCTACCGTTTGCCACCTGTGTGACCTTGGGCCGATGACTCGACTTCTCTGGGGCTCAGATTCCTTGTTTGTACAATGGGACCAAAGCACACACCCTATGGGACTGCTGAGGAGATTAGATACAAGCTCTTGTCTGGATGACCCTAGAACACAGAAGGTGCAGAGCAACTCACGGCTCCCTCCTTTACTGAGAGCTTTCTGACGGTCTCTCAGAAGCGCCTGAGGACAGGGCTCTAGTCAACGAAGTGGTTTTGATGGTGGAGCTCCTGGTGCCGGGTCAGGTTGTCGGAAGCAATCTAT
Organism: Ursus maritimus; assembly: GCF_017311325.1. Taxonomy (NCBI): domain Eukaryota; kingdom Metazoa; phylum Chordata; class Mammalia; order Carnivora; family Ursidae; genus Ursus; species Ursus maritimus. The sequence continues at coordinate 60,743,823 of NW_024423564.1, read as the reverse complement.
TGGGGCTGGCTGGGGACCATGGTGCCACCGTCCCTGACATCTGGGGACAACTTCACGGGCTGCAGAGCACTTTGCCATTTGTATTCTATTGTTTCTCCAAATAGCTCTGTGAAGTATCATCTTTAGCCCCGCTTTATAGATGAGAAAAGTAAGGCTCAGAGAGGTGCCAGGCCCAGTCACACAGCTGATAGCCGGGCCCGCTGCCCGTGCTCTTTCCCGAGGCTGGGGCTGGCTCCCCAGTGTCCAGGCATGGTGGGCAGCTGAGAATCTTCCCTTCCATCCGGGAGATGGCCCCCCAGCCGTGCATGTGTGTATATACACGTGCATGCCGGCTGGAGACGGGCTTGGGTCTGCGCATGTGTGTTTGGGCACCCATGAACCGCCTCTCACCTCCCGGAGAAGCCTCGGCTAGTGCGGGGGACTGAGTCTCAGAGACATTCCCACTGTCACACATACATACACACACTGACACGCATGCACACACACAGATGTGTGCACACACACTGACACGCAGACACACATGTGTACACATGGGCACATGAGTGCAATTCCTCACATGTCCACTTCTACTCGGTGCCCATGTTCTTGCACGGTGGTGTAAGGTACTGTGGATTTTACCCCTTCCCCCCTGTCCCCTTCTAGCCCCCCCCCCTTGCTACAGAGCCATCTCTCAGAAATGACACCCCACCCCCAGCTGAAGCCCTGCCCATGGCGCTCTGGATGGCGACCCATCCCCAGTACACACTTTGAGGCCCTAGGCACCCGCCCTGCCCACTGCTCGGGCCCTCGGAGCCCACCGGCCTCCTGCTGTCTCCTTCTCCTCACGTTTCCTCCCACCCCCAGGACTCTGCACCTGGTGTCCCCTGTGCCCGGGAGGCTTTTCCTGCCACCCCCTCCACTAACCATTTCCCACCTTTTCTTCATGGCCCCGCTCCCTTTCACTTCTCAAGCTGCCCACCCGACTCCTAGCCCATGTTCCAGACTCGCAGAGCCTCATCAACACCGCCTTAATGGGCTTCTTTGATTAATGTCCATGAATCTCCGAACTATATCTCCGTGAGGCAGGGCTGCAGGTCTGCACCAGACACGGCCCTGTCCTCGGTGCTGGAGGCAGACGCATAGTTGGACGGCACCACCCAGGAAGTGCGGGGGCCGTGGGGCCCAAGGCTCGTGGCCCAGCCCAGGGGTCAGGGAAGGGCTCCTGAGGAAGGTGACGTCAGAGCTGGTCCTCTCAATAACTCATATCCCAGATGTGCAAATGGCAGCTCAGAGTCCTGTATGTGTCCATCATGGAGAAGCCAGCCACGTTAGGGCTTCTCATCACTCTGCCGTCCCCAGCCCCTCCTAGCCAGTCCGGCCCACCCTCTCTGGACCACACTGACCTGGTGTGCGCGGTGGGAGTCCAAGGATGGCGACCAGGGTGATCAGGGCTGCGAGAGTCATCAGCAGGAGCAGCAAGAAGGCCGAGAGGCAGGCGCCCTGGCGCGAGCAGCAGAGGGGGCCGCAGCCTATGTGTGGGTCGGGAAACCAGTGGCGGATCCCCCTTGCCTGCCCAGGCCACCCCCACCTGCAGGGCTGGGGGCAGGGAGGGCTCCTTGGTGGAGGGGGCTCCGGAGGCTGCCATGATGCTCCTGGTCCTGTCTGTGGGCCCACCTCCACCAAGCGCCCGTCCCCCGCCCCGGCCAGTGGCTGGTGAGCACCAGTTGAGATGAGCGTTCGGGTCTCTGCTCCACAGCCCGCACCCCGCTGTCCTCTTTGGAGGACTTCTCCTTGGGAGGCTGGGAGAATCGGACACCTGTTTAGTGAGCCGCTGCCTGGGGAAAAGCTAACGCAGGCCCTTCGTAGCGATTACTTCCATTTTTCAAAAACCTTTATTTTATAGTTGAGGAAACTGAGGCTCAGGGAGGAAAAGGTCCAGGTCACCTCGCGCAGAGCTGGGACGCGAGTCGAAGCCAAAACCTGGGCCCTTTGAACGATGCCAACGGACTGTCCCTTCTGGAACCAGCCAGGATGCTGGTTGGACTCTGAGCTGGACCACACTGAGAAGGCACTTTACTTCTCTATGCCTGTTTCCTCACGTGGAAAAGGGGGGGTCATAATATCGACCTTAGGGTTGTTGAGAGGTTAAACTAAGCTAGGTAACCGTGGTTGGCACATAGTGCTCTAAAGGTTTTAGCTATTATTCGTGTTTATTGAGGACCTACTATGTGCCTGGCTGTATCCTAAGCACCGTGGAAATAACAATGAGAGGAGACGTCTGCTCTTTTAACTTACCTTGCTCCTTTAATTTTTGCCTGCTCGCAAAAATAATGAAAGAAAGCTTTATGAAGGACCTATGAGGCATCCTGCTGTGCAGAGGACAGAAGGACAGTCACAGCGCTGGTCCCTACCCCCTGGACGCTTGCTGTTGCCCTTAGAGGACAAGGCATGGACGGGGAAAGGGAGAGTGTGGGCGCCACTGCTGTCTTCGTTTATCTCAGAGGAAGGGGCGGCCGGGTCTCAGGCGTCTGTGGGTCTCCAGGGTCCGGCCCAGAGGCAGGGCCCCCAGTAGGTGTTTTGTGACTACTGTGACCCAGATATCCAGGAGACACGGGAAGGCGCCCAGTTCAGGTGAGTTCAGGGCAGTCCCTCCGATCCGCTCCCGTGTGCAGAGCTGCCCTCTCTGCTTGGCTGCCCGGCAGACCCGCACCTGGACACCAGCAGCTCCTTCCCGGTGCGAGTGTCAAGAAAGCGTGAGCGAGATGCCGCGGGTGCCGGAAGGAGGGGTGTCGCAGCGCGGGCGGGATTTCCAGGGGCAGGGGAGGGAGGGTGCCGGGGAAGGCGAAGGCCTGGCGCCGGGCGCGTGGGGGACTGAGCTGGAAACCCCCCCCCCACGGTGCCGGTCGGTGGCTCCCTGGTCCTCACGGGCAGACAGAGGGCCGGCTCAGGTAACCCGGGAGACGGCGCGGGCATTCCCGCAGCAGCTGCTCCAGTGTGCGCAGCGCAGGCTGTGGGCGGGGTGTCCCGGGAGGGACCTGAGACGGGACTGGCGGCGCCGGGGCCCTTCGGAGCTCAGAGGCCCTTGGGCGCCGGCCCTCCCTGGACAGATGGGGGAAGGGGGCCATTTGCGCCCGACCACACCCAGCAGGAGCCGGACTGGGAAATCAAGGAGAGCGCCCGCGGAGCAAGGAACGAAGGCACAGGGCTTTGCCAGCGTGGAACCCCGACTTGAATTTGAACTCCATCCACCTCTCCCACCTCCCAGCTGTGCGGGATCCCAGTTTGGCCAAGCTCCCCAAACTCCCTGAGCCTCAGCTGCCTCATCTGTTATTGTCCCCAAACAGGACCCCTTCTCAGAGCCGTCCTGGGATTGAAAGCCGTCCACACGCTGCCAGGCACAGACTAGGGCAGGGTGGGGGGTGATCCTTTATAGCTATTATTATTGTTATCTACCTCTGGTTCTGTTCCTTATGGACAAATGTGGACCACGACAGGGCATACAGTAGATGCGCGATAAATGTGCGTGAAGGCAGAGCGGGCTGTCCTAGGTGCATGGTGAGTCAGTGGCACACTGCAGGTGCTAACTAAGAATGTGTGACCCTGCCTACTTTATCCCGCAGAGGTCCAGAGAATGGCCCAGGGCACCCACTGAGTCAGGGATTTGGCTCCGGGGCTCTTTAGGTCACTGTGGGCACCGTATGTGGTGCAGGGTGTGCGGCTGGCAGCACGAATGGGCACTCAACAAACGCATGGAGAGAAAGAACAGGCCTCTTAAGCAGTGACTGCCAGCCTGGCGGCCGGGAAGCTGGGAGCAGACGATGTCAGTGTGGGGCAGAAGTCTGAGGGACACTGGGGGCCTTAGGGAGCCCTGTTCATGCCTCTGTGGCAGCGGCCCAGCCTCCAGGAGCCCCACCTGGGAGCTCCGTCCTTTACCTTCCCCTCCGGGCAGGGCTTTGGCTCCAGCAGCATTGTCATTGCCGTCTCCCTGCCCAAGAGAACAGAGTGAGGGGTGCGCTTAGGTGGGCTGAGGGCCAGCCTCTGGGAGCCAGACGGAAGGGGCTTTCAAAAGAGTCAAGGAGAGCCTCGCGTGGGATCATGGGCTCCACACATGCCGGTTTGCTGAGCGTCTCAACCCCATCACGCCCGCTTCGTGATTCCACCCCTTCGCCTGGACCGTGCCCTCTCCCCGCAATGCCCTTCTCCTCACTGTCCGCTTGGCAAACATTCATCCTTCAAACGTGCTCAGGCTCGTCCTTGGAGGGGCTTTCCTTGATGCCCCCTCCCGTAATGCTGACTGCTCCCTCCCCTGGCCTCCTGTCCACCTGGCTCCTCTGTCCCCCTTCCAGCGCTCACCACCCGAACTGTGCTGCTGGTTCACCTGCTGGGACCCCTACAACCTTGGAGGGAGCCTCCAGAGCAAGGGAGACCTGGGCCACCTCAGTGCCTCCCCTCTTTACATAAGCCCACTCTTCACCCCGGGATTGGTTCCCCCAGGCCCGGAGCCATTTAAATCAGCTCTTACCTGGGGGAAGATTTTGTTCATGTCTCCGGCCTCCAGCTGCCAGCTCCAGCCGCCTGGCACTGGGCCCCGTGCAGAGAACTCAGCACAGGTTCCTGCCCCGTCTCCAGGGGCAGCCTGGCGGAGGGAGGACGTGAGGCCTGGCCTGGCCACACCCTCCCTGCGGACAGTCCCCTCCCAGCACCAGCCTGGCCCTTCCCTCTGCCCTCTGATGGAACACTCCAAGGTTGGAATCCTCAGGCCCACATTACCGACAAAGAGCCTGAGGTTCAGAGAGGAAGAAACTGCCCCCAGGTCACACAGTAGGGAGGGGGAAGCAGCGTTCGGACCTGCTTTTTTCCTCCCCATCAGTAGTGAGACTGGGGGATCTCAGGCCCCTCAGCTGCATGAAGATCCAGGCAGAAATATCCAGAATTAATGTCCTAGTGGCTAAAAAACAGGAATCATTTTCTTATTGTTCTATTCAATTTAATAGGTAATCTATGTGGAGGGAATATGCCTTTTCCACTAAGATGATAAAGCAAATAAAAATTTAAATTATTTTCTTTTCAGAAGCGGCCAGGTGCCTTTTCATCTTTCAGGAGGTGGTGCCCGTGATGGGGGAGGGCGGGCGGGTTGCTCCCCTGAATAACCCTTGCTGCCCACCCCACAGGCAACAGCCTCATCCCACTGCTGAGGAGACCAAGGCCCTGGGAGCCCAAAGGACTGGGTGGGGGACCACAGGAGGAGAGGTGTCCACCTCAGAACCGAGCGCGGGGCCTCCAGGGAGGGTCCCTCTGCAGCCTGCCTCTGAGGCCCAGGAGTTGTCTACCCTGTGACTGGCCTTCTGTGTCGCGCGTTGGGATATGAACTACTGGATCCGCTGAGGTGGGGGCGGGATGGGTCGATGCAGGAGCAGCCGTCCCCCCACCCCCACCCCAGGCAGCAGCCCTGGGAAGAGCTCAACCCTCGGCCGAGAGAACGTGTTCTTCCCAGGGCCCTGCCGCTGGCGCAGGGGTGGGCAAGTTCCTCTCCTTCTGTGAGCCTTGATTCCCTCGTCCATAAAATGGAAGTCTTAGACTAGATGAAGGGGGCGTCTTGGGGACTCCTATAATCGGACCATAAGAGCAGATTGGGAGTAGGTTTAATTGGGAGTGATCCCTGGAAATGCCCGCTGGGGTGTGAGGGACGTGAGATCGGGAAGGGAAGGACCCCATAACAGGCATGGGATCAAGCACATTCCCGTGATGCCCACATGGAACCTTCTCCTGCCAAGGAATTCGAGGAGCCAGGGGAGAAGACACGCCTCCGAATTACCCCACCTGAAGGTGAGGGCACGGGGGTATCTGCTTGCCAGCTCTTTCTAGTCACCGGCTGAGAACCGCCGGCGGCATTACCTGCGGGCTCTGCTGGCCTGTCGTGCCAGTGTCGGCAGAGGCAAGACGGGCTGATGTGCCCTGAAGTGGAACGGGTTGAGGAGTGTGGGCAGGACACCCCCAGCATCTGCCAAAGATGCTACCTAGATTTCAGCTTGTACGTCAGCGGCAATCGATGGAACACGGGGTTCGGGATTCTGAGATCAGGACTCGGGGTTTTGTGATTGACTAGAGATGTCTACCATGGGTTCCCTTGGGCAACCCTGCTGAGCTGCCTTGGCCTTGGCTGGGGCGTGCTCGAGCCACAGCCAGGTACACTTCTAGCAAGAGCGGGACCTTTGGTGCTGATAGCTAAGGGTCCCCCACCGCTAGCTCTGTGACCTCTGAGCTAACCTCTCTGAGCTTCAGCTTTCTCTTCTGCTCTCTAAACTTCTTTTCCGTTCGTTCCTGGAGAAAGGCGGTGCCCCAATAAAAGGTCCTCTCTGTTCTCCCTCACTCAATACCCAACCCCATGCCAGGTCTCCTCTGCCTTTTTGCTCTAACCTCTCCCTTCTTCCCTTCTTTCCTCCCCTGGAAAAAAAAAAAAGTCCCCAAAACTTATTACGGAAAAGTAGGAAGAATGAGGTAACAGATAATCATGTATCTACCCTCCAGAGTTAACAAATGTTAAGATTTAGTCACTTTTGCTTTAGCCTTTTTTCCTATTAAGTTTAGCAAAATCTCCCCAGTTGTATTCCCTTCCTTCTCTCCCCAGAGTCAACCAGTTTCCCGAAAATGCCATGGACGCTTCCAGGAGCTGCTGCTCTCTCTAGACACACAGACACACACAGAGTCACATGGTAGGGGAGCCTGGATTGTGGCAGGATTTGCCACGCCGCTCTGCCGGGTGGCCATACCAATCTGCACTCACATTAGCAGTGTGTGAGAGCTTCTGTCTTCCACGTCCCCAGCCTGAAAGTGGTCAGACTGACACCTGTGTCTGTCTGGTAGGTGCGAAATGGCGTCTTCGGGTGCGGGTGGTTTCATTTGTACGTCTCTAGTAATTACTATTGCTACCACCAATCACTGACGATGATTGAACACTTAGTTTTACCATATGCTTAATGTTTGTTAACTCCTTTAGTCCTCCCAGCCACCGGATATGGGGACTATACTCTTCATTTTACAGATGAGAAAACTGAGGCACAGAGACATTAAGTTACTTGCCCAAGGTTCCCAGTTGAAGAGGCAGAGCCAGGGTACAGATCTGGCTGGCTGAGAAGTTCACACCCTACCTGTACCTACACCTTACTTCTCTAGTATGTTCCTCACGCCAGCAGCGTCTGCATCATCTGAGAGCAGGGCAGACCTGGGGTCTCGAACCCGCATCTTGACAAGATCCTCAGGAGATTCAAATGGAGAGCCTTGCTCGACCCCGTGCTATTGTGCTGCCCTTTTGTATATATTGGTCTAAATCCATCTTTTGTACCCAGAACCAGGTAAAAATCTCACTCGTGAAGCCTTGACTCTCCCTCCCTCCCCGGATTTGCCTTTCCCTATGTGCCTTACCGTCTGGGGCTCTGTCTTGGCCCGGCTGTGTCTAGGGGAGACCCTCTGGACATGAGATCTGCCAACCTCAGCTTGTCAGATGGACCTGGGTCTTCATCCCAACTCTGCCAAATCAGTATTAATTTAAGGGGGCAAGTCACAGCCTCTTGACATCCATGTCCTCATCTGGAGAATGAAGACAAGAACACTCGCCTCAGAGCCCTATGGTTAGAATGAAGTAAGTGCACGTATGTGAAAATGTTCTGCTCCCTTTGGGGGCGCAATATTGTTTCTGGAGGCCTTGGTTTGTTTACAATTACAGAGAGCTGCTAGGATGCTTCTTAGTCCGGGGCCCAACGCTGGGTTAGAGAATGCTAACGGGCACCACCATTAGATGGACCCAGGGACCTCCTTCCAGACCTGCCTGGGGGTGAGGCCTGTCCCTGCCTCAGCACTTATCCCTCCTCCCCTAGGCCTCCCAGAACGTGGGGAGCCCTGACTGGTGCCTCTACTCTCTCAGACTGTCGGCTCAACTCTAGAATGGAGATGGTGGGTCCCAGCCCGCTTTCCTAAAGGAATGTTCTAAGTGTCCATTTAAGGGGATGGTGAGACTGCTCTAAAGGGCTTGGCGGAGGGCACGGACAAACACCATCACGACAGATCTAAGCAGACGCTTTTACAAGATAGCATTACAATACTGTTTAACGCACATGATCCAGATTTTATTGACGTTCACAGACTTATGCGTTATGAATCAACAGATGCAGGGCTCCGGCAATGACTGCATGACAGTATATCTTGAGGTAACATCATCCAGCTTTTGTTGTCTAATTAATCAGTTGCTGATTTCTTTCCACCCAAGCCTTCAATTATTGCTGTCCCAATGTTGCAGAACAATTCAAGTATAAAAAGCACACAGGAAACAGTAACCAAAAAAAACAAAGGCCCAAATAATTTAGAATTGAACAAGCAAACAAAAATACTTTGCTCCTAAGATGACAAAGTAAAACTGTTTGTGAACTAACTGGAATTGAAATAAAAACTTAAAAAAAATGACAAAAGTTAGACAACCTCTAGATGAGGGGTTTAGTGTACTTGGATGGGAAAAAATAAATCTTTATATTCACTACCTTCTAACTGAAATGCAGCATTTCCTTCAACTGTGCATGTAGGCCCCAATCGACAGTCTAGGAGCAGAACCGGCGACTTTGTCACCAGTAGAAACCACAGAGATTCAGACATCACATTACAACTGTTGCAGGTATTTCGAAATAACAACTTGAAATCACTTTGGAATTACAGAGGTTCTAGAACTATCACTAGACCTTAATTTATGTGTTAATGAAGAAATACATATATACACAACCACTACATTTAAGAGATATCTTAATAACTCTATTTTAACATAATTAGTCTCCTTTTCAGTCCTTCATATCTAGTGTTATGCATCTGAACACATGATTCTGAGGAGTCCACAGGCTTCACCAGATTGCCAAAAAGGTCCATGGTGGGAAAAAGGTTATGAACACCTGCTCTCAACAAGTCCTCAACATCACAGGAAGAGAACACTAAATCGTGAAGTACGTGGAGATGACTTCAACAATCACGAATTTGAGAAAAGGTATATCAACTGCTTCCCAATCTAATTATTGCAAGGAGTCGGAAAATCCGGATTGTACAAGCTAGCTTCTCACAGAAGCCTGCATTTTCCACTGTTTCACTCTTTTATCCCTATTACTGCACATACTTCCACCCCCGGACTCTAGTTTGGAACAAGTAGTCAAGGAAAGAAAGATTAAAAAGGTCGCTCAGATGTTGATGATACGCAAGCGTAAACATGACAATCTTAGCAACCAGACACCCGGTGGGCGGGGCTCAGGAGACACTGGCTTCGAAGAGGCTGGGCTGGCAAACCTGGAATTTGAGCATGGTGATAAGCTGACCGAGCACTGTGGTTTAAAAATTTAGCCCCACATAAATCTGGTAAGAAACTTGATCTCCACAGAACAGCCTTCCCAGTCTGCTTGGCAACACTAAGATCGTGACCAGGACCCAGAGACAAGTCCTGGGATTTACCATCCAAACAGTAATGTGGAGGGATAGAGACACTTATAGATAAGGGCTCAGAAATACATGTGAAGTAAAATGAAACAGTATTGGGCATTAAAAACAAAAGAAGTCTGGGAAGGGAATGGAGTTTCCCATTTCAGTGTGGCTGGAGAAGTATATACTTTAATAGATCCTAGAGGTTACTACGGAACTGAGATCTTCGGCTTCTGAACTTGCCCTTCTGGTCTATCCTCCACCCTGCTGTCAAGTGAATGGTTCTAAGACACTGTAACTCTCTTGCTTAAAACCTTCCTATGGCTTCCTCTGTGCTCAGATCAAGTGCAGGGTTTATAAGGGCCTCTATTCCCCTGCGTGCCCAGCCACATCCGTCGCTATGCTTTTGCGCGCTCCATCGCAACCTGCTTACGATTTGCTGCGCCCACCGTCGAGCATCTAGCCTGCGAGCACGCTGCTCCCACTGCCTGCAGTACGTCTTTGACTCCCCCGCTCCTCCAGGTTTAAGCTTGGCTACTACTTCCTCCTATAGGTCCTCCCATGGCACTCTATGCTTATCTGGCCATAGGCCCTATCACATTAATAGTCTGTCTCCTTCCCCAGATTTTGAGCCACCAGTCTTGTTTGTTGCTGAAGTTCTATCACCCAGCACGGGGCCTGAGACTCAGGCTATCAAGCGGTTGTTGGATAGACTGTGAATCTGGAACACAATATGTGCGCAAACTCCCCGCCATGGTGGTATGGGGACTCAGGCGAGACTTGTTTTATAGTTTGCTCCAAAAGTGAGGGGGAGGCTAGTTGGTTAATTTTATCAGAAAAGGTTTAGAAACCTCTAGATCAATAATTCCCAATATGTGTCCTAAGGTACTTAAGAGCCCATAAAAATCGTTAACAGCTATTTTATATATTTCAGAAATAAAATGGAAATGGCACATATATCTAAGACAAAGCCACACCAGGAACAAAGTTGTTTGCATTTGGTGGGCTATCAGAGTAACAAAGGTTTCACATGACCAGCAGTTCAGGTTGGCCGATAATGCCTCATAGAAATAAGGACCTTAGGCGTCTGGGAGGTTTGACCCAGAGACTCGAGGGTCTTGACAATTTGCCTAGGACCAAGGTAAGGTTCGCAAGAAGATGCTGTGTGGTAGGAAAGCAGGTGCCACCTGTCTCACGGAGAACAAGTGAAGAGGGACCCATCCAAGAAGGGCTAAACTTTGAAAGGACTGGTTTTGTTGCTCGTGTTGGAATTTCAAGTCAACATTTTTACACTTATGCATTTTTAGGGAGGGGATGAGTTTTTTGTTTAAAGTGAAACTCTTTTTGAAAATGTCAGTCTGGTTTAATCATGCTAAACTAAAAAAGGCAGAACACGAAAATTGGAGTGCCCACTAAATGACACGAATGACTGGGTACTCCCACATGTATGGAATTGTCTCGTGAACAAGAGGGGAAAGTGTGTCTAAACTTGAATCAGGACTTCCAAGAGGAATGAGTGTCTCAGGGGTACGTCATTTGAGAAGCAAAGAGAAACAAAACCAAGGGAAGGGGGGAGAATCTAGGACAATTATCCAGTCGCTCCTTGTCTAGGCTTTACTTTGCACTGTGTTAGAGGGCAGGCCTTTCCTCACAGCGAGCTCCCAGGCTCCCCTGCACGTGCAGCACTTCGCACATCTGCCCCTCGTTGGGTGCGTTACTGTTAAGCCTGTGCTCGGTTAAGGGACATAGTGTGTATCATGGGCGGGGGGGGGGATAAGACATTTTTTTTTAGGTGACTCCAATCTTTGCCTCATGTTTTTCAACTGTTCTCTCACAAGAAATAAGAAAGAGACAATGATGGCTTGAAGACTGCCCAGTAATTCCTTCCCTCTTCCCCTTCTGGATGTGTGCACATACTTTCAAACCCTCTATCTTCCAAATCTAGACAAACTCTTTAAAAAACCCAAACCTATCATTTTGTGACCAAAGTATTACTTGCTTAGTTAACTGTGTTTCCTCCGGACTCCGAGAAAGCCGACGGCCCGGCTGTCGGGTAAGGCTGTGACCCCCCGCGGTCAGGCCGCTCTACTGCCCGTGCCAGCAATGGCCCCGTGAGTCAGGAAAGCACTGCTCTGCAACGTTCTGTAACATTTCCTGCCGTAAGGACACTGAATCGTGTTGAGACTGTGGTGTACTGTGTCACCTGATGTCACTCTTACTTTTAAATCTGCGTTACTGGAGGTTAAAGGAATGATAACAAGTTTTTGCCAAGTGAAATCTATACTTAATTCTGCATCACAAGAGTCGAATTCTTATTGTCAACATGAAAAATTTTCTCTGAAAATAACTTACACATGATATGCTTTCTAACAGAGAAAAACAGTGCTTTGGAAAGACTCATCCAACAAAAATTCTACAGCCTAACAAAGTAACACAAAACACACTTCTTAGAGGGTCACCTTTGCTTCATTTTGTCTCTGACCCCCCCGTTATACAGCAATAGGCCAGACATTTCATCATTCTTCTCTGGCTGGGGGGTGAAAGGAACGATCTGGAAAATCAGGAGTTATATTAACTCGAATTTCAGCACATAATTATTCAAATAAAATTTTAATGATTTCAGTCAATACAACTGAAAGTGTAGTGTCATTAAAGGGCATTTCCTGCTAAATTTCAAAATACAGGTTGTGGGCAATTTCTGAGCAAAAGCATCAAATCCTATTGAGCATTCAGTTTATTAACTAAGATGACAGACAGACAGTATTCTGGCAGGAGGTGGGGAGGAGCAATGATCAGCTCACAGAATTTGGCTAAGAAAGAAAAAAACAAAAACAATGTAAATAATAAAACAGCTACAGGTATTAGTAAAATAAAAATGCAATTCCAAATAGCCATCTCTTAAATTATTAGAAAAGAAATTACAGATAAAGTTACAGCAAATACAGTCTTCACAGATTTGGGTAACTTTATTTGCATTTTATAGTGATTTTTAAGCCCTATCCAATGAAACCATCTTTAGAAGCTCTATGAGGAATGAAAATTTAGATGTCTATTACCCTTACTTTAAAAAAGAAAAAAAAAAGCTTAAATTTCTGAATGAGCAAGATTCACTTTTGTAGGTAGAGGCCCTGCTTCTTCGTGGTCTTCAGCTTTAGATCTAACAACCACAAGAGAAGAAGATGGATATCTGTTTAGCTTTTGTTCATTCACAAACTCCAAGTCACCATAGATACTCAGCTTCTGCAAAAGAAAATCAATGCACATTAACGACTGGAGTAGTTAAGAACCCTCTCTGAGTATGTCTTCAAATAACAATGTAATCTACAGGTATTTGGTAAAACAAAACAAACACTCTATAGACATTTCAAGAATGATGAATGCTTTTACTCAGTGTTACTGATATGTAATTCAGCTCCCAATGGCTGGCCAAAGAAACCTTTTCCACATGTCCCAAATTAATATACTTAGAAATATAACAACTAAGTATCAAGAAAAATTGCTAACGTTGAAATGCAGTTAGTGTGGCCAAACCAAGAGCACTGATTCTGGATGTTTGATGTGTTAGGTGATCAATTCCTTTAAGATCTAGCTCTCTGAACAAGTGATCAAATGATTTGGGGTAAGTTTTGACTTAACACGTTGAAAAAAGGTATTTTAAAAGGCCAAGAGTAGAACAAAGAATATACATGAAACACTTTAACACAGATACAAATCTCTTCATAAATATATAAAAGCTCCTCAAATTATTTCTATCATATGCAAGAAGATACTACAACAAAAGAATGAAAGCATAAAACAAAATCAATATAAATAGCATAAAACGCCCTGGAGTGTCATCAGATTGTCTAACATCTTTTGAAAGTAGGTCTATCTGGATTAGGTCTACCTCCTAAAGGCCGAAAAGCAAAGTGAAAAGTTTTTCCTAGGGAATGGGTAGATTTCGTTAACTCATACAGCAACAAATCTGAATCTATCAGTTAAAAACTGCAGTGCTGACATTATTGACAGGAAACTGACTAGATTATAGAGCAAAAACCACCTAGAAGTACTTGAGATTGGAAAAGCATTTTTAAAAAGATGCTGAATAAAGAGCACTTTCAAGAGATGAAGCCTCTACCAACACTGCTACAAGCTACACACGGCTCAACCTTGAACACATTATGCGAAGTGAGAGAGATCATGAGACCACATTTCGGGTGTTTTTGGCTCGGGCTGGTGGTCCTTGGGAGGCAGCGGGAGTGACTCCAGTGAGTACGAGGTTTCTTTTTGGTGTAATGAAAATGTTCTGAAAGTGATTGTCATGACTTGAACATGTTTCAGATGTGGTCTGATGCCTATAGTTTCCAGGTAACAACTATCCTGCAACAAAGAGGCAGCCCAGTACCTTACACTTTTCCAGTAAGAGAATATCTTCCAGGGGCGCCTGAGTGGCTCAGTCGGTTTAAATGCCTGCCTTCAGCTCAGGTCATGATCCCAGGGTCCTGGGATCGAGCCCTGCGTCGGGCTCCTTGCTCAGCAGAGAAGCCTGCTTCTCCCTTTCTCTCTGCCTGCTGCTCCCCCTGCTTGTGCTCTCTCTCTCTCTCAAATAAATAAAATCTTAAAAAAAAAAAGAAAAGAGGGAATATCTTCCAGACAAATTCAGTGGTTGATGGATTGGACATATATCTGATATAATGTGGCTTCCTTAAAACTCAGAATTAGTGTGTGATAATTTGCTCTGGGACCCTGGGAAAGAAAAACTTTCACAACTTGACCTAACAGCATTTAAAGACCCTGAAACAGCAACCAGGAACTGTTGCAATGATTTCAAACATCAACATGGAGGAAGCTATCTAGAACAGGAAGAAAGTGTAAAATGTGTGCAGAGAAATGAACGGGACCATTTGGATCATCTGTAGTATGTGTACTGATGTCGTGTCTATTCTGTGCTCTCAAATTCTCAATTAAAGACAAGGGTAGAGAGATCTCCAATGGTGTTAACTCGATAACTTTACCACACAAGCATCTTTTATGAAAAGAATTACTTAAGAAAGTACTCCAGCAAAAGTAATTCAAGGAAGCAAAACACATAGAATAGAAGAAACAGCAGCAGTTGAGATGACTTAGAAAACGGGAAGAAAGCTAGAACAAAACAAAAAGAGTTTCCATTAAGCAGAGAGAGTTGGAAGATTCTCTTGGGAAAATTTTCAGTAATTCAGGTTTCTATTTGCTTTAATGTGACTCTATTCATCACCGTATTTGGTTCTATTTTGAATACTTATATGATCGTGATACTGTAAATGCTGGCTACTGGGTTTTAATTTTTCAAGTCAACCAGTAGCAACGCACTGAATTACATACACAGAAGAATTAACGTTTGCATTTTATTGTCAAGGGTCATAATAACTAATGAAAATTGAGAACGAGAGTACGGGAAGAAAGAGGGAAGGAAAGGAAGTAATGAGGAATCAACTGAAATTTATAAAGTAATCACTGAAGTCTAAAAAATTTACATTACAAAAACCAGAATGTGAAGAGATGAAGGTAATGTGGGAGACAGTATGAGTGAACCAAGTTCCTCATTCTTCAGTAGGAAGACCTTGGATAATGTCTAAAGTTGATAAAACAAAAAACAGAAGATAAAATCGAACACAGAAGAGAAAAATAAAATTAAATCAAAGATAAAATTAAAACATAGTAATTAGAAAAATTACTTAAACTATTACCTGGTTTATCTGAGAAATGAAGAAAAAGAAGACAATTTAGGCACACGTATTACTTCTAAAAAATTAGTCAATATGTATTTGGGTTAGTTAACATGATCTTGGATAAGCTGCAGAATTTGGATTTAAAAACTGGCACTTATGTTGTTTTCTGATTTTCTGACTCTTTTAGCGGACTTAACACTTCTGAACAGCAAGGTTCTTGTTCCTTTTTTTAAGACAAAGAATATAATGCTTATTACAATTTAAGACATATTCACCCTAATTCCTGAGTCCTGGAAGCCTTCACCATTTCCCTTTGTTCCATCTTGATCATAATAATCTCAACTGTATCTCTAGTCCCTTGAACAGAGCCTGGCACATAGTAAGTTATTCATAAATGTATGTGATTTACTAGCGTGAATGGTATTAGTTTGGTTATTCCAAAACACTTCTTCTTTTTTTTTCTTTGTATAAAACTACATCTTTTTTTATTTCAGAAACTTTGATTTCTGAACAAAATAAACAAAAGACCTCACAATACACATCCAAACCCAATGTCAGGTGTGGGAAGAGACAGTGCTCAAGGCTCTTATATCCTGCCTTAGACAGAAAGACAGGAGGGAAAAAAGCCACTTGGAATCAGCAGAGGGAACCAGGTGGGCCAGGGCCACTCAAGGCCACTGGGGAAGCCATGGTGACACTATACAGAGAGCACAAGGTCTGCAGGTAGAAACTCCTAATCTTCTTGTTCCACGAGAAAGGTATCTTCATCACCCTCAAGGGGGAGGATCTCATCAGGAAGAGCAGCACTGGGTTTCTGTGCTGTCACTTCGTCTGTATCAATGCTCAGGCCTAACCTGACCATGACGTAGATATGGCTGGAGTAGGTCTGGGGATCCTCAAGTGAGAAGCCAGAAAAGAGAACTGTAGTTTCAAATACTAGCACCACCAGGTCCTTGACAACCTTGTCATTCTTGCTGGCCTCTGCCTTCTGCTGCAGTGTCTCCCCAATGGGGTGGTCAGAGTTGAGTGGCAGGTGCTTTTTGGCCATCCTACAGCCATTACAGAGTTATCCCAAAGTGCCTGGGCTTTCATGATCTGCTCCGTATTAGCTGTCCAAGTGTAGGTGCTAGTCAGTGCAGCGGTGAAGACCTAAGCCTACTGGAAATTGTCACCTTTTTTTTTTTTAAAGATTTATTTATTTAATAGAGCAAGAGAATCCTCAAGTAGACTCCCCACTGAGCGCAGAGCCTTATGCAGGGCTTGATCCCAGGACCCTGAGATCATGACCTGAGCCGAAATCAAGAGCTGGATGCTTAACTGACTGAGCCACCCAGGTGCCCCAGAAATTGTCACCTTCTTAGCGAAGATTTCTTTCATGAATTTGCAGAGGTTCTCAAACTTGGCCTTGCTCTTCTCCATTTTCTTCTCTTTATCCTCAGGCAGCTCCACCCCCTCCTTGGTAACAGAGACCAGACTCTTCACATCAAACCCCTCGAGGGGCTGCACGTGGTATACGTCAATAGGCTTGGTCATTTAACTACCTCAAAGTCCTGCTTCTGCGTTTGCTCCACAACAGCAGAGTTGACAACCTGCTCTTTGCTCTCACCAGTGATGTAACAGATGGACTTCTGGGTCTCCTTCATGTGAGAGACATATTTGAAAGAGAAGTCATCTCCCCTCTAGACTGGGAGGTATGATCGTGCAGCAGCTCAGAAAGGAGTTGCCAGTTAGTCAAGTCCTCATGGATTCTAAGCTTTTAAATTTTTAGAGATAGGCTCACACAATTTCTTAGTTCTTGTCTTCTGCCAGCTCAGAGAGCTCAAGGCACATGTTCACAGTATTTTTGCAAATGACCTTGGAGATTTTGCTCTGTTGCAGTTTCTTGGGCAATGTTCAGGGGCAGGTACTCAGAGTCAACCACAACCATGGATGAAGCTGAGATACTCTCATATCAGCTCATCACAGCTGTCCATGATGAGCAGACAGCAGACTGAGTTTGATATCGTTCTTTCTATTCTTTTTTTTTTTTTTTTAAAGATTTTATTTGTTCATTCGACAGAGAGAGAGACAGCCAGCGAAAGTGGGAACACAAGCAGGGGGAGTGGGAGAGGAAGAAGCAGGCTCACAGCGGAGGAGCCTGACGCGGGGCTCGATCCCACAACGCCGGGATCACGCCCTGAGCCGAAGGCAGACGCCCAACCGCTGTGCCACCCAGGTGCCCCTGTTCTTTCTATTCTTCTTCTCAGAAATCAAAAGGAGCCCCCCAGGGAATGAATAGCAATGCTCTAAATTTCAACTCACCTTCCAGAAATAAGTGCTTGACTACCAAGTGGTCTTCCCAGTCACTGGTAAGACTCTTGTAGAACTCTCTATATTCCTCCTGGGTGATGTCATCAGAGCTTCTGGTCCAAATGGGCCTAGTCTTGTTCAGTTCTTCCTGATAAATACATTTCTCCTTCGACTTCTTTGTTCTCTTTTTGCTGTTCTGCCTGCTATCAACCTCCTCATCTGAGCCCACATCTTCAGTCTTGGGCTTCTCATTAGCTTTATCTTCTTCTTTCTCACCTTTTTCTTCCTCTGCCTCATTACCAATGATTTCTTTCTCTTGTTCCTTCTCCAAATAAAGGCTGGTGGGATAACCTATGAACTGTGAGTGCTTCTTCACCACTTCTTTGCCCGGCCTCTCCCAAGTACTCTGTCTGGTCTTCTTTAAGGTGGAAGACGACTTTGGTAGCCCAGCCGATGGGCTCACCGTGGTCTACATCTAGAGTGAAGGAGGCCCCAGCAGAAGACTCCCAGGCATACTGCTCATCATCACCGTGCTTTGTGATCACAGTCACTTTCTCTGCCACCAGGGAAGCAGAATAACAGCCAACACTGAATTCTCCAATCATGGAGACTTCTGCACCAGCCTAAAGAGGCTCCATAAATGCTTTAGTACCCGACGTGGTAATGGCTCCCAAATTATTTATGAGGTCAGCTTTGGTTATGTAAAGGCCTGTGTCCACCAGAGTCGGGGTGTGTTCCTAGGGGTCGGGAATGCCAATTTTCAGTTTTTTAACACTGTCCAACTTGGAAGGGTCCATCAGGCTCTAATAGAGAATCTTGTCCAGGGCATCGGAAGCATTACTGATCAATTCCTGAAGGAAAATTTCTTCGTTGGAACAGAAGGTATCGATAACAAGAAACGTGAACTGGGCAATTTCTGTCGGGAAGGGAAGTTTCCACGTTCTCCTCTCCATGGTGCACTTCCTCAGGCATGGTAAAGGAGAAAAGCTGCAAGCACAGCAGACCGGGGTGGGCAGGGACTGTGTCTGGTGCACACTCTGCAACAAGGCTGCATGCGAATGGCTCAAGAGCGCTAAAACCCTTTTTACCTGACCACATGAAATCAGAGGATCACAGTCTTGACAAATAAGAAAAAAGGAAGCACAGAGACGATGAGATAACACTGAGGAAGCATCTATATCACCACCTGTTGCAATAGCAAATTTCTGCCCGATCTCTAGGAAGAAATATCCAATACTGCTATGTCCTGTTCTCACATGGCAAGTTTGACCTGCCCGACTAGGACCACTGTGAATGACAACTCTTTATCTTAAACAGATAGCTCAACAAGAGAAAGTGTCATCCCATAAAGTTTTAAAAATGACATCAAAAATGTGAAAAAGGAAAAAAAAGTAGAGAAATGAGAATAAATCTTTATAAGTCAAGTCACTCAAAAATGACACTGCTTTAAGATCAACCAAAGAAACGAAATTCTTTGCCATCTTTTTCTGGTCATTATAATCAAATGATATATGATGAGTACCTACTATGTGCAAAGCAGGCTAAAGATAAATTATTACAGAGCTTTCCTAAATAAGAAAAACAAAGCTGCTCCTAAGTTTCTAAGATCACACTCCCAATCTTTATTACCACCATTTAAAATTTTGTAGTGACTGAAAAGGAAGCTTGTTCTATTTCACGTTTGAGCTCCCAGATACTAGGTAAGGACTGAAGAGACACACATTTTCTCAGCAGGCTTATGATTTCCTACAAACACACAGGATCATATATATAAATAATATAACAAAATACAAATAACATTGTTCACACATGAATTATACTTGTAGAACTTAAAATGGAGTCTCATGTTACCACGGAAAGGAGTCAAAAATAATGTTTCAACAATAAAATCAATGAAAACGCTTTATGAAAGTGAAAAATAGGTGGCTTTTGGCCAAGAAAACTGCATAACTTCTGTAATGTTATGTTTTCAGCTATTTTACAGTAAATAGAGGAAAAATACGAGGGACAGAGTATTTACACTGCAATATATTTTGAAACAAGAAACAAAATATTAGTATGTATTAAAAATTATTTATGCTGAAAAGAAATCCACTAAAATGGAAACACTACAGGGGTGCCTGGGTGGCTCAGGTAGTTAAGCATCCAACTCTTGGTTTTGGCTCAGGTCCTGATCTGTCCGTTGAGGGATCGAGCCCCATGTCGGGCTCTGCACTCAGCATGGAGTCTATCTCAGATTCTCCCTTTCTCCTTCCCATGCATTCTCTCTCTCTCTCAAATAAATAAATTAAATCTTTTAAAAAATAAAATAAGATGGAAACACTACAATACTTTTGGATGATGAGTGATTTTTTTCCTGCTTCTTTATATGTACTTTACAAATCTACAGTAAGTATATAGAATTTTTATAACGAAAAAGCAGTAGTTGGAACAACATTATTACCCAGCCAAAGGGGGTTTCACATAGAAAATGAAGCCTAAAAGCAGTGAATCTAAGGGGCTGTTTTCCATACATTTTTCCAGAAAATATATCTCCTTAGAAAAGTACAGGCCTTTTGAGGGTATAGCCATAATTTTGATTGGTAAGGATATGTAGCGGAGTTCTAGAGAGGGGCAAGGAAGAAACACCCATATGTCAGATATCTAGGGGGATTATAATAGCTGCCAACAGGACTCCATGTGTAGTGATGATGCCTTAAGCTATATGAACACAGGGGTCAAGGGGCATATGCGGAAACAGGGAGGTGTTTCCCTAGAGAACTTGGAAAACAGGAGAGAATTTCTCACAGAATTAAAGCTATGCAATCAAAACTAAATTTAGAGCAGAGACAACGTCTGAAAGGAAGAGAAGATCAAGAGTCATCTGAAAGGGAGGGAAAGATCCCCAGGTCTGTAAGATGTAACCAAAGCCAAAATGAGAAGAGGTCATTTCCATTAAGTCGATTAAGGAGATAACAGAGGAAAAACTATGAAATGCCCATCTGAGAACTGTTTGGATAAGAGAGAATTTGAGGATCCTGGCTCAAAAACACGAACCATGTGGTCCAGGTCCGTAGTGTCGAAGAAGGCACACAGGAGATCAGCTCCTGAATGAAACACATAATCAACTCTCCTATTTATGATTTCAGGCTAATTAAAGAAACTCAGGGTACTGGCTTTGGAGTCAGATTACCTGGGTTCAAATTCTGGTTCTGCTACTACTAGTAAGTGATACTGGGGCAATTATACACTCTCTTTTGCAGTCTTCATATCTGGAAAATGGGGATAATAATAGCAGCCATCTCACAAGTTACTGAAAGGACTGAATGTGCTAATTCAGATAAAACATTTAAAACAGTTCCTGGGAGAAAGTGCTCGACATCAGTCAGTAGGCCTGGGAACCAGGATCCAGCTTGTGGTGGATTGATAAAGGTAAATTCCTCCCGAGGCCAGCCATCCAGTCTTTCCTGACAATAACTGGACCAATCTCTATGGATTCTTTCTTTGACAAGGGGCACCTGGGGAGTAAGGAAAAGAACTGTGCTGATGATACAAGAAGGAAGGAATGGGGGCGCCTGGGTGGCACAGCGGTTAAGCGCCTGCCTTCGGCTCAGGGCGTGATCCCGGCGTTACGGGATCGAGCCCCACATCAGGCTCCTCCGCTGTGAGCCTGCTTCTTCCTCTCCCATTCCCCCTGCTTATGTTCCCTCTCTCACTGGCTGTCTCTATCTCTGTCAAATAAATAAAATCTTTAAAAAAAAAAAAAAAAAAAAAAAAGAAGGAAGGAATGAAGTACCATAGGATGGGTGGGGGTCAGTAAGGATTTATTAATATGAGGATGTAGAGAGCATGGGACAGCTCGAAAGGAAGTAACAGGCAAAGGCATTCCTATGTAAGATAAGTAACTTCAGTTTTATCGGGAACAACAAAATGATTAAAATATGGGTATCAAAACAAAATGAGAACACACGTAGGTAATGCAGCAAGAGGATGTTATCTGTATATTCATATCATAAACAGATGAGTTGCATAAAAATTTACCTATTCCCTAATACTTCCACAATTCAAAGTTCTTCCCAATCCTGTCTAACTTTATCCATTTGATTTCCTAATCTAAGTATTTAAGTTCTTCTCATCAAGTCAATTCCTTTCAGTCCTTCCCTAATAGCTTTTTTTCTTTTCTTTTCTTTTCTTTTTTTTTTTTTTTTGAGAGTGAGCAAGCACACGAGCACAAGCATGGAGCAGGTGGGGAAGAGCAGAAGGAGAGAGAGAATCTTAAGCAGCCTCCACACCAGCATGGAGTCAGAAGTGGGGCTCAATCTCATGACCCCAAGATCATGACCTGAGCTGAAATCAAGAGCTGGACACTTAACCGACTGAGCCACCCAGGTGCCCCACCTGATAGCTTATGCTTCTCTGTAACTGGGAAAATTATCCACTCTCCTCTCTCTCTGCTAATCCATGCCTTACCACCCATTTTTCAAAATTCAGGTCAAGACCCCCATTATGCAAAAGCCCTCCCTGACAATCTCAGCACATAGATTCTGCTTTCCTTAACACTTCATACATTTATTATTTGTGCCACCTTATCAGCCATAGGAAAGATAGTATATAGGAAAAAGACAGGAGTTGCAAGTCAAAAGACGTGAGCTGAATTCCAGTCTCAATCTTTTCACAGCTGTGTAAATCCAGGAAAGTTACCTAGACGTTGTCAGCCTATTTACTCATCTATAAAGTGAATAACAAAACCCGCCCCAGAGCATGGCTGGACATGGACGATATATGAAAATATTCTGTAAATTTTAAAGAACTCTATCAATGTTAGTGACCAGCATTATCCTGTTCCAGTTTCTAGCTGCTTATATAACTTAATAAAAAACATGAAATATAATATTATCATAATCATTACTCATGTAAACCTTACTTTAAAAAGCTATCTTTAAAGCCTATTAAGACTATTGTTCAAGCGCCATGCTAGGCACATGCTAACTATTTATTATTAGATTCTACTTTCATTTCTTTCCTTTCTTCTTTTAAATATTTTTCTATTATACTTCGGAGGCTCAAGAAAACTAAAGTTTATTTCAGTTGGATTTGATGTCCATATACATTTTTATTCTCTACTTAGTTACATAAATAACTTTCTTTTCTTGAAAGCTAAGCTGAGTCACTAAATTATAGCCTTACCCAAAACAAAAATCCTTTACACAGTTAGGTTTCTTGGGTCAGTTAAATTTTAATTACCAAAGGAAGTCACAAGACTTTTCCACCTCTCTCAGGGTTAGATACCAGCACATATTAACTCAAAAATCCAATACTCCGGCTTTGCAGCTTCTAAAGCAGCAATTACTCCTTAATATTTGTGGCAATTAATTTAAAATTTTAAGTAGTTCTACAAGCCTTTCTTCTCACAGATCACCTTAGAAACTGGTATCAATAGGTTCTTTTCAGGCTCAGAAAACCAAGGACAGAGAGACACCTTCCTCAAACCAGCCAACATACACGGCACTCCAGAAGTCAAATGTCACAGAAAACTGGGGAGAGTGACTCTCGTGTTGCAAACCTGCCATTTCCATGTGTGACTAAAACCACCTCATCTTCTCTCATTCCATTAGTAGAGAGGCCTTGTTTTTCTAGTTAACAAATAAAGCATTTAAACAGTAAATCACGTGGCTCGGTGTTCAGATGGCCAAAGGGCTTGGATTAAACTTACCTCAGAGGGAACATACTGCTCCACGGCTGTAGCGACGGTCGCACAACAGATCCAGAGCAATACCATCACCGAGAGGACAAGAGTCGTGGTTAAAATCCACCCAGAGTTACTAAAAAACAAGTTAGTCATGTTAAAATTTCATAATATAAAAAACAGATTCTTAATAATGAAAGGCAATCAACCCTATGCACTTATTTTAATTATATCAATAAAACTTCATGTGTACTACCTTTAAAACTATTTTAAAAACAGAAATATCATAATAGCTTTTACATTAGGGTCCTCCATTTCTCAAGTTTCTGTAACATGGCTATCACTTCTAGAATTTAAAAAATCAGATATACTGGCTTTTTGCTAAATATATAAAATTAAAGCAAATTATTGTCGAAGGTATTTTTTAATTACTAAATGAGATAATCAAAGTGTCCTATAAATTGTATGCTGCTCTTCATACGTCATACATTATTTTGCAAAGCACTATAGTGATACTTGTTTTAAGAAAGCCCAATATCTCAAAGATTTAAGGTATAGAACAGGTACATAATGAAATGATTTTTATTTTATAAAAGGATTCACAACAGCCTTCTAGAAGTTAGCTTCCTTAGAATACTTCAAATAATTAATTCGCCACAATTTACTTATATTTCAATTTATAAGAACACATCTATTAGGGGCATTCTGTACCCATTATAGCGATATCTTGGTAAAGAGATAGTTATATTTTTCTTATGTTTAAAATATCATAAAGTCGGGCAGTTACAAGGATTAGCAACTACAGTTTTCCCAATAATTGACCTATTGTTTGCCAAGCTGCAGATTAAGATTCAAAGAACAGGAAAAACTCAAGCCATTTTAAAATATTTAATAGTCCAGTTCTGAAAAGCTGTGGTAGTTACTGCAGGTAGCCTGATTTTCACATCTGTGCTCATCCAGCACTGCCTGCTAAAAGGGCTATACTTACCACCATAACCCATTCACTGGATGGTTTGCCAACACTTGAACATGCTAAGGAAAAGGTACGCACAGTCATTGTTTGTCTCCCAGCAAAAGAGGTGGACATTGGAAAATGCACTGCATCTAAAAGCAGGGAATGCCTATATGATGTTTTAAGTATTCCAATTTAGAAAGATAACAGTAAGAAATATTTTTAATGAAAAAACACCCACTTTACATATTCCAGCCCTAACCCAAGTACTAAGGAATTTCCTTCCATGAAATGAGAAGGATATATCTGATACCTGGATCCAGTAACAACTAGTTAAGCTAGAAAACTGGGGCTCATTTTAGAGTCCATCCGCTTCTTCCACTTCTACAATAAAACAATCCTACAGATTCTCAACTCTCTCCGTTACCTCTTGTTGCCCTTGTCCATCCCGCTAGTTCGTAACTGCCTGCAGGATTTACCAAGCTCTCCAACCTGATCTTCTATCCTTCATATAGATGCCTCTTCCCAACACTTAGATTTGATTACTTTCCTGCTCCTATCTAGTTCCTGTCCACCCAGTTTGGTCTCTGCTTCTCCTGACTCTCCATACGAATTAATACACTTTATATATTTAGTAGGAAGCCAGCATAGCTGAAAAAACCTAAAGAAATCTGCTACAACTAGCAAAAACCTCTGTTCATTATTTAAGACGTAGTTCTATGTCCTCTGTCAATCCTCCCTTCGAAGGTATACTCTTGAACTATGTATATGAGAGGTATGCGTGATATGTAGCAATCATCATCGCTTGTCCATTGTCTGCGTGTCTGCCTCTACCATGCTAGACCTGATAACTCCATAGAGGCAGCAGAGACTGAACATCTTTCTTTAGGCTCCAATTCCCTGAAACAGTTCCTGGCACATAACAGACTTTCCAAAAAGAAATAGCGAAAAGTGAAAAACTGAGTTGATCTCAATTTCCATCCGGCTAAGAGTACCTCCATAACAGCTACGTAGTACAATAAAAAGCATTGCACTTAAGAGTAAAAAGACCAGATTCCACGGACTGGCTAGGTGATCTTACAGGTCATCATGAAAAACTCATGAACCTTTAGGAAACAGACACCTATGGCAGAACAGGATGAGTAGAAGACACAGAATTATAAAAGCTAGGCTTGAACTCTAACGCAGTGGATATATAATCTTAGGGGTGGGCAATTCACCTCTGACCCATCTACTTATCACACGGTACTGCTCTAAGAGTCAAATGAGCTCACTGAAGGGAAAAAGCATTGAAAAAAAATTATTTTTTATTAAAATGTAGAATATTATTATGATTCATGTTTGTGCACAGAAACTTCAAGGCATTAAAGCTCTAGTTAAAAAGTTAGTTATTTCCTAAATTAAACATTTACAAAATTACTTTTAAAATGTTAGATTTAAAAGAACATAAAATATAATGACAAAACGCGAAAGGGTATAAGTCACCAATAAGCTGCTAGGTAGTACAGTATTGAGAATAAACTGTAACCTGAGATTAAGTGATTACTTAGGTTTCATAAGACCGTCAAACTGCAACAAAAATCCTAAATATCAGAGACAGAAAAATTATGCCTGTATTCTGCCAAGGTCAAAAGCAGGTTTAGAAATGAAAGGAAGGGAAAATTTAAAGTTAAATCCGCATTTTCTTACCCAGTCTTTAAAGCCTTTGTTTGGTAAAAAGAATTAATTTTTAGGTGCCAAAACAGCCCTGCTGATACCTGATCAAACCTGTCAAGAAACTACGTCCATTGTAAGAAATTACAGGAAGCAGGCAGTCGGACCTGCTGCAGTGTTACACTGGAGGCAGAACGGCCCACTGGAGTACTCACACTGTGAAGGCAAGCACTTGTCTGCACCTCTACTCAAATGCGCGGCCTGGTAGCTGCCGCAGTAGATAACTGTCAGTAAGTGCTAGGGGCCATTGTCTTTCTCCTCTCTTTTCTGGAGGGGTAAGGGGACTACGGGAGGACAGCTCATATTAGAACTCTCTGGAGGAGGTTGGAGGAGGAGAAGCATACGTATTTTAATAAAACCCCCCTCCCCCTCGGAAGGCTTGATATTCCTTCCTAGGAGAGCATAAGGTACCCATTACCCCTGCCATCTTTAAGGACCCCTGGCAGAGTTGACACTCCTTAGTACAGAATACAAAGCTCTCCTTAATCTATACCCCTTATCCACCCTCCCTAGCCTCATGTGCGGCCATGTAGATAAAAAACAAGAATCCAACCCCAAACCATTCAGACATACTTTAAAGCCTAATTTAAACATCTGGAGAAGCACATTTCTTAACATAAATCAGGGAATCTTAACAGGAGAACAAGAATGCTTCTGTACTGTGAAAAAAACTACCTGCTTGGGTTTTATTGTAGTAGTATGTGTATCACCTTTTAAACAAACTAAAACATCCAAAAGTACAAGTTCGTGGGAAAAAGGTAAACATTTTTTTAAAATTTTTGAGTAGCTAATATAATTTTAAAATTATAAAAAGGAACGCATCTGATACAAGCCAGATTTTATCACCTATACATATAAATAAACAGGAATACATACAGAGACAGACATCTTAAAAAGCCATCACTTTCTCCATCTTCAAGATAGTTCCCATGTGTTTGTGAACTTCTCATTTGCAGATCTGCTGAAATAACAAGGCACAATTTATGATATCCTACTTCCCAAAAGCTAGTCTCAAAACTACTCCTAGATATATAGACTGTACAGGTACCCAGTTGCTTTTATAAGTATAATCTGATACACTGATAAGGAATGCAAGTTCCTCTGGCATGTTAAAAACCAAATGGATATTCTACCACATTACGGATTTCCTATTTTATTTTCAAATTCTTGTTGACATTGTTGCTTTCTGTTTAATTACATTCTGTTTAATTCTACTTAATTACAAAATAATTAGAGAAGTTAATTAAAACAGTATCAAAATAAGGTATGAACTAGTATATTTTAAAAGGTAAGCTCGGCTTTAGGTTGATGCTTTACATTTCTACAAGTTAAAATTTACTTCTAGCATTGAAATAAAAATTGAACAAGAACTCACGCTTCTGGGGTAGTTTCACTATTTGGTTAGCATGTCAGAAATATCAGACTACTCCATTAGTTCATAATCAAAATATCCTTCAAAGCAAGCTCCATGTTTTTAGAATATTGACTCTCAAAGTGTGATCCCCTAACCAGCAGTATCAACAAAATCTGGGAACTTGTTAGAAATGCAAACTCTTAGGTCCTATCCCAGATCTAGTAAGTTGGAAACTCTGGAAGTAGGGATCAGGAATCTGCTTTAACAAGCTCTCCAGATCCTAATGCGCTCTAAAGTTTGAGAACCCCTGTTTAGAAATTATTTGTTCACTTTCCGTTAGCATAAGAACAATCAAACAATGAATTCCAGACCACAACCAGATTTGCTAATGTTGTTATCCCAAGCTACTTGCAATAAAACTTACAGGACATTTTGCTTAGAGACGATTCTTTCAAATTTGTAGGCTCCTGCTCCAACTGTGGTGCATACTGGATTTCTGGCTTAGACTAAAATGATAATGAAAGCAATTAAGCCATTTGTACTTCTTATGCTTTTCTCAGTAACAAGTTCTATAACACATCATCTGTATAAACATTCAAATTGAGAAAAAGTAACAGAAGTTTGGTATAAAAAATAAAACACATTAGCCACAATATATTTTAATTGCACTTCCTAAACATCAGATCCGGTGCCTTGCAAAGAAACAGACAGATTTCTGGCATCGTCAAGTATTTAGTCAGTCTAACTTTCTGACAACATTAAAAAAAAATCAAAAAGCAGGGACAAATTACGACATACTGCATTAAATACCATACCCTGCAAAAATGAATTCTAATTCTAGTTGATCAAGAATAACTTAGACTGCCAAAATTTGGGCTAAACACCTATTATCTCTATTTTTCTCATCTGAAACATTTCATTCTTCCCTTAGTATGAGTAACTCATACATTATAGCTAAATATTCCATACTTTACGTCCTCCATATAGCACAGATCCTCTGGAGTGGGGGTTTCTCCAGTCTAGTTACACTCAAGTTGATACAAAGAGAGAAACAAAGCTAATCTCACATCTAATCAGGAATGAATGAGGGATCCACTCTGAGATTCAACTTAAGCTTTAAGCTAATTAGCTTTAGTACACAGAAATTCCTCACGAATTTAAAGGGAAAAAATTCCTCCTGTGTTTTACTTATTACCAAATACGTATAGGTGACCTAAGACTCAGGATAATGCTAAAAATCACATACTAGCCTTACAGTGAGCCATTCTATTAGCAATAATAATTAAAAGGTTTACTTTAATTACTACCTGAGGGAAAGTGCCACAACACAGTTTGTGGCACATTTGAGGAATTTAACTATCAAATTAAAAGGAAGATAGCATGGTCAGGTGGGATATGAGCCTGGGAATGAACGTAACCTGAGTCTGAAGCCTAATTCTGTTATTTACTGGCAGGGTGACCTTAGAAAGTTGGACTCTCGGTTTCCTTATCAATAAAATAGGGATAATACAACCTAATGAAGGTGTTTAAAGATTTGAGATAACATATGAATATGCCTAATACCTAAGAACCTTTAAGAAAAGCAGTTATTATTATCATCACATCACATGGTCAATAATGAGGTAGGAGAAAAGTTACTTCTCTAGGAGGCAATATGCTTCTTCAACAAGCTCTTACAAGAGTTATGAAGAAAAGCACTACAAATAACTAAAAATTATGTCATATTGCTCTTCTTCAATATCCATATGTGATATATATATTCATGCCATTATTTATATGCAAAGTATATTCATTACTCTTATCTCTTATATCTAGAAGTTTCATTTTATCAATTTAACCACTATAAAATTTAGAAGACTCAGAGTTCTTGTTAGATAAGGACCAATGGGCTTGAGATAGGCTTCCAACGGGCAGAGGGAAGTCACACTGTGTCTTGATGCCCAATGTTTTAATGAAGGCCAAATCAGTAATTATTATTTGATGATGTATATGGCTCCATGCCAAGACATTCATTTAAGACATGTACACTTACTGTTGTCGGTATTTATATGAATCTATGAAGCACAGTTGTTACCTGGAATATAACTATTTTTCCATCATCAGCTTGAAGATAAAAAGTCCATGAAGAGGTTATGAAGCTCTGAGCAGAGTCCATCATGTCACTCCAGAATGACCTTACCAGGGTTAGAGGGAAGAGCAGATGCATTTTTGGCATCAGGGACATGAGCTTTAAAAAGAAAAAAAAAAAAAAGAAGAAGAAGAAGTTAAATCATGAGAAATATATTATTTTTACATATGTATATTCAAGACAGCAAACTTAATCAAGATTCCCCAAATCCTGGGACAGGGAATAAAAAGTTAAGTGATTCTACCATAATAATTAGCATTAAACTCTTAGTTTCCTATGCAAATGAACTGTGAGAAAGCTTAAGATCCCAGGCTACTTTAATTTTCCACCAAACATACGTATAAACTAGCTGTCACCTCTATCAGAATAACAGGCTTTGAATTAGATCCAAAATTGTGAAGAATCTTAAGATTTGATTAAATAAGGATTAGCAAGGCCTCAAGAGGTAGAAGGGGGAAGGACAAATTATACCATCCTCATCTTTAACGCTTTTATGTAAATACATCATGCTATAATGAACATCAATGGAAAAGGGGGAAGGAAAAAATCAACCAAGAGAATATACGCATAAAATGTGAGACATCTGATAGCAGGGAAGGGTGAGAGGAGTATTTACGGGCTGAATATATACAGTAAGCTACTGATTTTAACCTTAATGGGTATCATGTTCCCCCCAATTCTGACTTTTTCACTTATTTAGCAGCAGTGGGCCCCTCTAGAGCACAGGTATGGGATACTATTTGCTGCACTCTAGAGATGGCTTTGGTTCTGCTATATTTCAAAAGAGAGGCATTATGGAGTAAGAGATCAGTTTGTAGAATCAAAAGATCTCTATTCATGATCCAATTTTTCCACTAATAGCTGTGAAATTGATTAATTGACCAAACAAGTATTCACTGAGATTATAAATTTCAGGAGATCAGGGACTATGTGTATTTTATTCATCAATGTATACCTGTGTTTGATCTGTGTAATCTATATAGGACAGAGTTTAAAAATAGGGTAATATGAGCGTATGGAGAAAGGCACCTAACCGAAACCAGGTGAGAAGGGATTAAGAAAGTTTCACAGAAGAAATGGCACCTGCCCTGAATCAAGGGGATTCAACAGAAGGATGGGGAGTAGAAGCAACAAAACCATGAAATAACTCTTATTATATATAAGTTAAGAACTACTCAGTATGTATACAACTAAGAGGGAAAAAATGGCTTTAACATTATCTTAATAAGACAAACACAAATTTAAAATATATTAAAAGTGGTACGTTGTCGGGAGTTGGGGAAGAAGGAAAGTTCCAAATGCTTGGAATTAAACATACTAGCAACTACTGAACTGAATACTTCACAGGGGTGAATTTTATAGTTAGTATGTGAATTCCATCTCAATTTTAAAAACTGGTACAAATTCCACAGAGGGCAATTTTGCTCTACTTCTCAAAATTAAAATACAGATGCCTCTTGCTCAGCAATTCTACTATGATTTTATTCTATAGACATACATGTGCGAAGTATGCAACGTCACTTATAAATGAAAAAGATTAGAAACAACCAACATGTTCAAATAAGAGATTGCTCAAATAAATTATGATACAGCCACACAATGGATTGTACAATGAAAGGCAGAATGAGTAGACATTCTTTATGTATACTTGTATTTAAAAAAAGAAGAAATATATGTATCTTGTATATGCCTAAAATATGTCTGTCTTGGTAACCCTGGTTACATTAAGAGGAAAACTGAATGGCTAGGAGATACAGGGTAAGAGATTTTTCACTACATACTCTTTTTACCTTCTGAGTTCTATACCATGTAGCTGTACTTCCTATGCAAAAGTTAATAAAATTAACAAACCTTGTCCAGTATGTTTGAAGTATAGCATAAGAGGGATGGGGAAAAGAGATGACCCAAGAGAGGTAATCAGGAGCCAAGCCATGATAAGCAGTTTGGACTTAACGTTGTACATAATTGGGGGGGGGGACATCCTGAAGTATATAAGACAGACAAGATGAAATTACCATTTGAAAGTAAATATCTGAACACATACTAACGGATGGACCAGAAGGGGGTGAAGTGGAAAAATAGCTTGCAAATTTAGTAATACAGATGAGAAAGGATGATGATCTAAGTTAAGGCAATGGCAGTTGGGGTAAAAAAAAAAAATGATTCTCAACTATCCACTTCTCTGAGCCTCCATTTTTTCATACGCAAAATAAGGATAATATCATCACTGGACCGAGAGAAAAAATGAAAGATTACGGATACGAATGTAACTTTTAACGGTAAAGCATTATACAAAAGTAATTATGCAATTGACTTTTCTATTGGCAAACATATAATTTGTTTGCTGAAAACTAATTATAAAATATAACACTAAAACAGTATCTAGTGGGCGATAAACATTTCAATACAAGTCAGTGCAATTTAAGCAGGCAATTCTGAAAGGCAGTATTGTTTCGTACTTGTTCTTGTCTCAGTTCAGCGAATGGCAGCTGATTCTGGCAACCAAGATGGCAAGCATATTGCTCATCAGATTGGGAATATGCTTCTGTACATGCTGTAAGAGAAAAACAGTCAAATTACGAGGAAAAAGAGAGAGAGAGATGGAAGAAAGGAGAAAGGGGAAGGGAAAGAAAAAGGGGAAGGATAGAAAAGAAGGGATTTGGCATTTTATAAAAAGAATTTCTTATACTTAAAAAGCATTTCATCAACATGAATTTTCAAATTTGGTAACAGTAGCAAATGTATTATTTTAATAAACCCATACCTTCTACCTCCCACACATCAGCTGTTTCCAGTATAAGTCTACTGTTTACACACTCAGGCTCAGGCTAGATGATGACATTCATAATAAGGGGATCCTCGCCGCTAAGGTTTGCAAAGTGGAAAAAACACTGGTCTGGCATCCCGAAGTTTTGGCTCCATACACATTTGTCTGTGTATGTGACCTGGGCCGTGCTGTTTAACCTCTCCAACTGTTGATTTCTATATGTTTAAAATGGAAATACCATACTTCATGGAGTTGAACAAAACAATATATTTTAGTGATTTACACAAGTGTGTGACACTACCGTTAAGAATTGGATCACTCTACTGAGAATCAAGGGTATTCCCATGGCAAAGAAAAATGAAACAAAGCAATCAGTTTAACACCCTAAATTCTGAGAAACTGAACTTCTACAGCTGGATTCTAAAGTTGAAATGGGTACACACCTTCTTCATTTAGTTCACTAGAGCCAGTTCTTTCTTATGATATATAACACCTTACCACTGTAACAATTTTATTTTTCTTTCTGACCCAGTCATGTTATTTGCAATATACTTCTCAAAGGTACTAGATAATAAACTGAACAGCATTATGCACATATAAAGATGGCCAGTTAGGAGACTGAGTCATAAAAAATAAGGTCACGATATCAAGGAGACTAGATAGGAGGCATGGCATAGTGATGGGGGAAAAGGTACCTCCTGCTACGCTGAATAAACAGCGTAATGTAATGAATGGAGAAAATTCCATTATAGTTTCTTTAAAAAATTAAATGTCACTTTTGTCTTGATTACAGGTTTCTTTTATTAAACACATCTCTTTCAGCAAAAGGTAAGAACAGTGATTTAAGAGATGACAGACTCTGGTTACTTCTTTTATCGGCATGACCCACAAAGAATACACTATTAAATAGTGACTCAAAGGCCTCATTCAGTAAAAAAAACTTGGAGCTAAATCAATTGGCCTATGATTGAAAGGCTTGGGAAAATTATACTATCCATTGAAAAGGCAGTGATGAATTATGAGAAGGGTAATTACTACTGAATTTAAACCGAATGCTTGGTTACACAAAGGTGCCCTATCCACAGTACAAAATAAACATTGTCTCAACAAACAGAAGTAGCCCCCACCTTTCAGAAGTTCATACCTATTTTTGCTAACCATAAGAAATCCAAAGAGGATTCATGCTTTTATGAAAAAGAAAGCGAAAACAAAGTTCAGCATTTGTTTTGCAGGGAGCCACTGCAGAGGCAGCGCGCACTCCTGAGCCGCAAGAATGGCACCGCCAAGCTCCTTCCCTGGGACCTACGCTCGGCATCAAGCCACCATAGGTTTGAACTGTGTCTGTGAGCATCTGTGTTTTATCTTGATTTATTTTGTGCCTCTTAGCAAGACGCGTCCTAAGGTATCAGAAAAGCCTAAGAGAGGTTATTTTTTGGATCTGAGAGCACTCAAAAATTTTTCCGTGTAAATTAATGGTAATGGCTTCTTTGCTTTATGTCATTTTGGCTTAGGAAAGCTTTCGTAGGAATGCTCTACTTTCATATAGCAGGGAAACCTAGAGATGAAATTTAAAGTCCATGAAATTTCTAGAAGCAGCTGATAAAACTCTAACCTCATAATAATTAAAGTATGCTAGAAATCAGTTTAAACAACACGCTTGTCATTTTCTGAGGAAAATATATAAGGAGCATAACACAACCCCCCAAAACCACAATGTTATATACTGTTAGCATAGCATCTTACCAGATTCACATTCCATTTTGGTGCGATTTAAATCAATTCCATCATCCACAAATTGACAAATGGAAAACAGCCTGCAACCTCTCTGACATGCGTACAACTCCTCTTCCTGGGGGGTTCAAGAAGAAAGAGGATTACCAAAAAAATAGTATTTTTCCCGCGGGGGGGGGGAAGGTCAAAAAGAAAACGAAGTTAGTAGGGTTTATTACAAAATGTCCAATAGAAGTTTATAACTGAAAGAAAGAAATATGACAGGAGCCAGGTAATACCCAAGACCTTTACCATATAAAGAGGTTTTAGTTTACTTCAAAAGTGATACCCAAGAAAGAAGCCTAGTGGGTAAAAAAACAAAACAGAAACAAAAACCATACCCTTTTCCCATATTCCAAGGTTACATTTTGTGGGAAAATTTTGAAAATAAAAATAACGGTGACATAATCAGAACTTGAACAGAGGTAGAAAGGAGTAAGCAAGTGCCTTAGGATGAATGGCACACCTCTGCCACATAAATATTCATACAAATCATCAGGCTTCTCAGGAAAAAGTATCATGACTAGCTTCACATGGCAAATAGTGCCATAAAGGCCCCCACAAAGTGAGGCCCCCCATACATCTGTAAAAACGCTTACATGAAAGGCATTTTTAAACTTGGCTTACTTAACTGAAAACACAAACAAGAGCAACAGTGTGGTGGATGGGAAAGGCCTCCAGAATCAGCCAGACCTGGATCAAAATCGTTCAGGTGAATAATGCTGCCCAAGTTACTTTACCTATTGAAATCTCAGTTTTCTCATCAGAAAAGGAGATAATAGCTATAAATTATCTCCAAACCCCTCAATAATGCTGGAACATAGCTATTCCTGGTGTAGTGCCGGGACACAGATGGTGCTCAATAAATGGTAGTAGTGTTAAGCACGATAATAGATTTTTTTGAAACAGGAAACAACAGTTACAGGCATCATTGTCTATGGGAGCTCAGGAGAGGGTTGATTCTTCATGACGGGAAAATGTTAACTGTAATAAGACTAATAACAATGTCTTCAACAGGCTTTTGTTAGATGAAATACATACAGTATTTGACACAAACCGGTACATGTGGGGGAGCCCCCTCAACTTACTGTGTGATCCACTGTGTACAAACTGGTGGGCACCTAATAAGGAAGCAAACAGCATGTGCATATACCAGTTAGCAATCAATGGGAGAGAAAGGGATGCATTTCTTTCCAGCAGAAGGATTAGTAAGATGTATGCAGCAGCAACAACCCATTTAGAAGAGATGGCTGCAGTCTGACATCAAACAAGTGTTACCATGTAATTTTGAAGCTAGAGTGTTTTTGGACCTCAGCTCTAGTTGCATTTATTGTTAAAGTGAAACTAAAAGAATTTTAACAATTAAGATAAATTTCATACCTGAGTAGCTTTTGCAGCTTTGTAAAGCGGTGGAAGAGCTCTCTTATGTATTTGGAGCACCACATATCTCCTTATACTGCACAGAGGAAGGTTGAGCTCAACAGTAAGAGCGATATTGCATGCCATTTGTAGGTTTTCTTTTCTTAAACCAAGCCAATAAGCCCTTCAGTCCCATTTTCAAAAGAGAGTATGGCATGCTGCAAAGAGCCTAGGTCCAGGAATCAGTCCTGCTTGGAAGCTCAGCCTCACCACTTGTACTGTACAACCTTGGGCAAGTGACAATCTCTCTCAGCCTCAGTTTCCTCGGTTGTAAGATGTGGACAATACTCTTATGTCAATCTTCATTATGATGAGGATTATACATTTTATATCCACAATATCATGAATATGCCATACTATCTAATAAATAGGCATAATAATAATATATTTAATGAGCACCTACAATGTGCCAGATACCATGCTAACACTTAAGGTATTATACAATGTCCAGCACAGAGTAGGGCCTCAATTGGTAGCTATTAAGAATCATATCCTTATTCCAACTGTTTCATGTACTAGATAATATTATTATTCAAAGTAAATATTTCATGCTTTATGTATGTCAAATGATTGGCAAGCTTAACTCAAATGTATCTCCTCTGATTAAGAGCACAAGGAGACGATGCTCCCCACCAAACTGAACGCCAGCTAAATAACCAGAAGGGACCTCAATGATACTATTTATAGAATATATGCATTTTCTTTCCCAGAGCTAAGTCAAGCTAACTATTCTCATTATTCAGCACCACTGATACTATACATATCAAACTGGTTTTATGTGCTAAGAGTGCCACATACATTATCTTTAATCCTCACACCAGCTCTGTAAGGTGTGAGATTTTATTTTATTTTAATTTTTTTACAGTTGACAAAATGAAGTCACGAGAAGTTAAGTGATCAGCAAAGATACACAGGTAGTAAAAGTGGAGCTGGAAACGGAACCCAGGCTTGTATGGTTCCAGAGCCCACACTCTTTAAAAATGACCAACTTAGCTCTAATTAGCTTTGTTGTTAACACAGCACTCCTCTCTTGTATTTGAACCCAGACAAATGATGCAATTGCACTTTTGAGGAAAGTTAAATGGTAACTACATTGGAATTTTAAAATAACTACTTACAAACAGATATTCTACTTTCTTGCAACAAATAATTAATTCTGAAAAAGAGTCATTAAAATGAGATTTCTATCTTCCAGTTGCAAATACCAGACTGAAAGGCTATGTGAGCTTCTAAATTCATCTAATTTCTTATAACACACACTGCTTTTTCCTGAGCTGCAAAACACAATAATTCAGAGGGCCAACAGAAAATCAGTGAAGTAAGTAAATTAAATATTTTTGATACAACTTTATTAATAGAAGGCAGCACAATATAGCCAGTTTTAGGACTGAATTCTTACCACTCCACTACTTCCTAGCTGTGTGACCTTAGGCAAGTCACTTAACCTTTCAGAGCCTCAACTGTAAAATCCTATTTGCATGGTTGTGACAATTAGGGATAATGGGTATAAATCTCTCATCATAGTGGCTAACAGAAAGTAGACGATTAATAAATTTTAAGTCCATCTAACATACAGGGAGCCAAATGACTTCAAGTTCCTGGTGAGAACAGCCTTAATGAATAAGCAAAAGTGACTTATAGATATCACACCAACTGTTAAAAACTGTTAAATAGTGGATGTTATAAAAGTTTATACATGTTATAAAACTGAAGTTTCCAGAAACATTTATATTATTTAGTTATGCTCCCAGCATTCTGGGTCATACTACAAGTTTGCTAGGAAAATCTCAAAAAAGGAAAAAAACACAACCGAACACCAGAAGGATACAAAATAAGTCTCCTTTCAATGCCAGACCAAATAAATCTTAGTTTCCTCATACAATCTTCTTAACGATGACAGTTGTATAAGTAGAGATTCTAGAAAGTAATGTGTTTAGGGGCAGTACACATTGATTTAAACCTGGAAGTCGCAATCTCTCACTTCTTTTTCCTGACTGCTATATTAGTGTCTGACTGAAAATTTTAGGATGACCAATCTCCCACACTTTTTCTTGAAAACTGATAAATCCCATGCAATGTAAAATCCTGCAGTAAACAGACATATGGGAAGTGAAAGCATTTAGAGCTTTTCATTTTAAAGACCTGAAAGCATTTGCCATTAAGGAACATCGAAAGTTCACTGGCCCTCTCCTCGTGGTCACATTGCAGTCTGAGAGAGCAGAGAGGGCTAGCCACACAGTTAAACCAACAGCACAGAGGAAATGAAGGGAATACAAGGAGAAAAAGACCAGTAACAACAGCAAAAGCTCTTGGGAGAAAAGGCAGTGGGGGGAAGGGTGCATATAACCAAATTACATATGGGAAAGGGTGGGGAGTCACCACACAATTTAGAATGTTAAGTAAACAGAGTTCCTAAGCTGAAAAAAAAAACAACAACTTGAGAAGTAGAATGGAATTAAAGGAAAGGCATCACCTGCAGGCGGACAAGAAGTGAAAGCAGGGTCACTCCCCTCGGTAAACTGGGACCCCCTGCCCCCAGGGGCAGTCTCTTTTCTATACCCGCGCCACGAATTCCCTCTGTCTTCTGCACTGAACGGTAAGTCCTCTGAATGCACAAACCTAACTGCTTCTTCTCTAAGCCACCCCAAGCCCTAGTGGCAGCGTCTTGCACACAGTAATTCAACACAGGCGGAAAGCCCTTCCTGTGCGTCTCACAACTCCTAGGGCGGACTTAATATATTTCATACCACGGTGGAATTATCTGCTTGTCTGACTCCCACAACAGCCTGTGCGCTCCTGGCCCAGAGAGGCAGTCAGTAAACATGGGTTATGAACTAACCTTTTGTGGGCTTGCATATCTGCTCCTGCCCCCCACCATCCTTACGCTCCTTGAAGGTGAAGACCCTGCATTAATCATCCGTAGCCTCTTCCCCATCGGAGTGCTCGTCTCCCCAGCCGCCCCGCAAGCTGCCAGAGGAAAGGGGTCATGTCTTGCTCATCTCTGCGTCCCCAGCCTATTATAGGGTGGATGCAGCACAAACTTCCGGTAATTACAGCAGGAGAGGGGTGCGGGTAGAATTAGGGAAGAAAACAGGAGCTACACAGGTGGGAGACAGCGGCTGAAGGGTGTGGGTTCGACACCCAGGTTCCCAAGCCGACACAAAGGCGAGAGAGCGGAGAAATGGGAGGCCAGGGGAGGGTCATAGCCCGGTTCCGACGGGCCCTACCTTGGGGTAGGTATGCAAGGGGAAGGTCAACTGACAGGCCCGGTGACAAGATGCCGTATCACCCAAGATCGAGTCAAACGCTTCAGCCGAAGCGGTCCCCGAGCCTCCAGCCAGGGCCATAGTCAGCAGCAGCAGCGGCGGGAGCCCCAGTTGGGCCCTGACCCAGAGGCTCCCCTTCGGCGCCGCCATTTTGTTCCCTCTGTCACAGCAGCTCAGCTTGTTGCTGTTTTCTTTTCAGGGTTTCCTCCGCCTTCCGGGGCCAGCCCCTTCCCCGCCCCTCAGGCCGCCGCTTCCGCCTCCGCCGTCTCCTCAGCTCCGCCCTGACCCGCCCCAAACTGCCGCCTCCCGCCCCACCTCCAGGTCTGCGAACTTCTCCTAGGTTGGCAAGAAGCGATGGATCCAATCATCGCGAGTATTAGAGCGAACCGGCCTCCCCTGACTCCTTCCCTCCGCGGGGCACGCTGGTGCATGTAGTTCTCTGCAGACCGGTGGCACACGGTGGGGCCGGGAAAGTCGGTCTCGGAGAACTACAGTCGCCCTGGGCGCGCCTCTCCGGCTCCTTTGCAGTGCATTCTGGGGAGTGTGGTTTGCGGAGGTTCTGAGGCGCTCTGAGGTCCGAGAAACCACCGTCCAGGAAGGAAGCGTCAGTTTAATTCTGACCACCGCGGCCCAGGAGTGTGTCCTCAGACGTTGCAATCGGGAAAGGTCCAGCTGCTGGCAGGGCTGCTTTTTCTGGTGGGTCTCACGTCAGACCGTTTTTGGTTCCCCTTCCTGGGCTCCTGAGTGCTGAGGGTAGAGGAAGATGGTGTTTCCCTTTGCCCAGAGATACACGGCGCGACAGTCGTGAATTGGGTTCTCGGACCACCGAGCAGTTTCTGGAGATGGCTGCTTGTTGTGAGGACCCTGCTGAGATCTGGAGGTGGTTGTTGGTTGCTCGTTATTACGGGAACCTTTGGGATTGTGATTATGGTGGGGTAGTTGTTAATATTGAGCCTCATGGAACCCCGTGTCTCTTAACCCTGCCTCAACCTCACCTAAGTTGAAAAAGGCTTTTAGAAGTCACCGGGTTCAATGCCTGGCCCAATATTGGAATCCCCTGCACAGCGTGCACTTCTGAAAGCTAGGCATCTCCTAATTCAGGAATTACACCGATTGTTGTATACAGTTTCAGTTCTTAGGAACATACTTCTTTTCCAAGACGAAATTTTCTTTCGTGTAAATTCCAACCAACAGTTCTCATAATTCAGGAATGCTTCCAGAATAGAATAGAAGCCCATTGTGTCACTTTAGGGAGAACACATCAAAGCAGTTTTCATGACGTTTCAGAATCTTCCTTCTTTCTTGAGCAGAAAGCACCACAAGCACGTGAAGGTAGTTGGAAGTCCTCTAGCAATGGATAAATTCGTCATTCGAACGCCTAGAATCCAAAATAGTCCTCAGAAGAAAGGTCCTGGTGGAAAGATTTACAAGCAGGCCACGATTGAATCTCTGAAGGTGAGAGGGAATCTGGGGCTAGAGAAAATGTGGAAAAGACTGTAGAAGCAAGGCGGTGCGGAGTTCGACTGTGGAAGACCTATGAATTCTTTCTTGCTATGGTTTCTCCCCAAAGTGTTCCTGACCACTCCTAATTTGTTTCCTCCCTACTCTGTACAGACTTCCGTTTACCAATTCCCGTATGCACTTTTGTTATTCTTCTGATTACTTTGGCTGTATGTTTTGCTGGCTGAGAGAACAAGCCCCCTAGGTTATTTTTTTTGCAAGATTTTCTTGTCTGTTAGGAATATTAACCTCTGAAATATGCTTCTGTGTACTCTGTACAAACTCAGTAAGGCGGAGTGATGATATTCTACTCTCGAGTCTTATTGGCCAGAACTGTGTCACATGGCCTTCACAGCTATAGCTGAGACTGGAACCAGACTGTGAGTGCACTCTTTGCAACCTCTGCATGTCTGATTTCTGTTTGAAAAGAAGAGGCAAGGAATAAATACAGAATAGACAACAATGAATCAATGGACATGGGTACCCAATTAATGGTAAAGTAAGAATTATTTCACTAAAAACAAACAAACACTTTGAACTAGTTCCCTGTGCCTTCTTGACCTTTTTCATTTCTGGTCTTTTCTTTTCAGTTCCTTTATTGGTTCCTCCTCCTCCACTAGACTCCTAATATTTGTGCTCCCCAGTGCTTTGTCACGTTTTATGTATTTGGCCAGGGTAACCTTATTTATCTTAAGGCTTCCCATGCTGATGACTGCCAGACTTGTACTTCCAGCCTAGGTCTCTGATGGTGAGAGTGGGATCTGGGGCTAGAGAAGATGTGCAAAGGGCTGTGATAGCAAGGTGGTGTGCGGAGTACTTGACCTATGTACTCAGATGGACTCCTCTTCTAGATATGCCACAGGCTTACCAGACACAGATTAGAAATTAGTGCAGGGGTGTGTAAAGAGAAGCCCTGAGTTCTAGGCCCTCCTGTGCAAGTGGGTGATCTTTAGCAAGTCATTTCCTTAACTAGGATCTCACTTTGTCCTCATCTATAAAATGTGGGGGTCGAACTTTATCAGTATTTTTTTTTTTAAGATTTTATTTATTTATTTGAGAGAGGGAAAGAGAGCACAAGCCAGGGTGGAGGGGCAGGGGGGGAGGGAAAGCAGACTCTCCACTGAGCAGGGACCTGCCACGGGGCTTAATCCCAGGACCCTGGGATCATGACCTGAGCCGAAGGCAGCCACTGAACTAACTGAGCCACCTGGGTGCCCCATTAGTATTTCTTCAAAGGAACATTGTCATTTGGGGCGAGGTAATTCTTCATTATTTGGAACTGTCCTGTGAGTTATAGGACATTCACCATCCCTGGCCTTCAGACACTAAATGCCAATAGCACATCCCATTGTGATAAGCAAAACTGCCCTCAC
Organism: Ursus maritimus; assembly: GCF_017311325.1. NCBI lineage: Eukaryota > Metazoa > Chordata > Mammalia > Carnivora > Ursidae > Ursus > Ursus maritimus. Next base: position 60,702,517 of record NW_024423564.1, on the reverse strand, counting down.
ATATCTCCAGGCACCCTTGGTTGAGAGCTACTGAATTCTGGATGGTCTAAAAATCCCTCTTGGTCGGGGAGTTCTGTGCATCATCAAAATTTTCAGCCGTCTCTGTTTTGTCAGAGTATTCATGGAGCTGTAGACAACAGCGACTGTCAATGACAGATGGTGGTGGGCAGGATTGTGATACCAAACTGGAAGAAAAAGAGGAGGGTAGTAATTGAACTACTCATACACTCATACACACACACACCCAGATTGTAATATACCTCCACCTGCCTCTTCTCCCCTCTTCATCCCCACTTATGCCCCAGTTAGTCCCTGTGTCAAGATGAGAACACATCATGTGAAGATTATGGAAGTAGAATAAGCAGTAAGTGTAGGGAGAATAACATTCCCCTTAAATGCAGTAGCTTTTCTCCCAAACCTGTTCTTTATTCTCCTGTATTTAATTTTTATTTATGTACTTATTTGTTTTTATTTATTTTTTAGAGAGAGAGAGAGCACACGAGTTCGAGCAGGGGAGCAAAGGGAAAGAGAGAGACTCTTAAGCAGGCTTCAAGCTCAGTGCAGAGATCATGACCTGAGCTGAAATCAGGAGTCGGACACTGAACTGACTGAGCCACCCAGGTGCCCCTTCCTGTGTATTTACATTTAAATCCATATACCAAGTTACTGGGACTAGAAACTTGGAAACCATCCTTAACTCTTTTCTCTCTTATATTCAGCTTTCAATTTTGCCTCCAAAAAAATCCTCCTTGTCCTTACATCTCCCACTTCAAATTAAAAAACCTCTCATCTAGGGGCGCCTGGGTGGCACAGCGGTTAAGCGTCTGCCTTCAGCTCAGGGCGTGATCCTGGCGTTACGGGATCGAGCCCCACATCAGGCTCTTCTGCTATGAGCCTGCTTCTTCCTCTCCCACTCCCCCTGCTTGTGTTCCCTCTCTCGCTGGCTGTCTCTCTCTCTCTCTGTCAAATAAATAAAATATTAAAAAAAAAAAAACCTCTCATCTAGAACAGTGCCATGGTCTGGTAACTTGTCTCCCTGCCTTTGGCATCCTCTTTCATTCTCCCTTCCACACTTAAGCCAGAGAAAGAAAAGAAAAGAAAATCTCCTTAGGTCGCTTCCCTGCCTCATCCTTCAGTGGTTTCTCATTACCTATCGATGAAGACATTTCTTTACATGGCACCCGAGTCCCTCTGTGACCTGGCATCTGCCCGCCTCATCCCCTGCGGCTCCTCTTGTTTACATTCTACCCAATGTCAGCCACTCACAATTTCCCTGAGATGGTGTGCTGTTTCATATCTCTGTACCTTTGCCTATGCTGTCCTGTTTGCCTGGAATGGCCTTACTCTCTTGTCATGGTGGCAATGTAGTGTGATAATTTAGAACACAGACTCTGGAGCCAAACTGCCTATGTTTAAATCCCAGCCATGCCACTTATTATTTGTGTGACCTTGGGCAAGTTATATAACCTTCTCTGTGTCTTTATCTATAAAATGGAATTGATGATATCTATTTTATAAGGTAGTTATGAAGGTTGAATGAGTCAATATATGTAAAGTGCTTGGAACAGAACGTGGTACATACTAAGTAATGCACAAGTGTTTGCTGTTATCATCAATTTATGACCTCCTGTTTGTCCCCCATGATCTAGTTCAAGGGTCTCCTCTATTATGAGGCCTTTCCCAATCACCCTTCTGTCCCCCAGACGGAAAACCAATCTAATCACTCCCTTCTCTAAGTCAGCCCTGTATCTTTTTTTTTAAGATTTTATTTATTTAGTCAGAGAGAGAGAGCAAGAGCTAGCACAAGCAGGGGAACAACAGCCAGGGGGAGAAGCAGTCTTCTTGCCGAGCAGGGAGCCCGATGCGGGACTCGATCCCAGGACCCTGGGATCATGACCTGAGCTGAAGGCGACGCTTAACTGACTGAGCCAGCCAGGCGCCCCATCCATCGCTGTATCTTAAACATGCCCCTATCATTGCCCTTATTTGTGCTATATGGTGTTTTTTAAAATGCTGTACCCCACACACTCTGAGCTTCTCGAAAGACTGCGTCTTACTGATTTTCGTGTCCCCAGTAGTTGGCACAGGGTTTGGGACATAAAGGATCACAGTACATTTTTCTGAAAGACCAAATGGACTAAAACGCTGAAAGCCTTGACATGGCATATGAGACCCTTCCTGTTCTGCCCCAGGGAGCCTTCTCATTCCATCCCTTATAGCTCCCCTTTCCCAGGAATGTATTCCAGCCACACCCCACATTTTGCTGGTCTCTGTATAAACTATTCTCTTTCATGTCTCCAGGGATTTGACTTGATGCTGGTCTCTTTTCCTGGAAAACCTTTTTCTTCCTTTTTATGGAGATTGCTCTACTCATTTGTGGACCCATTCAAGTGTGACTTTCCCTGTGAATCCTAGATTATAAATTTCATGAGTACAGGGACCTTGGGAATTTTATTTACTTCTGTATCCTTGGCACATATTAAGTGGTCAATAAGTATTTGTTAAATAAGTGAATGTTGAAGTGCTTTCTGGGTCCTTTGGGGGGAATTAATCCTTCCCTCTTCAATACTGTCGTAGTACTTGGTTCAAATATTTCTCATAGCACTTACCTTACTGTATTTTAATTATCCTATTACCTGTCCTTTTCTAAAGTCTACTATAAACTCCCAAGGACCGCAGTATCTTATTAGGTTCTGATTCTGCTCCAAGACCTAATGCAGTGCCTGCTCCGTTGTAGGTAAAAATTTATTGAATAAACAGTAATCATTCTTATTTGGGGATGCCCTTGCAGGGTCTGGATAGTAAACTGTCTAACAAATATTATTGCAAAACAACTTTATGCCCAGCAGTATGCTAGATACCCCAGGGAACATAAAAGAAATTTAAGATGAAAGTATGAGCCCTCATGGGATTTCCTATTGGGGGATCATATTATAAGAAATTAATAAGTAATGATAGAAAATCATATGTGGTCCATTACAAAATTGTTGTTTAGACAGTAAGGGTTAAGAGTTCAGAGGAAGGAGCTCAGTGTCTGGTTTAGTGCTCAGAGCACCTTAAAGGGTTGAAAAGATTTGGCTAGGTAGAGGGAAGTAGTGACATAGAACCACTTAATAAGCGGTACTTGCTTTTCTCTTCCCTTTGTGCGCATACCCATGCTTACTCTACGTGTACACAATGACAACTTAAAACTAAGTTGAGTTAAATTCGAATTCTAGAGAGTTAGATCTTCTCTACCAAGTCACTTATTCCCACACACCAGCATCACATTTAAATGCCAAGAATCCGCTGAGTGTTCAAGCCTCAATTTCCTCGTCAGTAACATCAGAAATAAGGTTACCTAGCCTGCAGGGTTATTAGGAGAACTAAATAGGTAAATGCATATCGAAAGGGCTGAGCATTGTGCCAGGCATGCAGTAAAACTGATCAATAATTTCCTCCTTTCATGTGTGGAAAAGGAGAAGCTTGTGTAGGAAAACTAGAGCTGGGACCAGTGATGATGAGAGTGATAGTAATGATTACCGCCAACGTTTATTGAGCCCATTTCTATGGGCCAGGAATTGTGCTAAGTGCTTTACATATATTAACTCTTTAAATTCTAATAACAGCTCTGTGAAATGGACGCTGTTATCATTTATATTTTAGAGATGAAGAATCTAAGGCACTGAAAGATGAAGTAGCTTGCCCAAGGTTATGCAGCTGTAAGTGGCAGAGCTGGGATTTGAACTAGACAGTCGGGTTCCACTGTCTGCCCCCTATGGGGTGAACTAAGAAAGCGGAGCTTTCTGAATGTCAAGCAGAGAAGGTATAAAAAATCTTGGAATATTAGGAACATTGTACTTCTGTTATCACTTGATTACAAGTAATTTTGCTATAGTCTTACCACATTGAATAAAAGTGAGACCCAGTAGAGCTCGTGTAGTATACATTTGAATGGTAAAGGTTAATTTGGTTAATCTCTTCTCACTCCCTTAAGGGAAAGTGATTTGTTTTGTTGGTTGCAATAGGAGATTTTTGTTTATTGAAAGATTCTAGGATATGCTAATTCTTTTAGGTTTAGTACTTTAGAATGCTCTGTAAACCTTTGCTCCTTTTGTACGATTGAGCAGCCAATAGATTTTTCCCCGCCCCCTCTGGTGGGATGGTTTCCATCTTGTCAAACTTGGTGTTTCAACCATCCACAACTGTAAGACCAGATGGTATAGGAGACAGCACATATTCTTTTTGGTGATAACCTTTCCACTATTCATGTAGTCCCCCCCCCCTTTGATACCTTGTGTCCACTCCCCTTGTTCCTGTAAATAATTCAGAGAACAACTTGAAATACCTGTTTGGGGACCCATGTTTGGACAGAAATAAGGAAACATTCTTGGATATATATGGAATTCTTCTGTTCTGGAATTGACTGTAGCTTTTTCTATTTCTGAACTAAAATTTCAGATCTGAAAACTACACTAGACTTCAGTCCTTAAGGGTAGAGATGGCTTTGTTCAATTATACCTACTGTGCAGTGGAGATAGACAGATAAATTGTTCCGACCCTAAAATGGCTCATAGTCAGAGGGGAAGACAGCCTTATAAAAAAGTATACGCATAAAATGCAGATACAGTAATAGAAGTATGTCCACATTACAGAGGACCCAAAAGGGAGTGTGGTCAAATTTGGTAGGAGAGAGTCAAGAAAGGCCTCATAGAAGAGGGGATACATGGGGCCCCTGGGTAGCGCAGTCGTTAGGCGTCTGCCTTCAGCTCAGGGCGTGATCCCGGCGTTCTGGGATCGAGCCCCACATCAGGCTCCTCCGCTATGAGCCTGCTTCTTCCTCTCCCACTCCCCCTGCTTGTGTTCCCTCTCTCGCTGGCTGTCTCTTTGTCAAATAAATAAATCAATCTTAAAAAAAAAAAAAAAAGAAGAGGGGATACGTGAAAAGAGTCTTAAAATATAAACAGGTGTTTATCATATGGTTGAGGCAAAAAAAGAGCATCCCACGCAGAGGGTGTGGAATACTGCAGTTCATTTAGGCAGGTTCAAATCGTTTGCTATAGCTGGAGCAAATGTCAGGAGCCAAGTCATGTAAGGCCTTTTATGCCATGCTAGACTTTGGGTTTCTATAGTTCCATATATTGGAAAGGTCTGATGTGGAATCCCTAACCTCATTCCAACCATGTAGAAATGCTGGATAAAAAAGTCTCTAATACATAGCTGAGCTTGAAAGCAGGAAAGAGAAATCCTCAGATGCCAGGAAGAGAGAGGAAATTCAAACCCTGAGCTTTAGGTGGGAGCTGAAGCCAAACAGGTTTATGAAACCAGATATAATGCTTGGGGTGGGAGGTTTTAGGGCCAGTATGGGAACTGCAGATAAGATCTCAGGCTAATAATTCCCACTTGCAGCTGGGAGCCAAACAGGTCGACCATGTTTGTGAAAAATGAACTAGAAAAATTCCATCCACTAGTCCAAGGAAACAGCATGAAGACTGATCTTCTCAGGGGTTTTGGATGGAAAAAGAATTGACTACAATAAATTAGAACCCCACACTTACTACTATGCATAGTTTAAAATTTACACTCTGGGCAAAACTGAAAAAAATAGCATAAAAACTGGTATAGAAACAGAGAAATCCAGAGGCTTTGGCCAAGGCAAATGTGAGATTGCCCTGTTAAAACATCTCACAACCTAGGGCACCTGATTCCCATAGAGAACAGTCTCCATTGAAGATGAACTCATGGTCAAAATTACAAACTCTCCAAGAAAATTAATTTCCTGGTGGGAAAATGAGCAGACAGAGATAAAGAATAGCATTTCTACCCCAAGAAGAAGCGATAAGAGTACAGCCTCAAAGAGATCTTTATGTGCATTTTCACAGAGATAAAAGACTAGAAATTATAAGAAAAGAACGGGATAGTATGAAGAGAAAGTGGGCAGATTTTGAGGAAAATATTAAGTCGTCTGATGCAAAAATTATTTGCTGACGCAGAAGCACATGGAGTGGGTAAAAAGTAGAGAAGCATAGCTACAGAGAGAAATGGTGGGTTGGAAGCTCGATGTGAGGAAATCACTTAGAATGCCTCACAGAGAAATAGAGAAAAATATGAAAGAACAGTTACGGTACATGACGGACAGCCAAGTCATTTATATTTCTAATAGGGGTTTCTACAGTAGAGGCTTATGAGGAAGATACTGACACAGATTGCACTGAGCACCCATCTTAAAAATTGTAAGGGTGAACGCTAAAATGATAGCAACAGAATGTATCATTTCCAAACCATAAAGAAAAACAAGATCAAAGAAAATTTAAACTGTTAAAGGTAAGAAAGGAAAAGAAGCAAAGAGGAAGTGTATCCAGTTCTATCAGTAACCATAATACATGCAAATGGATTAGCCATGCCCGTTAAAAGATAGAAATTCTCAGATTGGTTGGCGGATGGGGGCAAAATAAAGCCACCATAGGCTATTTAAAGCATAATGACCTAGAAAAGTTGAAAGTCAAGACATGGAAGACAATATTGAATATGTCATAGGCAGGCGTTCATCGAAACAGTGTTTATAACTGGAAAAATATTGGGTGGGGGGGACCCTAAATATCTATTAGGGGAATAGATTTTAGAATTCTAAGACATTTATATATAAAAATAATGGAACACTATTCATTACTATTAAATGGATCAGCTGGGTTTATATATATATCAATATGAATGAATCAAGAAAATATAAAGAGTGAAAAAAGCCTTTTGCAGAATAATATATTTATACTTTACATCTTCTTCCTATGAAAATATCCCCTTACCTGGTTTCGTTTATTTATTTTACAACCATTTAACACTAATGATACTGCTTTATATTGTAGCAGATCATAATAAAGGACTCGTCTCATTTTCGGCCAAAGCACCCAAAGGCTGAGAACAAAGCAGAGTGTTCCCAGATGAGATCCTAGACTGCAGCACTTGGGAAGGCAGTACAAGAAGACTGATCTTGGAATCCTGAACACATCACCTACCCTAGGCTCTAAAGAATGTTGAAGTTAAGGGAAGAGAGGAGAAAAAAAATAAATAAAGGAAGAGAGAAGAGAGAGTTCCTTTGGATAAAGTGGGAGGGCTGTGGTGTTTTCACTTGGAGAACTTGACCTCTGTTCCTGGAGCTGGTGGGTAGACACAGAGACTAGACCTGTGCCTGGGAAGGTCTAAAACAGAGAGAGTGGCTGCATGGGAAGGCTGTTAACCCTTAGAATTCTTCAGGGCAAAGATGTGGGCACAGCAGAGAAAATGCTGGCTGGCCTGGAGTAGAGTCTTTGTAAAGTGGTTTGCCCAAAACTGGGGACTTGTCGTCGGCTGGCTGGAAGAGGTATTGCTGACATTAACCAGGTGAGGTCTCAGGAATGCAAGCTCTCCAAGGAACCACAGAAGCATCCCACACGACAAAAAGAGTCAGCTTTGCACATCTGCCAAGTCTAGAGAGCACACTAAAACCTGATTCAGTGGACTACACAAAAGAAGGACAGGCTTTCCCTGTCCCTTACTGCTCGTCCTTTTCCCAGCTTCAAACTTGGAAGGGTGAGAGGTCAAAGCAAACAAGCAGATGGGGGAGGATGGGAAGCAAAGATGAGAGGAGTCAGACGTCTCCCACCTTGGGCTGCTAGGCTGGAAGCAGACCCCAGCCAGGGAAGGGAATTGAGACCTTTTTTTTTTTTTAGTTGCTTTTTACTGAACTATAATCTGCATATAGAAAAGTGGACAAATCATGAGTGTACATTTTGACAGATTTTCACAAAGCGAACACACCTGTGTCACCATGATCCAGATCAAGAAACAGAACATTACCAGAATCCCAGAAGGTCTCTGTGCCCCCTTCCTTTCCCTAACTGGGCCTACCTCCCCCAGGATAGTAACCACAAGATAAGATTTTTTTTGTAATTATAAAAGCAGCTTTATTATTTTGTCTTTCAGTTTAATTTTTTTTAATTCTTAGTCAAAATGATTTCACCATTACAGAACAGTCGCAAGATCGCAAAGAACTTCCCCAACCCCTTCACCCAGATGCCTTAATTGTTTCTATTTTACATTTAATGCAAAGATGCATATCAACTTTGAGGTGGTGATTTCTTTTAGAAACAGGAGAGGAACCAGTTTAGTGACGGATGTAAGGAGACAAACTTTAGAATGTATTTGTTACTTTATGCAAAATTCGAAATGTTAACTTTTCTCAATTATAAATGTGTTTGAAGTTTTTAAATTTTTTTCGAATAAGAGAGTTTGCATTTTATCATCTAGGAAGTGGGGAGCTGTTGAAGTATGCTTTTTATTGTTGAAATAAATATGCCTTTACGACTTCCTTGCTCTCTGTCCTTGCCTGTGAATTAAGACACTTAAGTGAGCTATAGGGTTGATTCACCTTAGTATCGTTTTTCTTTTCTTCTCATCCTTATTGCCTCTCTCTGCTAAGTGCCCAGCGGCGTCTGACATGGTTAGATTAAAACTTGCACTTTTCCTAATAGATGTAACTCTCTTCCTGATTTGCAGTAAGCGGGACCTGCTTTTAAGCAATTACCCATCATTTGGGGCCATCATACACGCTGTGCTTTGGTTCAGGTCATAATCAATAATTCATATGTCAATAGGAGCCCCATTAGCTCAGGTGAAGGCAGACGTTTTTCTAATGAAAATGTTCCATTTTCCAAATGACTTTTCTTTTTCCCAGAGAGTTGTGGTTATAGAAGACATAAAAAGATGGAAAACTATGTTGGAGCTTCCTGGTCAGACCAGAGAGAATCTAGTTGAAGCTTTACGAGAATTAAAGAAGAAAATACCCTCCAGAGAAGTGTTAAAATCAACAAGGATAGGTATGTGCCTTCTGAATTTTATGAAAGTGCTTATATTTTGTCTCCTTCTTTCTTCCGTTCCTCCCTCCCTCAAACAGTAAGTTATTTATCATAGCAGCACTTCTCAAACTATCTGTGGTGAAGGACCATTGTTTAAAAAATTCTCCGTTGGTTGCAGACCAATATTTTTATACTATATAATAAAAATTTCCAGGAGAAGAAAATGCACAAAATACATGCCCCACTTTTTTTTTTTTTTTTTTGATTCAACAGATACAGAATTACTGTGTCAAATTGCTATTAAAGTTTCTAAATGCTTCAGTTTCTGTGCTTAACTCATGGACTGGTAACCAGCAGTCATCTAAGGATGACTTTTTGAGTGTGTTTGATGCTGGGTGTGCAGAAATGTCTGAGACGTGGTTTGTGACCTCAAGGAACTTAGGGTTTGGTGGAAGAAACAAGCATGTGGACAATCAGGAGCAGAAAATATCGTGGGTTTATAAACAAAAGCCTATAAATAATATCCTGGATATCATTCTGATCTGTACAAGGTACACGCTGGCACAAAGGACAGAGCAGTCACTTACATCTGAGGAATTCAGAAAAGGCTTCATAGAAGAGATGACATTTCAGCTCAATCTTGATGTTAAATCTTGGCTTTTCTGTCTTGAGTAGAAATAACTTGCAGAGCGTGGTTTGTAAAAACAAAATGATAGCAACATTTGCCGCTACATCATTTATTCTAGCACTGAGATATTTCAAAGGTAAGTCAGGGACTTCTTTGAATTGCCATTTTAGCACAGTACACAACTGGGACTAGCATGCGAGGGAGGGCCAACATGTGTTCCCCAAGCTGCTCCCAGCTCCCTAGGGAGTCCAAGGTAGTCATTCACAGCTGCTGTTCTTGCCCTCGCTGGTGCAACCGTTGCCTTCTCTGCCTCCCCTTGACCTCTTGTTCATGAGAAGCAAAAGAGAGAGCAGCTTCAGACTGGCGCTAACAGCTGGCAAGAGCTATGTGAAATTCCCCAGAGGGCCCCCCAAGAGTCTGGAGAGTTGCACCCCTGTAATATAAACCAGAATCTGAGAAAATTAGATGCTTAAAGAACATAAAACCCTATCATTATAGCCAAGGAGATTCTCCCATCTGCTGCTGGGTTTTTTCTTTATAGGTTGTGGTCACTAGAGGGCAATAAGACCATTCATATGAGCTGATAAGGTATCTCCACCAGTAGAGGGTACTAGTGATTAATATTTTATGACATGTATATATGTGTGTGTGTGTGTGTGTGTGTGTGTGTGTGTGTTCGTTCATATTTGGCACATACAACAAATACCATTTCTGATCAGATCTTAAAAATCAAGGAATAGGCAGGAATTGTCCTATAAGTACAGAACAGATGATCATTTAAAAAAATATATTTCTGTTTGTGGGGCACCTGGCTGGCTCAGCCAGTACAGCATGGGACTCTTGATCTTAGAGTTGTGAGTTCAAGCCCCATGATGGGCATAGAGATGACTTCAAAAAAAATGATTTCCATTTGTCCTTTGAGTACAGTTGTGAGTGTGCCTTTAAGAATGGGTGTGTCTAAAGTTCATAGATTTCAATTCAGGGATCATAATGAAACCATAACAAGAGGGCTTGACTTTGGAGGAGCTAGAAAGTATCCAACTTTTAAGTCCTAACCCTACCCCAAGCCCTCCCTAAACCTGAGGTTGTGTGGAATATAGGGGTTTCTTGGTTCCTTTGTGGTTACTTCAGTTGCTAGGCTGAAGATTCATTTGGGTCATTGCCTGAGAATGTTTATATTCTTCCACCGTTAGCATCTTGCCTGTCCTTATCATGTGGGCTATAAGGGGCACATACTTATGGACTACTTTCTTTGCGCTTAGAACTGTGTTGGCATAATAATGAAGGAGACAGGTACTGTCCCCACCTTTTTGGATCCTGCAGTCTAATGGAAGGACAGACAATTTAACAGGACTTTATCATACAGTGTGATGAGTGCTCTGATGATGGGTAGAAGCTAGCCAACAGAGAATACACATTGGAAGTAGAGAAGAAGGTGTTGAAGAACGTGTCAGGCAGTGGGTAACATCATGTGAGCTGTATGGAGGGCTGGAGGTGGGGGAGAACATGACGCACTCCAGAAACTAAAAGTTTAGTGTGCTTGAAATGCAATAAGCTGGAANGAGTGTGGCAAGAAATGAAAGAGGAGAGACAGTCTAGACCAGATGGAGAAGGCTCTTTGTAAGTCTGTTTGGTCTTAGTATATGTATTAGTTATCTATCCCTGGGTAAAAATTACCCCCAAATTTAGCAGCTTAAGTATTTGTTATCTCACATAGTTTTTCTGAGGGTCAGGAATCTGGAAGCTGCTTATTTGGGTAGTTCTGGTTCACTGGTCTCTTAAGAGGTTACAATCGAGCCATTGGCTGGGGCTGTAGTCGTCTGAAAGTTTCCCCAGGGCTTGAGCATCTCAAAGTGGCTCACTCATAGGGCTGCTGGTAGGGGACCTCAGTTCCTCATCATGTGGGCGCCTCTCCTTATGGCTGCTCATGACAAACAAGTGATCCAAGAGAGAACAACCAAGGTGGAGGCCACAGTGTCTTTCATAACCTAATCTTGGAAGTGGCATGCTGTCACTTCTGTCATATTTTCTTGGTCACACAGACCAACCCAGGTAAAATCTGGGGGGGGGGGGCAACTGCATACGGGTTATGAATACCAAGAGGTAAGGATCGTTGGAGGTTATTAGTAGACTGGCTACCGTAGCACGTATTTCTTATATATTTTACTTCCTGGATCTGCAGATTTATGTTCATCTGTAGAAATTTTACAGCCATTATCTCATCAAAAGTGTCTCTCTCTTACCCTTGCTATTCCTTTATTTTGGGATTCTACAGTTAGAAGTATGTTAGACCTTTTATTTTCCAAACCCTTTAGCCTATCAGTCATCATCCTATCTCCTTATCTGACAGAATCAGAGGAAATTTCTTCAAATATATATCTTCCAAGTCATTAATTCTCTCTTCAGCTCATTCTGATCTGCTATTTAGCCCATTCATGGAGTTCTTTGTTTCAAAGCCATTTTACATTTTTGCAAGTTTCCCCCCCAAGTCTGTCTCTTTTCAATAGTATTTGTACTCTTTGTCATTGTGCCTTTTATTTCTTTATTTTTTTTAAGATTTTTTTATTTATTTGAGAGAGAGTGAAAGCCTGTGGGGGGGGGCAGGGAGAGGGGAAGAGAGAGAGACTTTGCAAGCAGACTCCCTGCTGAGTGCAGAGCCCAACACGGGCTTGATCCCAAGACCCTGAGCCAAAGTCAGACTCTTAACCCACTGAGACACCCAAGCTGCCCTGTACCTTTTATTTCTTTAAGTATTAATATATGGTTCTTCCGTATTTTTCATCTGACTATTCTAGTACTTATAGTCCTTGAGGATTTAAATCTTTGTTTCTTCTGACCGCCATGATGCTTGCCTTTCCATGTGCTTGTTGATTTTTAATTGTGAACTCATTTTTTCCCTTTTAATCAATGGGAATTCTGTGGGGTTAGGTTGGAGCTTCCCTCTAGAGGGGATTAACTTTTTTAGTTTCTGCCAGTAGTCAAGAACTACTTCTGACCTGGAATACTCTAGCACACCTTGCAAGGATCCCAGCTCAGTATCAGAGTCCCATGATTAGCTTTCCCACTTAACCAGTGGCCCAAAGTTAAGTGTTTTAGCAGTGTTGCTATTAACATCACCCCTTAGGATAACCCTATTCCTTTAGCTTCTGCTTACTTTTTTGGAGGAGGGAACGAGGTGACTGTTATCCAGAATCTAATTTATTGAAATGCAAGGGAAGCTTTAGTCCACCATGAAGCCTGAGATCTTAAGGATAATAGATGGTTGTTATTGAAGGGTTTTGAGTGGAGGAATGATGTATTCAGATTTGCATTTTAGAAAAATCTGTCTACCATGTGGGAGAAGTGTTGGAGAGAAGCAAACCTAGAGTCAGGAAGCCCAGTTAAGAAGCAATTAAAACATCTAGGTGAGAAATGAGAGTGGCCTGGATGGGATAATCAGCATGGGGATGGAGCCGTGTGCTTGGAATCGAGAGATAAATGGAATAAAATCCAGAGGACATAGACATTGATTGGATGTTGGGAATGAACAGAAACAAATGAAGGTTGAGGCTCAGGTTTCTAATATGGGCAAATTGGCGGATGGCGATACCACTTACTACCATAGAGGTGTGAGGAGTAATAAGTTCAATTTTAGACTTACTGTATTTGACATACTGTGGGACATCCAAGAGGAAATGTCCAACAAGATGTTGGATGTATAAGGCTGAAGCTAAGGAGAGACAGTAAATATATATTTGAGAGTCACTGTCAGCATATAGTTAGAAATTGAGGCACTAGAAATAGGTAAGCTTGTCCGGGGAGAATATATAAGAAAAGCTAAGAGCCAAGTCCCAAATCCTGAGGCACACCAATATTGAAGAGACTTGTAGAAGGGAACTGAGAAGGTGTGACCAGAGAAGCAGAAGGGAAACAGGAGGGAATGCTGTCATGCAGTGGGAAGAAGTGGGGTATTTGCCGGGGGTGAGTGGGTGTGGGGGGGTGGCGGAGGTCAGCATGTCCATGGTTGTCAAAGGGCCAAATAAGTGAAATCTAGAAATCGCAAGTTGGATTTTACAAAGTAAGGTCATTAACGATTTTGGTAAGGACAGTTTCAAAGGCAAGGTTAGGAGCAGAAGCTTGAAGAGAGAGGAGGAGGTGAGGAAATGAAACTGACAGTAGACAACTCTTTCAAGAAGTTTTGTATTGAAAGAAAAGAGAGAGACAGCAATATCAGAAAGGGAATGTGGGATGAAAGAAAGGTCTGATTTTTGGAACAGGGAGATGCTAACCTGCTGAGTGACAGGCTCACAGAGGAACCTTGTCTGGGAGAATGGACCGGCCTCAGCAAGGGTTGACTGTGGAGGTGAGAGGGAATGAGGACGTCAGCGTGCCTTTCTCTGTGTTGTCCTCTCCTCCAGCTCATTCTCTCTGCCTTCCGACCCTTTAATTGTCTGCCACCTTTTCCAGGCACCTGTTTCTCTTTTATAACCACATTCCTTTAAAAATGATTGATACTCACAACTCCCATTTCTACCCCCCCACTCCTTCATTAAACCCTTTCTGTCCTGGCTTCTCCCACACCACTATTCTTCCCTCGCAGGACACAAGTGATTTCTTTCTATCCAAATCCAGTCGTCTTGTCTCATTTCTCATCTTCCCAGAACTGTGAACTTGAGAACACTGATTACTCTCTTTTCTGTTGACATAAATGGCACTGAACTTGTTCCCAATATTGTCTATTTTTTATATGTTTATTTCTTTTTTATGTTAATTTCTTTTTATATGTTTATTTCTCTCATACCCCTTATCTGAGTTTATTTTTTTATTATTTTTTAAAGGTTTTATTTATTCATTCGACAGAGATAGAGACAGCCAGCGAGAGAGGGAACACAAGCAGGTGGAGTGGGAGAGGAAGAAGCAGGCTCATAGCAGAGGAGCCTGATGTGGGGCTCGATCCCACAACGCCGGGATCACACCCTGAGCCGAAGGCAGACGCTTAACCACTGTGCCACCCAGGCGCCCCCCCTTATCTGAGTTTATAATGACTCATTTATTTACTTCTTTGTTTTTTATTTGCTAACTAGCGACTCTAAGTCCGCAGGACGTTGCCCTTTTATTCACCAGTGCGTTCAAACATTGGTGTGGCATATAGCAGCAGCTCTGGATATATTGGTCAAATCCGTGAAAATGACAAGGGCAAAGATTTTCTCCGTGGCTCTTTCTAGCTTTATATATCCTGCTTCTTGCCTTTCTCTGTTTCCTTATTCTTGTCCCTTTCCCCTAACGGAGGGTGCTGTTGCATAAATCTCAGACCTCAGTCAGCTGCTTTAGAGTACCTAACCAGAGAGCTTGTCCCCTTCTCCAGTTTAACCGAGGTGACTTAATTCAGGTGACTCTTGGGTATGCATCGCCTGTCCTCATTAATTTTTGAATCTTAGACTTTTAGAAATGTTCTGATTTATATTCCTGCTACTTTCTTAAAGTCTTACTAATTTAATAGGTAAAAATAGCATCTTGTTTTCATTTGCTGCATAGAATGAATGGTTTCCTGTGTTTATTGGCACTTTGTCCTTTTTTTGACTTGTTTGTATGATTTGTCCATTTTCTGTTGAGATCTTATCATTTTTGTTACCTCTTTCTGAATGCTATAAAGTCAATGTCATAACACTTTTAAATCCATTTAGCTACTCCAGTTTATAAACAAAGAAACTCAGACCCAGAGAGATGAAGTGACTTACCCAGGGCCACTTAGTGAGGTTAGCACCAGAAATGTAATGAGAGCCCAGGTCTCTTGGGGCGGGGTTCTTCTGATTAGCAGACAGACTGCCATTGTGCCCTGGACCCCGGCCATATGTGCCTTTATTTTATCAGAGCATTACCCTGGGTTCTGCCATCTGCTCAAACTCACCTCTTTTAAGTCTGAATGTAGTGCTTTTTCTTATGTACCCCAAATGGGAGTTTTCTCCTAGTATTCCCATTTTAGTCAATATCCCTAGGATTTTGCTCTGACATAAACTCTTCAGGTAGAAATGTCCAACAGGCAGCTGGAGCTGTGGGATTGAAGTGCAGATGAGAGATTTAAGACAAATGATACATATTTGGAAGTCATCCGCCCCGAAGCGTTTGCTTACAATCACCTCAGTGGTTGAATTCTCTGAGTAAAAGGTAAAAGAAAAGGCTAAAGGATTGACCTGAGAGAATGTGGGGGGCGGGGGAAGTGGGAGGAAGAAGAGGAGCCAGTGAAGAGACAGAGGGAGTGTAATTAAAGAGGAAGAGGGAGAGAGGCAGGGCAGTACAATGACATGCAGACCCAGGCGGAGAGTGTTTTAAGACGCAGGAGAAATGTGTGATCTCACTTTGCTCAAGTGGTCTGGGAAGTCAAGGGCTGGCTGGGCAAAAGCCTTTGGACCGGGCAGTGAATTAAGGCCTCTGTGACTAGATAGCTTTATTATAGAAGAAATAAGCAGGCAAGGGGTATGGTGTAGGGCAGTGGAATCAGGCCTCGCCCTCTTAACATGGTCAGCAAGCATGCCCCCCTTTTGCAATACTGTACCTATGAATATTATGCGGAAAATTATATGTCCTATTGATCTGATTTCAGAGATGTCTTATTTTCATTTTTGATTGGTTAGCAACAGCAAAAAACCCTATACTCACAAAGTACTTTCCCATCTATGATCTCATTTGATCCAGATAACAGTTTTGTGAGGGAAATGTTATGATTTTCTCCATTTTACCGGTGGGAAAACTGAGGTTTAGAGAGTTTGAAGTAGTTTGCCCTTGGTCAGAAAACCAAATAATAAGTAACAAAGCTGTGATGTACTCATACCATGCCGTGTCACCTCTTGAAACCTAAAGGTACACCTTTGTCCATGGTAAACTCTTGCTTGCCCTTCAAGACCCAGATGAAACCCAGTCTTCTATGTGAAGCTAAAAATGTTTGTTGAATGAATAAATGAGTTAGTGAGTGGGTGAATGAATGGGTTTCTGATTTAACTTGCTCAAGGCTGTGGAAGAAGTTAGTGGCAGGGACCTTTCAGATGGCCTTTTCTTTTCAAGTTGTCCCATAGATTGTCATTGCTTCAGCAATCTTGAATTACTTATAGATTCCTGTACTCATTTTCTATTGACTAATGCCCTGACAAATTGCCACAAAAATAGTGGCTTAAAACCTTGAAACACAGATTTATTATCTTACAGTTTTATAGGTCAGAAGACAGGTCTTGTCGGGCTGAAATCAAGGTGTTGGCAAGGCTGCATTCCTTCCTGGATACTCTAGGGAAGAATCTGTTTCCTTGCCTTTTCCAGTTTCTAGAAGCACCTGCATTCCATGGCTCATGGTTCCCTTCCTTCATCTGCAGAGCTGGCAGTGGTAGGTCGAATTCTTATATCTTATCTCTCCAACACAAGCCTTCTGTCTCTTCTTCTCTTAAAGACCTGTGTGATTAGATTGGGCCCACTTAGATAATTCAGGCTAATCTTCCCATCTCAGGGTCCTTAACCTTAATCTTGTCAAAGTGCCATTTTCCATGTAAGGTCACATATGCACAGATTCTGAGGATTGGGGCATGGACATTCTTGGGGATCATTATTTTGCTTACCACAACTCTTAAATTACACCATATGCTATTTCAGGTTCTGTCTTCTTCAGTGTGCTTCTTGTGTGAGTCCTGTCTTCCTGAAGCATTGTCAAGTCTCAAGACAAGAATTGCCTCTTTTCATGGTATTTCCTGGCCCTTTTGCCAGCTCCTGGCCCTTTTGCCAGCTGAATTGACCCCTCTATCCTTTTGACCCTCCCTGGGGTTCCCCTTGAATACTGTCCTAGGATCCTGGACCTACCTGTAACACTTCCATGTATTTTGTTTTGTTTAGGTGTCTTCTCCTATGCTTAGACCTACCTGGAGCTCCTTGAGTGCAGGATTGTCTTGCTCAACATTCTATCCCAGGGTCTAGCACAGGCCTGGTACATACTTTGTATTTGGTAATATTTGTCAAATGAGCAAAAGACTGCTTCCTGCGGGGAATTCGTCCTGCCAGTGTGCTGGGACGCAGAAATCCCTACCCTTAAACCTACAGGACTTAGGTTTAAGGGTAGCTCTTGACTTAGATCATAAGACCAGCCAATGGCACTGCTTGCTTTAAAATTAAACTTCATGGAGCAAATAATGACTTTGCAGATCATTAACTTCCTTGATATCGCTACTGACCAACTTGTGACCTTGGGGAAAGGTCACAGAGCCTCATATTTTTTCATCTCAATCAGGAAGAGGTAGGACGGTGTGATCACCAAGGGCACAAGTATAGGGTTAAAGCATTGGCCCTGGAGCCACACTGCCTACGTTTGAAACCTGGTCTTACTTCTTACTTGCCATGTCCCTCAAGTCATTGAATTTCCAGTTCCTTGGGTTCCTTACCTGTAAAATGGGGAATCATAACAGCACCTACCTGTTCGGAGGCTTAAACGAGTTAAGGTAGGGAAAGCATTTAGCACGGTGGCTAACTGTCGTTTCCCTCTGTGATCTAAAATTTATTATTTCATCTTGTTTTGTTTTGTTTTTTCTCTAGAAGAGGGTTTCCTAGACCCCCTCTCTTCTGTTTTCCTGCCCTAGACTGACCGCCTTTCCTGCTATCACCTGCTTGCTGACAAATCCTGCATCCTCCTGGGGTCCCTTACAGTACTGCCCTTCCTGGGGGGCTTCACTGGTTTGGCAGCACCTCCTGACCAGTCTGGGTAGGGGTCCTCTGGGGCATCTGTGAGGTGACCCCACTGCCCTGGCCTGAGAGTTGAAGCCTTCTGCCCTTTGGCCATCTCTCGAGACCTGTACTCTTCTGATTTGGGAACAGCAAGAAGTTGAACAGCATTATCTCCACAGAGCTTTGTTGAACACTCCCCGCATGCCGGTCCCTAATAACAGAGAGGTACAGGGAATTAGGGGTTAAGTGTGAAGGCTCTGGAGTCGGGCTGTGTGTGTTCAGATCCTGGCTTAACACTTAGTAGCTATGAAATGTTGGGCAGGTTACTTTGCCAAGCTTCATTTTCTCATTTGTAAAAGGAGATATAATAATAGTATTTACTTCATTGTTTAGTTATAAAAATTAAATGGCATAATTCACATACAATCTGGAGTAGTAAGCAGGAAGAATTCTTAACAATGGGTAAGAATTAGAAACTTTTCATTTAGATTCAGTTCTTTATAGTATAGTTCCATTATTTTGTTTGCAGTTGTGTGATTTTCCCAATCAACTGCATCCATATTCAAATGTTAGTACAAAAGCAATTTGAAAGCCAAATGTAAATGGTTTTTATTTAACTGTTTGATTCAGTTCAGCAAACATTTATTGATTGTTCTGTGCTAGGCGCCATGCCAGGAGCTGGGACTATAACTTGGAGTAAGGTATGGGGTTCTGCCCTCAAGGTGTTTATAGTTTAGAGGGGAAAGTGGTCATTTAAACATTCTAGGCAGAGGGAACAATGTGAGCTAAGGCACAGAAATGTAAGAAGGCCAGACAGCTTGACCTGAAACAAGGACTTGCAAGGTGTTCTCCATGACTAGAACATAGTGTGTGAAGGCACAGGGGCAGAAGGGCTGGGGGTGACCGGAGGGAGGAAAGAGGGTGACAAGGTGAGAGGTAAGGCCAAAGAGCTTCCAGGTCATCGAGAGCTTGAATGTTATACTTAGGAATTAATTTGAGGGCCGTGGAGAGAGCCATTGAAGGGCTTTTGGTAAGGGGGTAAGATTTAATTATGTATTTATTAGAGAGAGAGAGTGTGTGTGTGTGTGTGTGTGTGTGTGTTGGGGAGGGGCAGAGGGAGAGAATCTTCAAGCAGACTCCCCGCTGAGCATGGAGCCTGATCCCGGCTTGATTTCAGGACCCTGGGATCATGACCTGAGCCAAAACCAAGAGGCGGATGTTTAACTGCATGAGCCACCCAGGCGCCCCTCAAATTATGTTTTTCAAAGGTTATTTTGACTTGAGTAATGAGGATGAGTTGGAGAAGGCCAGACTGGCGACAAAGATCGGTTAGTACGTCTCTGCAGTAAACCTGCAGAGAGGTGGTGAGGACCTGAATTAGGGTAGCAGTGAGGAGGATGAGGAGGTGAGGAGGAAAAGGAAAAGATATAAAAAATGTTAAGGAGCCTGACATGATGGGTGAATGGTGGTGCCATTGTGTGACAAGAAGTACGGGAGGAGGGACTGAGGGGGATAATAATGAGTTCCATTCTCATTTTAGAAGTGTTGAGTTACTTAATCATGGGCAACAAACTGAGGGTTTCTTCAGATCAGGGGATGGGGTAACTGGGTGATGGGCATTCAGGAAGGTGTGTGATGTAATAACGAGCGCTGTGTGTTATATACAGCTGATGAAGCACTGAACTCTACCTCTGAAACTAATACACTATATGTTAACTAATCGAATTTAAATAATTTTTTAAAAAGTGTTGAGTGGAGGTACTTGCAAAAGAAGCAGGTAGAGGTGTCCGGTAGGGGACTGGATGTTTGGGTCTTGTGCTCAGTGAAAGCCTTAGGGCTAGAGATACATATTTGGGAGTCATCTGTTTGCAGGTGGTAGTTGGACCACAGGAGTTGGTAAGATTACTCAGGGAGAGCAGGTGGAGAAAGAAGAGAAGAGGCCAAGGACAATGCCCCAGCTCGAGTTCACTGATAATTAAAGGTTAGGTAAGACATAGGCAGCCAGCAGAAGAGAGAGAAGGAACAGTAACAGGTGGTGTCTCAAAAAGCGGTGGAGGAGAGTATTTCGGAAGACAGAAAGCAGCGTCGGAGGGCACAGAGGGAACAAGGAACATCAGGATGGAGAAGACCCGCCGGTTTTGACCAGCAGAAGGACTCTGTTGGAGGGACTTCTGCATCTTCATTGCTTGCATACACAGCTGGATCAACAGTGTCCTTCTTGGAGAGAGAAAGGGATAAGAAGGGGAGCACGTGAAGGGAAGGATCTGTGTTCGGACAAATCTGAACACACCTGTGTCACAGCACAGCCGTGCTGTCGGGATTGCTGAGGGGTTGAGCCGGTGCACACGACGGAGCCGAGCGGCACGGATGTGTGCAGCCCCACTGCTCAGAGGAGACCCCGGTTGATGATTTCGTTATCAATTCTTTAGACTTTTTTCTCTGCATACAAACAAATATATGTGCTTATATGTATACACAAATATAATTTTAAAAGTAAATATTGGCTCACACTGTGCGTGCCCTTCGGAGAACCTGAATAAAGTAATCATCTTTCCATGTTGCCACGTGTAGAGCTATCCCCGTCTTTTATGGCTGCAAAGTATTCATTGTTCGAGTGGACTATAATTTATTTAACAAATTGAGCCCTTCATGATGGACTTCCAGTTGTTTCTCGCCTCTCACTCTCACAGGCAGTACCGTAAGGGTATTTTTGTACACATCTCTGTGCCCGCTTTGGCAGGGGTCAGCATAGGTTACGTTCCGGGGCCTGTCTCTTGCTTGTATCTCTTTGTACTAATCTTTCTATCTTATAATATGGTACATTTTCCCCTTTCATTCGCATTTCCTCCTAGATTTTAGTAAAAAGATGTTATTCTTCACGGGGGGTCTTATTCCACCAACATTTACTGCACACCGCCTCTCCCGACCCCACCTCCTGCCACTGTGTTCTCTGCTGGAGAGACAAAAATGAACATGTCACAGCTGTTGCCCTCCAGCTCTCTTTGGTGGGGAAGAGAGGTAGCTGATCAGATAATTACAACTAATTGTAACAATTATTGTGAGGAACAGAAGCACGAGGTGCTAAGGAAGCTCAGAGGAGGAGAGGCACTGACCCGGGGCGGGGGGGGGGGGGGGGGGGGTATTAAGGAGGACTTGCTGGAGTAGGGGACTCCTAAACTGAATCTTAAAGGCAGAATGGACACTAAGTGGATAAAGAGGGAAGCAAGGGTATTCTAGGCAGACAGAATGTTCATTGGAAAGTAGGTGGGAGGGGACAGATGGTGAAGGGACTTGTGTGACAAGATACGAGTTTGGGTACAGCACTGAAAGATTTCCATGGAAGAGTGAAATGGTCAGATTTATGTTTTAGAAAAAATATCTCTAAAACAGGAAATAATTAAGTTTTAAAAAGGCCACTCTGGCTGCAGTGTGGGAGATGCCATTAAGGGGTTCCAGACTTTGGCAGAGAGGCCAGTCAGGGCTGTTGGAGTCAACTGGAGGCAACATGCCCAAATGTTAATTAACATTAACATACATGTTAATGTGTTGTTAAGTGGTTTATGGTTTTTACTCATGTTAGCAGGATTTTTCCCTACTGTATTCAGACTGGTTATTGCAGACGTAAGAAATCGATTGATTTTTTAAAAAATATATCTAGTATTTCTCTACTTTTTGTTGTTTTTTTTTAAGATTTTATTTGTTTATTTGACAGAGAGAGACAGCCAGCGAGAGAGGGAACACAAGCAGGGGGAGTGGGAGAGGAAGAAGCAGGCTCCTAGCAGAGAAGCCTGATGTGGGGCTCGATCCCAGAACGCTGGGATCACGCCCTGAGCCTAAGGCAGCCGCTTAACGACTACACCACCCAGGCGCCCTTCTACTTTTTAAGTTTTTAATTCCAAGTGTTTAGTTGATTTCTTTGGCTTTTCTATGTAATTGTTTTTGTCTGAGTACTTTTGCATATTTATATATTTGATCCTTTCCCTCTTTTTCCATTTTTATTATGCAAATCGCAAACACGCATAAAAATAAAATAACAGGGGGCGCCTGGGTGGCACAGCGGTTAAGCATCTGCCTTCCGCTCAGGGCGTGATCCTGGCGTTACAGGATCGAGCCCCACATCAGGCTCTTCCTCTATGAGCCTGCTTCTTCCTCTCCCACTCCCCCTGCTTGTGTTCCCTCTCTCGCTGGCTGTCTCTATCTCTGTCGAATAAATAAATAAAATCTTAAAAAAAATTTAAAAAATAATAAATAATAAATAAATAAATAAATAAATAAAATAACAGAACACACCCCCTTATGCCCTTCACCCAGATTCAGTAACTATTAAGATTTGGTCCCACTTACTTCATCTTTCCCATTTTTGTGTTTTTGTGCTGTTGCTTAAGTATTTCAAAGCAGAATTCCAGCCATCTTATTATTTCAGCTCTACATACTTCAGTATGCATCTCTAAAAATAGATATTTTCTTACATAACAACAGTGCCATTATCATTCTTAACAAACAGTAATTTCTTGGTATAATTTAATATCTAGTGTAATGCATATCCTTTGTTTATCTCAAAATCTCTTTTAATGGTTGATTTGTTGGAGTGAGGATTGGAATCACATGTCGCATTTGGTAGTTTGAACTCAAAAGACTATTAATCTATAGCAGTCCATACCTTACTCCCTTTCAAAAAAAAAAAAGCCATCAACAAATGAATAAAGAAATGAAAAACAAGGGCGCCTGGGTGGCACAGCGGTTAAGCGTCTGCCTTCGGCTCAGGGCGTGATCCCCGCGTTATGGGATCGAGCCCCACATCAGGCTCCTCTGCTGTGAGCCTGCTTCTTCCTCTCCCACTCCCCCTGCATGTGTTCCCTCTCTCGCTGGCTGTCTCTATCGCTGTCAAATTAATAAATAAAATCTTAAAAAAAAAAAAAAAAGAAATGAAGAACAAAATCAGAACCTATAAACACAAGAGTGTAAACTGAGGGCTTCCAGAGAGAGGGAAGGGGAGTGGGGGCTGGGCAAAATGGGTGAAAGGAAGAGGGAGGTACAGGCTTCCGTTACAGAAGGATAAGTCACGGAAATAGAAGACATAGCAGAAGGAATACAGTCAATGGGATTGTCATAGCGTTGTATGGTGACAGATGGTAGCCACACGTGTGAGCAGGGCATAATGTAAAACCTTGTCGAATCACTATGTTATACACCTGAAACTAATGTAACATTGTGTGTCAACTACACTCAAATAAAAAACTTAATTATAAAAGAAAATTTTTTAAAAATGCCAGTGAATATTGAAGAAATCAGGTCTGTGTTCCTTTACAGCGTCTCACTTTCTGGATGTATCTTTTTCCTTATACTATAATTTAACTCATTCCTCTGTGTCATAGTTTTACAAACTGGAGGTTAGCTTTGAGTGACTGGTGGGATTCTGGTTCCTCATTTTCTTTGGGAGGTGGGTGCAAGACTATTCATGGGTAGGGCTGTGAAGTGCCACCTCTACCTGAGAGCCCCACTCTTAGGGGTGCTAACTTCGATTGGTGGTTCAGGTGATGACAGCTCATCCCTGCATTATAAATTTCTCCATCAACCTTTCATTGAATGAGTTCATCCACTGATCCTTGTCACCCGAATGAATTATTTCATCGTGGGCTACAAAATGTTTAAAAATTCTGTCAATCTTTTCATACTTATTAGCTGAATAAAGAACGTTCCCTCAAGAAGTAGGGCTATTTGGTTGTTCTGAAATATAACATGTACCAAAAAGACAAGATAAATGCCTAATTCATTTTCTTTTATTGCATTTTTTGAATGAAGGAGTTGGTACTTTAATTGTTCCATTTTTAAGTATCTATTGATCCTGCTTCTATTTTATGACTTACTGCATTGGCTAGTCCAGCAATTCTCCCGCTGTGATTATCGGGTTATCTCAGCCTTTGAGAAACGGGTCTTCATTTTCACAAGAGCCTTTACATCCTCAGGTATGTGAATGACTTGCTACGGGCCGCACGTCAGCCCATCTAGTCCTGTTCTTTTCAGAAGCAAACAGAACCACCTTTCCTTTGGTTTCTCCATCCTTGTTCCAGGTCACACCGTGAGCAAACTACGTCAGCACTCAGACCCGGAAGTGGCTTGTCTGGCTGGAGAAGTTGACACTGAGTGGAGAACTTTCCTCGAAAAACATTTAAACAGACCTTCTATTGAAGTGCGAAGTGACCCCAAAACTGAGACACTCAGGAAAAATGCCCAGAAGTTACTCTCGGAAGCCTTGGAATTAGAGGTAATGTCCTGGTTGGAATGTGATTCTCTCAGCTAAATGAGCCTCACATTTTCATAAATCTTTCGTAGTCGTAGTGCAACAGCTTTATGCTAACTGGATTTTTTTTAAGCATTCTGGATTTGTGAGCATTCTGGGAGATAGTAGTGTAGAAACATGGCAGGCTTTGGAGCAAGACCTGGATTAAAACCCTGGCTCTAGTACATACTGGTTGTGTCTTTTAGGCAAACCCCTGAGCATTTCTGAGACTTGATTTTTTTATCTGTAAAGTGAGTATTATAACTCCTACCACCTATAATTATTGGAAAGATTAAATGAAACATTTATACAAAGGAATAGTAGAGTATGTGGTGATTAGAGGTCACTTAATGAGTGTTGGTTCCTTCCTGTTTGAAATTCTTCCCTTTCCCACCGAAACAAAAACTCTGGCATGGCCTGTGCTATGGGATATCAGTGGCAAAATAAACAAGTGTCTATTGGAAAGACTCTACTCCCCCATTTTTGGGCAATGCTCATACCTTTAGTTCCAAGGCATATAATCAATTGGCTAGACATAGTCTTCACAGCTCACACACAGTTCAGATGTTAATGGTTTGAGGTACATGCGCTTAGAATAAGGATTTTAGCTCATTAACAATGATATTAATCATCATAAACAAATCTTATAGGTCAGTTAATACTCTAGAAAAATCAGACATAACATTCATATTTTTTTCTCTTCTTCAGGTATCCCTATTAAAGTATCCTTAAGGAATAATTTAATATTATTAACAAAAAAAACAATTTCAAAAGTCTAGGTTTAAATGCTAGAACTGTCACTGTATTCTCTGGAAAAATATTTTAACCTTTCTATCTCAGGCATCTACAAAAGAAAGGTAAATAGACTTGTGGTATGTTATTTACTTTTTTAAAATAGAGTTTTGTGTTTTTTTAATACAAACTTATGCTAGAAAATGAGAAAATATAGAAAGGAAAAGCAAAATCACCATTGAACCTACAACCAGATATAATCTTGTTAACATTTTGGTGCATTTCCTATTTGTTAAGTTATTATAGCTCTTTAAATGAATATTGGGCAAGTTAATGATTATACTGTATTTATTAAGAGCTAATCATATGCCAAATGTTCCATAAGATGCTTTTATCGATTATTTAAATAATTGCAGAAAATTGACAATTATTCACATTTGTGTAAATAATACATTTATTTTTCGTCTCGACCAATATCGGGGTCATTTTGTATATCCTTTTCTATATATATTTATTTTTCATATTTATAATTTTAATGTCTGTTTGATAGTTCAGTGAATTAATATGCTCTAAGTTTGCTTAACTTTTCCTAAAGGAAGCTTTAATATGACTCTTAAACCCTTGGAAGAAAGGAAAAAATGTAAAGATTGTAAGCCTCATTTTCCAGAGTATCGATTAGCCAACAAGATTTGCTATTTAATATTTTACATAAAGTTTATTTTTAAAATAAGGCAAAATTATTGCAGAAACATAGAGTGTATAATACGTAGTTAATGTGGTGGTAAATACCAGTTCCCTGTGGTATCTTTTTAAGTAAATGATAGTAACGAAGCTATGCTTGTAAGGATTAACAAGCAGTTTGCCTGCTATATTAAACTCCATAATAATTATCCTTTTAGTTTATCCATTAATTATCCTTTAAATGGCACATCAAGTGGTAAGCACTCAAGTGTTACAAAGCAAAGTTAAAAAAGTGATACATTCGTTAGTGCTTTCCAGTGTAATTGGAAAAAATATCAGATTAAGCATAGTTGAATGGTTTTGTTCCTAAAGAATAAATTTTTAAAATTAAAAATGTGCATCTTACCATCTTCCTTGGCCAAAAAAAAATCAGTCTGTTTCCCTTGCATAAACAGCATTTGATAGTACTTTTATCGGTTTGGTATGTCAGGGAATATAAATATAAACACTTTTATATAAGGTGAACTCCTAGCACCTATCATCGTCTGAAACATTTCCATGTTAGGGTAAATCAATGAGCCATCTCATCCGGTGTCTGGTCTTTGACAGTAACCAATGTTGAGTGCGTTCAAATCAGACATCAGATCTCCAGAAATGTACTTTATCAGGCAGGAGTAAGCCATTGGGTAAGTTACCGGCCCAATGACTAAAAAGCCTTTACAACTTAATCCTAGCATGTGTTTTTGCAAATTCATGCATTATATTTTTGTGGAAAAAAATATTTCCATGCTGTTTGTTTTGGTCATATCCTTTAGTAGTGAAAGCCACAGATGAATGTACACACACAGCCAAAAGGTGCGTCTCTTTATTACTCTATACAGGTCTTGCTTTCCAGATGTATGCGTTGTTTCCTTGTTCTTGGAATAATGGGATAGATGAATAAAAACTCCACTTTTGAGACCCATGCTCCATTCCCCTTTACTTTTTCTCCCTTCCGGATCTTCTTTGTTCTTCCCTGTCTTTTAGATCTTTCCTCATATGAACGTCCCCTGTGGTGTCATTCTCTTACTTCCCCTTCCTCATTATCCACTCTCCTTCCTACCTCACGGCCTGTGATCATTTTCCTATTATGTCATTAAAAAAAATGAACCTGATTCTCAAAGTGAGCCTGTATCATTAAGAGTTATGAAACACTGGCTGGTTGGCCCAGTTGGTTGTCAGATGGTGCTAATGAGATCCAGGTCAGGGGTACGTCCCCATATGGGACTGTTAGTTTTCTCTTTGTTTAATGGCCTCAGACTGCACCTCTGGCTTTGACCAGCTCTCTCATAAATGTATTCGAGTGGTCAAAAAGGAGTGTGGGTAGATTTGTACAAATCCAATCACGCTATTGGAAAACTCATACAAAGTTCGCTTCCAGTGGATATTCAATTCCACAAATGTTTGGTACTACTGCTGCTGGTGCTGGGGAGAATATAAACATAAATGAGTCGCATTCCCTGGGCTTAAGAAAGCTTCCTATCTCCTGGCTAAGAGCCTGTGAGTGACTGACTAAATATAAGGCAGGCTGAAAATACGTCTGAAATAGTAGTACTAGCTAGTGGTACAGACACACAAAGGACAGAACGGTGAGATCTGATGAGGCAATCTGGGAAGGTTTCACAGAAGAGACGACAGTCGAATTGGCCTTTGTAACAGGTAGGATTTTCCAAGCCAGAAAATACATATTAAAATAGAAACATTGTATTTCAAATCTTATCTGTTATGTACAGAATGTTACCAAAAGAGCAGGAAAGCAGGGGTGTACATGGGGAAGAAGGATATCCGCTTAACAAAACGCTTACTGAGCACCTGCTATGTGCCCGTACCGATGCTAGGCGTCAGGAATTCAGAAATGAATCCAACATGGTAACAGCCGTCGAGGGGCTCTAGTCTTCTGAGGGAGATTGGCAACTAAATAGTCACAGACAATGTGGGAAGCTCTGCACTTGAGGTAAACACATGAAGAAGACCTTACCTTGCTTTTATTTATTTTTTTTTAAAAAGATTTTATTTATTTATGTGACAGAGAGACAGCCAGCGAGAGAGGGAACACAGCAGGCGAGTGAGAGAGGAAGAAGCAGGCTCCCAGCAGAGGAGCCCGATGCGGGACTCGATCCCGGAACGCCGGGATCACGCCCTGAGCCGAAGGCAGACGCTTTAACGACTGCGCCACCCAGGCGCCCCCTTACCTTGCTTTTAAAGAGCTTATAGCTGTGGCAGACATCGCTAATTGGTTATGGCGCCATTTCCCACTGGGTCCAGAATCCTTGAGGAAAGACAGCTCTAGGTGCTCTAGGTGGTCACGTTTTATATCTTCCCCAGCTACAGCCAGTCCACGATCGGACAGCTGAATCACACACAGTTAACCTACAGGTACAATTGGATAAGCAAGGCAGATCAGATGCTGTATCTTGGAGAACTGAGAACTAGGAAATAGCAAGGAAACAACAGTGGGAGCGTTGAAGCAGAAGGGGTGTTGGAGAACCTGTGAGGGAGCAGAAGCTGGCTAGAGAGGCGTAGCACAGGGGGAGAGAGAATAAGGCGGTTAGAACTGGTAGTGAGTAAGGCAAATGGAGAGGAGCAAGAACGTGTGAGAAAGAGACCAGACAGATCTTGAGACACACAAGAGAAAGGCTGTGGTCGCTAAATAAATCCCTGCGTTTCTTGTTCCCATTCCCATTCATACAGATGTATCCCATTGCTGCTCCCGTGCCCACTCATATGAATGTATCTCACAGCAAAACTTCTTTTTCTCAAGGTCTCAGTGAGATTCTGGTCCTTTCACCCAAAAGGACTTACCTGAATCACCAGGTTAGGACCCACTGGAAAGGACTCAACAACTTAGGTAGGTTTGAAATATCTAAAGGCAGTTATAAGATAGTTCACTTCGTGCAGCGAACTTGGCGTACACGTGGGTATGTGATGAATTATTCTCCCTTATGATTTACATTGTACTACTACTGATGTTTTTCCTCATTGTGCTTGGCCTCCATTTAACAAGAGGCGTGCATGAGGATTGTTAGGTGCCTGCTTCCTTTTCGCATCACGTCGCTGGTACAGCACCCACCCCTGCCCCACTGCTATCTACCTACGTGCCGTCTCCTCTCTCGATTGTGAGTTTCCGGATAGCAGGGGGGTCGGGTCTTTTCCGCTCAGTGTCTCCAATACCCAGATCAGGCCAGACTCAGAGTAGCGACTCAGTAGCTGTTTGCTGAATGAAGTATGGATGATATCCAGTTATGTGAATTCCAAGGTATTCTCAAAGTTCTTTTTTTTATGTGGACTACAGTTTGATGGAATGGCCATGACGTATTTTGGCAAATGCACACATACCCTTCTCCCTCCACAAGCACTGTCCTAAAAAAGAAAAAAAAGAAAAAGAAAAAGAAAAATTAAGACTTTCTCTTGTCTGTTGCATTAAGCGAATCTGACCATCCTCCCCCTGGGATGAGGGGCCTCTCTGGCAGCGTTGCTGGACGGTGGGCCGACAGCCAGCCACCCTTCCCGCCTCCTAAAGTAGTCGGGTACCAGGGCTGCCTCAGGTGGGGGGCTAGTTCAGTGCCCACCCAGGAGGCCATGAAAGGCTCAAGGAATCTGGGTTCTGGAGAACCGTGGTACCAAGTGCACTCACTCCAGCACAAGCCTTGGAGATAGTCGGTCATCAGGATCACAGACTTCCCTGATCTTTTTGTCTGCTACACATAGGCAGAGGTCTGGGCCGAGACAGTCGTTCTCCCCGTCTCTCTCTTTCTCTGTCTCAGTCCTGTTCGACATTCTGCCAGGTCCTTCCTTCTTCCAACTTCCTTTTCTCTGTTTGTTTTGGTCTGTTGGTCTCTCTCTTGTGTGAGGACACTTTATCAAATATCAGGTGTTCCTTTTTTATTTTTGGTACATTGTTTCTTAAACTTTTCTTTTGAATGGAAGTATAGTACATATGTAGGAAAGTGCACAGAAGATAGACATAGAGCTCAGTGAATTTCTCACAAGCAAACACCCCTCACCTGGCCAGGGAGGTCTCGGGTCACACAGCATTCCCTCCCGAAGCCAGCTGCTGCCCTCCTGGGCTGGGGCCCTGTGCCGTAGCTCTGCGCCCCAGCGCTTATTCCTGTCCCCTTTCCTAGTACTCAGTAACTTAGAATCCTCTTCTCTACCTTTCTCCAAGAGGGGTGTGCTCTCCATGGAGTCAAGGACCGTCGGCCTTGTTCACTGCTTCTTCCTTAGCCCACGCACAGCGCCTGGCGCGTACTAAGTGCTGAATAAGTATTTGAATGAGTGGCGGGGTAAGGAGGGAAGGGAAAAAAGCAAGTGAGAAAGAGAAATTTGTTTCCTGTTTTCAAGGAACTCACTATCAGGGAAGACAAACTTAGAAAATTGATCATTATAATATATTATGAAAATCTCTAAGGGAAGCTGAGGACATTGTGGCCACCCCAGGAAGAATTTTCAGTCCTTTGAGCTAGGATTAGCTTTTTTTGCTTTTTGGTTTTTAGCTGCTTTGACATGCAAATAGGAATGTGTTTCCTGGGAAAAGTGGACCTTGCTGAGGAAGCATGTACACGGGCCGAGGCCCAGTGGTACGTGAAAGCTTCTTAGCTCGCTCAGGCTGGGCTGCGGTCAGAGCCGGCAAGATGAGTAGTGGGAAATGGGCCTGGAAAAGAGGGTGGTGAGGGGGCTGCCTGACCAGCAGCCCAGTCTGGCCTGGATCCTGACCCTGGACAAGGACCGAGAGCTGTGCTGCTCTGATGAGGTCTGTGACCTGAGGAGGGTTTGGGCCTGAGCCGGACCAGCCTGGAACCACCGCAGGTCCCATCCTCCAGGCCTGCTCTGCTCAGCTGGCCCTGCAGAGGTCTCTTCGGACTCAACTGGTATCTCCGAATGTAAGGGGGCAGTTAATACGGTGACAGGAGAGGAGCATGAACTTTGGGGTCAGGGGCGCCGGGTCAGAGTCCCGGCTCTGCCTCTTAGCTGTAAGACCTTGAACCTTTCTTTACCCTTGAACCCATTTCCTCATCTAGAAATGAGGTGACAGGAGTTGTGAGCATTAAACGTGAAAAGTGATTTATAATCTGCTCTACACGCATATCAAGGCCCAGACCCCGTGTTTCTGAAATGCTGTAAGGGGTTAAAAGGCACTTTAAAAACAAACCAAAAAAAGCATAAACTGTTACACTGATTTATTATCCTAGGTCTTGGTTTCCTGGTTGGTAAAGTACAGGGCCCAGTACCCGTTGCTTAGTTCAGGCCAGTTTCCTGTTATAATGGCAAATATTACCACCCGGCAGGGGTTGTGAATGAGGTCCCTGTCACAAAGCACATGGCCTTGTTCCTTAATTGCTAGGGTGGAATTAATTTGCTCTTCCTGTTTCTCTTGTGACAGGAAGTAGATGTCCTTGAATTTCAGCTGATTAATGGAGGCCTCTGAGCAGACTGCTCCAGCCTCTCTTGCTTTTAATCCTTATGCAATGCAAGGCCCTAATTTGATAATTTTGCTGTTTTTTAGATGGATCACCTACTGGTTGAAAATATTGAGCGGGAAACGTTTCATCTCTGCTCCCGCCTCATTAACGGGCCATACCGACGGACGGTGAGAGCCTTGGTCTTCACATTAAAGCACCGAGCTGAGATCCGGGCTCAGGTGAAGAACGGCTCGCTGCCGGTCGGCACGTTTGTACAGAACCACAAAAAATGACCTGAGGATGATTCCAGCGCGGGGCTGGGCAGAAAGCAAAACGGGGCCCGCTCTCTGCCATTCAAAGACTCTTTTGAGTTTGGGTGACGGCTGCTGCTGGTGGTGCTGAGTTTTCCCATGGTGCCGTCCCTTCAGACGGAGGATGCGGGGAGCCCCGCGAGCCAGGCCCGCAGGAGAGGCGTCATTCGCTGTCGTGCACTTGTGCCGCCTAACGGGACGCGGCCGGCTGTCACTAGGAAGCACAGTACGGTTGCCATCACCCAGCCCAGGGAAAGGGTGACGGATTCCACTGGGAGTGTGCCAAGGACACCTCTAAACTCCCCCATGTCAGGCAGATGAAGTGACTACTTGATTTCGCCACCCTGCAGGTAACCGAAACTCAATTACCACGGCTGCTCGCTCAGTCCCGTCCCCCTGAGTTTAGACAGCTCCGGTGCCTCTCAGAACTCCCCTGTCTGTTCTCTTTTCTCTACCCCAGGGGTGAGCCTGCTGGAGCCAGCCAACTACCCCTTCTTTCCAGAACTCACTTATCTGAACATTGCAGCTCTCCCTGGAAGACCTTCTGCAGTGGTCTCCGGAGCCCCCATGCTGAGGCTTCTAATGAGGAGCTGGCCTGAAGCCTCCCCACCCCTTGGGGTTTATTTGAATACGCTGGCTCTTGGTTTAGGGCTCTGTAGAAGATACATAATGAAATTTCTCTTGAAATGAATTACCATAGTAGAAAAAAATACATCTGTATTCTAAAATGAAATGCCGCTGTATAGGCCTGCTTGAACAATTACGTAAATGGTATTTGCTCTTTTAAAGTAATAATAAACTGGAACTTTTTTTTTTTTTTTTTTTTTTTTTTCTAAAACAGAAGATGTGGCCTGTTCATTGAAAAGTGTTCGGGGTTGAGAAAGGGGACAGTTGGCGAAAATAAAGAATGATTGGACAAGAATTTGAGGGCAATAGCGAGACCCAAGGAAGGCTTTTTAGGTTAGGGGGACTAGAGCATGTTTATAATCTGAAAAGAAGGAGCCGATAGAATGGGGGAAATTAAAATTTAAAAAAAAAAAAGGGTTAAGTTAAAAAGCAAGGACAAAAGGGAGGGACCTAACGTCGTCTGCCTTCTAAGTGCTGGATATCTTTCCTGAGATAACTTATTAGCATTGACATTGATCTTTATGTAGTGTTTTAAAAATCCTGTGTGATCTTCTCATCTGTTGTATTTATAAGTATTATTTCAGTTTTTTAGACTTCTTCATTTATTTAGCAGCTGCTTAACCGAGCACCATTCCTCGGGGCACAGTGGGTACCGGACAGTAGCCACGAAGGAGACCCTGAGGCTCACCAAGCAGAAGTATCTTGTTCAGCTCCGCACTGCTCATCACTCTTGGAGCTAGAAATAATAACTGAGCCCTTAACCATGTGCTCAGCACCGTGGGAGACATTTAAAAAAATTAATAATACTAATACCTAATTAAAGATGAGGGAAGTGAGGCTCAGAAGGTTTAGTAACTTATTCAAGGTCACACAGATGGTGAGTGGCATATTTACGATTCAAAACTCAAGTCTGTTTGATGCATACAGTCTTCCTGGTCGATTTCATCCATTCACACTTGTAGGCATTGTATACATGCTGATGACACTCCAGTTTGTATCTTCAGCCCAGACCTGCCCCCTGAGTTTCAGACAATGTCTCCTAGATGTCTCATGGGCATCTCAAATGTGACCTGTCTTCTTCCACTTGGCAATGCTGACACTTTAGCTAGAAACCTAGGGGTCACCCTAGGCTCCTCATTGCCCTTCCCCAAACCAACCCAACCAAGTCCTGATGGTGTCACTTCTCACTTAGATTTAGAATCTCTTGTCTCTTCTCCATTTCTAGTACAACTTCAGGACTCTATCCTCTCTTGTCCAGATGACCACATGGCCTCCTAACTGGTCCTTCTGCCTCCAGTCTTCACACCTTCAAACTGACTTCTCTATGCCAGAGACAAAGTGACATATCGAAACCAGAAAGCCCATTGTGTCACCCCCCACTCTGAGCATTTTCACATGTTTTCTAGCTCTAGAATACTACTGTCTACCTAATTCCCTTCCCTGTCCCTACCTTAATACCCTGTATACTGTTCTATACATACCCACATGTTCTGTGGTTATGCTCTTGATTCTGTCCCCACTCGATTGTAACTTCCCTCAGAAGTCCTGCCAGAATTCGGAAATCCTGTCTTACTCATTTGGGTATCTTTAGTCCTTAGATGAGTGCTTGTCCCATAGTAGTACCCAGTACGTATCTGTGGAGTTAATGGATGTCCATGAGTCTGTGCCCTTTCTGCCTCCACCCTTGTTCCCCTTTATATATGTCTGGTGTCCACACGGTAGCTGGAATGAACCTTGTAAAATGCAAAACAAATCCTAGCTTTTCTCTGCTCAAAATGTTCTAGTGCCATCTCAGAGCAAAATCCCAGCCCCTTACCATGTCCTACAAGGCCCAACATGATCTGGCTCCTGGCTGCCTCTTTGACTTCATTTCCTAAAATTCTCTCCCTTTCTCACACCTGCATGGTCCCACGGTCTCCCTTACTGTTCCAAACACACATACCAGACACGTTCCTGCTTTGTGGCCTTTGGGCTTAACTCTTTCCCTGATCACCATGCTCTTTCCATAGACATTTGCACGTTCCTGTCCTTACTCAATTCAGGTCTCTGTTTGCCGTATCAGGTAGGCCTTCACTGGGGCGCCTGGGTGGCTCAGTCGTTAAGCGTCTGCCTTCGGCTCGGGGTGTGATCCCAGGGTCCTGGGATCGAGCCCCACATCAGGCTCCTCTGCTGGGAGCCTGCTTCTTCCTCTCCCACTCCCCCTGCTTGTGTTCCCTCTCCCGCTGGCTGTCTTTCTCTCTGTCAAATAAATAAGATCTTAAAAAAAAAAAAAAGGCCTTCACTGACTACCCTAAATAAAACAGCCCTCTCTCCCAATCATTGTTTAATACTCTACCCGCTTTATTTTTCTTCAGGGTATTTATCCCCCATTTGGCACAGTTCATTATTTTTTCATTGCCTATCAGCTCCACCTCCTCTAAGAATTTAAGCTTCTTGATAACAGAGTCCTTGTTTTGTTCCTGCTGAATATCCAGCACCTAGAACAGAGCCCTGGCACAAGCTAGGTCTTCGTAACTATTAACTGAATAATTGAATGACTAGTTGTAGGCATACAGAGAAGACATCTAATCCAATCAGGGAATGCTTCTTGGAGGAGGTGATACCTGTGTGCAGTCCGAAAGGGCAGAAATAGGTCATTGGGTGGTTGAGGTGTAAGGAAACCCCCAGATCTGGGATACCTGGGAGGTGATTGGTATGGCTAGAGTGGAGGACGCCTGCAGGAGAGTACCTGGAGATGGGGCTGGAGAGAAAGTCAGGGACCAGGACAGATTGGAAGGGTCTTGAGCACAAAGTGAAGGAGTCCGGACTTACTGCAAGTGGGAACTGGTTAGTTTCTTATTACGGGCTGTGTGGAAGAGAAGCCTGAGCAGGGAGAGGGACGGGAAGGAGGAAGCTTCATTTATAAACATCCAAAGAGTTCTGCTAACTTAGGAACCCAGAGTAAGTTGAAAACAAATTGCTGTCTGGCTGAAAGGCTTCAGTGGTGATAGTTAGAAAGTGAAATGATTGCAGAGATGTGCTTTGGAGATTTGGAAAGCAGGCTGTGTTATTTGTGGCTGTTTTCTCCTTGATGCATGTGCAGAATTTCCATGAACGGTAATGGAGCTATTCTGAGTACTTGCCAAAGGGAAGGAGGCGCGCAGACACCCACGTTAGCTTGCCCACCCACTAAGAAGTACCTCTGAGTCCCGCCTGTTCACAGTGAAGGGGTCAGCTCCTGATGCCGAACTGGGGTAAGAGAGGTTCCTAGGACCTCCGAGTTACCTGTAAGTCTAGGCACGAATATGTCTTCTCGGTATGTTCAGTTGCCAGAGGAAATTGGGAAATTAAGTACTATTAAAGTCCACTCCAGTAGCTTGTTGGTCCTTTCCTTGTGGTTAAATTGGAGGTTCTGGGCCCTTGGGTAGGGACTGGGTCTTTTCATTCATTCACTCAGCAAACAAATGTTGCCCGTCAGCTGTGTGCCCAGGACTGCGCTGGCCCTGGGGAAGCTGTAATATATGAGATATAATTTCTACCTTCGGGGAGCTCTTAGTCCGGTGGGGAGACAGACACATAGGTAAATAATTATAGCATAAGATAGGCGGTATCTACTATAGATATTTATTTAAAATGTTGAGAAAGTAGGAAAAGGAATGATTAACACCATTCACAGAGAGTGAATGTTTGAACTAAATCCCAAAAAGATGGGTAGGAGTTCTTCACAGAGGGAGCAGTGTGTGTGCAAAGCACAGGTGTCTTGTCTCAGTAGAGGCAAGGAGTGTGTGGTGGGAGCGCAAAGTTCTTAGGAATGGTGGAGAGAAATGGGGCAAAAAAAAAAGTAGCCAGGGCCTCGGAGGCCTTGTTCAGGAGTTCGATGTTGGCCTTCAGATAATGGGGAGCATGAGAAGTTTTTGAGGAGGTGAGGGACGTAACAAGGTGTGTGTTTTACGAAGATAAAAATGTTCCTACGTAAGCATATTTCAGAAAATTTTTTAAAAAATTAAACCCAAAAACTTGAAGCAAAGGAAAGATGCACTCGAGACTCAGTCAGTGAGAGATCTTTTTTTTTTTCTTTTTTTTGACAAATGAAGTTTAGCGTTGACCAGATATCATTAGAGAGTCCCACATTTGAAAAATGGCAGGAAGCTCAGATAATGCATTACTTTGTTCAGTGGTGAAGGAACAGGCAGCCGGCCTTTTTTCATTTATAGAATATCAGCTTCTTCAACTTGTGCTTGTCAACCTTGGTTTTCTTTTGCTGCAGCCTCAGGCCCCAGAGCCTCGCTCTGAGATTTGTAATGTGTTTTGGGTGCGTTTATCACAGCCAGATGGGGCGGGGGCTCAGCTTGTTACCACCCATTATTGCTATCAAAGGGAGTCCATCCAGAAAACAAGGCTTCGGGAGTTTCGATTAGGTCGGTGACACTGCCTCGGTTTCCAAAGAGAGATGGTTTGATTGGATGACATCGTGTTTTCTTTTAAAACAGCCAAAATGATAAAACTGCTGTCAGGGACAGGCTTACCCATAAGCTAAGGAGCTTGGTTTCAAGATCCAAGAAGCCCAGGATGTCCAATCAAATGCTGCTTGTTCATCCTATTAAAATCGTTCATTCGGTGCATATTTGTCGAGCTCTTACGAGCCAGGTCCAGGGGTTATGGGGATAAATGAGACATCGTCTCTGGCCCCAAGAAGCTCACAGTCTAATGAAAGAAACAGACAAATGATTATGAATTATGGGAATTCAAAGAAAAGGAAATAAGCCGATAAACATATTAGAAGATGCTCGACCTTACTAATAAGCGGGGAATGGCAAGGATTAATGCCATCCTGGAAGACCTAAAGGATGCGGGGACGGTGATCTCATTATCTCTGTTCCACTCTCCGTCTGGTCCCTGCACAAATCAGAGGGATCCTGGAAGATGACCATGGACTACAGTGAAACCAACCAACGGTAGTTCTGTTTGCAGCCGCCGTGCCTCACGGGGTGTCTTTCCTAGAGCACGTTAATGCGTCCTCAGGTCCGTGGTGTGTAGCTATCGGCCTGGGGAGCGTTTTTCATGTCCTTCCCTATCAGAAAGAGTTCATCCTTGCTTGCAACAGGCTTGCCCCAGGGCTATTAACCTTCCTGCCCTCTCACAACCTAGTCTGAGAAGACCTATCGTGCCTAGATACCCTGCAGAACGTCGAACTGGGCCAGATGGGCAATGAACAACACGTATATTGGAAGCCTTAGTGAGACACATCCATTGCGGAGAGTGGAAGAAGACACGAAGAAGAGGCAGAGGCCTGACAGCTCAGTGAAATTTGTAGGGACCAGTAGTCCGGGATGTGCCGGGGACTTATCCTCCAAAGAAAAAGACAGTCACTGCAGCCCCCACTCCCTCATTAAGAAGGAAGCGCAAGGGCAGAGAGGAGGCCTCCTTGGGTTTTGGAGGCAGCATATTTCACACCTGGAAATACTGCTCCAGCCCATATACTGGGTGACGCAGAAGGCTGCCAGTTTTGATGGTGGCCCAGAGAGCAGCAGATCCAGGCTATGGTACGAGTGGCCATATGACCCGGCAGAGCCCACGGTGTTTGAGGTATCTGTAGTGGAAAAAGATACAGAGTTTCTGACAAGGCCTAGGAGGAGACAGTGTAGACCCCCGGGGCTCTGGAGCGGGGCCACGTCATCTGTAGCCAGGAAAGACACACTTTTCAAAAAACCGCTTCTGATTTGCTGAGGGTTCTGGTAGAGACAGATCATCGAGTGGACCATACAGCTAGAGCTGCTCGTTGTAAGCTGGATTCTCAGATCCACCACATCGTAAGGTCACACAAGGCCAGCAGCAATTCATCACGACAGACATGGTACAACTGGGACTGGGCACAGCGGGGCCAAAGGGCAAAGGACAGCTGCCCGAGCAGGTGGCGCAGACATTTATGTCATCCCCCATCTTTGCACCAGCGCCTCTCCCTCCGATCACCTCCGGCTGCCCGAGGAGCTCCTTCTCTCCAGCTGGAGGAGGAAAAAAAAGCCAAGCTCTGTTCATGGGTGGGTCAGCTCAGTATGTGTGAGCAAGCCAGAAACAGACTTGCCATACTGCAGGCCCCACTGCAGTGTCCTTGAAAGACGGTGGAGGGGGAAAAAAAGTGCCTGGGTGGCTCAGTCAGTTAAGCATCTGCCTTTGGCTCAGGTCAGGATCTCAGGGTCCTGGGATCGAGCCCCCGTAGGGCTCCCTGCTCAGCAGAGAGTCTGCTTATCCCTCTCCCTCTGCTGCTCCCCCCACTCCTTCTCTCTTTCTCTCTCTCTCTCTCAAATAAAATCTTTAAAAAAAAAAAAAAGAACAAGAAAACAATGGAGGAGGAAATGCTTCCAGTGGACAAGCTCTGACTAGTACACTCAGTCATCCACCTGTTGTGAAAAGAAAGGGGGCT
The DNA here is from genome assembly GCF_017311325.1 of Ursus maritimus. Lineage (NCBI taxonomy): Eukaryota > Metazoa > Chordata > Mammalia > Carnivora > Ursidae > Ursus > Ursus maritimus. Next base: position 60,663,937 of record NW_024423564.1, on the reverse strand, counting down.
GTGGTTAAAATAGACGTGGGTCTGATGGGCAGCGGTGAATGGCTTGGCTGGTTGGTTAGGGGCCTGGAAGGAGAAGATCGGAAAATCGGGGACAGAGATCTGGGGTACGGGCGTGCGGATGGACTATGAGAGTGGACACCAAGTGTGAAGTTCATGGTATTCCAGGTTAACAGCCACCAGAGTGTCGACCAGGGAAGAAGTGCTAGTAGGAGCAGCCACGCTGCGGGAGCCGTATGATCTGGCAGAACCCATGGCTTTTGGCCACGCAGCCAGAGCTGCTCATCGTAAGCGGGATCCTGTCAAATCCACCACATCATAAGGCTACACCGTCCCTAACACACTTCCTGTCTGCTAATCTCCATCTCACAGTCTCCTTTCCGGGGAACTGGACCTGCAACCTAGCTCTCCGAATTGTTGGTAACAGCTCTTCGGTCAGGTGCCAGCAAACTTTTCTATAAAGGGACAGTTAGTGAATATTTTAGGCTTGGCAGGCCATATGGCCTCTCACAACTACTCAGTCCCGGTCAGTGCTCGAGCGCAAAAGCAGCCATAGACGCTACGGAAACGAATGAGTGGGGCCGTGTGCCAATAAAACTTGACGGAAGCGTGCAGTAGGTGGCATTTGGTCCATGGCCTTGGTTTGCCAACCGCTACTCTAGAGAAAGATTTTTACGAGTGCACGAAGTAGGCATTACAAAGATCGAATTGCAGCACGGTCTGTAATACAATTTTAGAAGTAATCTCAATTTACATTAGAAAAAGAACGGTTGAATAAATTGTGGTACTTAGGGTTTTGGAACACTATGCAGCAGATAAAAGGAATGAGTTTAGATCAATATGGCAGCACTGTCCAACAGAAATATCACACGAGCCAGTCACGTATGCAGTTTAAAATTTCCCAGGAGCCACATTAAAAACTGTCAAGAGAAACAGATGAAATTGATGATACTTTTGAGTTCTATACACCGAAGATATTATCACTTTCACATGTAATTCGCATAAAAATTGAGATACTTTACTTCCCTTTTTTGTACTAAGTTTTTGCAGTGTGACGTGTATATTACACTTCCCAGCACATCTCGGTTTGGGCTAACCACGTATCCAAGTGTTCAGTAGTCCCACGTGGCTAGCGGCTACGGTGTTGGACAGCGTAGATCTGTACTGAAAATCTGATGCGGAGACGCCGCTGATGCATATTGTCCAGTGAAAAAGGGAAGTTACAGAATAATGGGTGCTGGATGAACCACTTGCGTAAGGGGGAACATACTGCAGGAACATACTGAAGGAGAGGGTGTGTACACGTGTGTACCCAATTTAGAGAGAGGCTTTGGGTGGAGTGGTGGAGGAGGGATTCACCTTCTCCCTACCTGATTTATTTTTGTCTGGGGATAATTTTAGACTTACAAAGAAGTGACAAAGATAATACAGGGAGCCCCACTATGGCCCTCACCCACTTTCCCCATTGTCACCACGGTGCCGCACTGCGGCACCTTTGTCCAAATGAGAACCCCACCATTGCCGCGTACTATGAACTGCACTCTGCACCTCGTTCAGCCTTCACCAGCTTTTTTCCACGAAATGTCCCTTTCCTGTTCCAGGATTCAATCCGGGATTGAACCGCATTTAGTCATTACGCCTCTCCAGTCTTCTCTGCTCTCTGACCAGTTTCCAAATCTTTCCTTTTTTCCTATGACCTTGACAGTCTTGAGCAGTGCTGGCTTTTGTAGAGTGTTCCTAAGTCTAGATTTGTCTGAAGAAGTCCTGCTGACTGAACTGGGGTTGCGGGTTGCGGGGAAGAGTACCACGGAGGCGAGCTGCCCTCCCCGTCACAGCGCATCAGGGCACACGGGAGCCACTGAAGTTATCACTGGGGATGTTAACTTCCAAGGCTTGGTTACCCAGGTAGTGTCTGCCCGGTTGCTCCGCTGTAATGTTACTCTTTTTCCCTTTCCATACTCTATTCTTTGGGGGAAGTCACCAGACCCTTCTCAAAGGTGGTCGTGATTGAACTCCACCTCCTGGGTGTAGTAGCTACTTACATTATTTGGAATTCTTCCCTAAAGAAGGCTCGTCCATTCTCTCCTTCCTTCCTTCCTGCCTTCCTGCCTGCCTTCCTTGTTTCTACCTACCTACCTACCTACCAATCAGTATGGACTCACGTATATCTATTTTATACTTTGGGTTATAATCCAATCAGATTGTTTTCTCACAGTGAATGTAAATTCACGTATTATAATGTTTTTAATGCAGAAAACATACAAACAACCATGCTGTGTGAGACACAAATTCTGTGATTGGCAAGGCTTTTTCCTCCAAAGCTCTTCACGATTGCCTTTGAGTAGGATAATCATTGGCTCATTGCTAGTCAACTGGCAACTTTAGACAAGCTATTTCAACCCTCCAGGTCTCAATCCCCACATCTGAATAAGAGAGTGTATCGTGAAACGGTCTCGAGGTGAAGAAGGGGATGATGTTTGTATGTACAGGTATTTTGTTTCCTATTAATAGACCTAAAGTCCTTAATGGCAAGGGTTATCTTCTCTTATTTATGTTGGAAAATGGGCCCAGAGCTAATAGCCCTTGAGAACATCACATAAACATAATCAATATTTATATCCCTATCGCAGCCCCAAATACTTCTCCTGTCCTACTTTTTCACCTCTCTGAGTGGGATCTGGTTTTTGTCTTCTCCCTCAGCTTTCTCTCCAGTGGCCGAAATCTACCCTGAGACATGCTGAACTCTGGCCTCATGCACAAGCCTCTCATCTATCTACACTACGGCCACGCGGACGCCCTTTCACCCCCATGAACGAAAATGCTTACCGAATATCCACTTCTCTATGCCAGGCCCTGAGATGAGAGGAATCGACAGGGCTCTGTATCCTAGCTCATCTTCCGGGGGGGGGACCGAGCCATCAGTCCCTAGCAATCTATCCTAGAGATGAATGGGGAGGCCTGTGGGAGCGTCATGGAGCGAGAGGGCCTGACCGTGCCTGTGGAGGGGCCTGGTCTGCAGAGAATCAGAAAGGCTTTGCAAAAATGCTCACTCTGGAGCTGGGCTTTGACAGGTATATAGGAGCTTCTCAGGGAGTGAGCAGGACAAGTGGTGTTCCAGATACAAGGAAACATATATGCACGCCAGAGAAATGCCAAACAACAGGGAACAGTGATAGGCGTCATGTGGCTGGAGCCCAAGAGCAGACAGAGGAAGAATGGCCCCAGGTGAGAGTGGACAATGAGGTGCGGGACAGTCTGTGAAGGCCTGAATTGTGGGCTGGAAATTTCTACTTGGGAAATCTCTATGATTTTTTTTTTAAAGATTTTATTTATTTATTTGACAGAGACAGCAAATTTCTATCTGGGAAATCTCTATGATTTTTTTTTAAAGATTTTATTTATTTATTTGACAGAGACAGCCAGCGAGAGAGGGAACACAAACAGGGGGAGTGGGAGAGGAAGAAGCAGGCTCCCAGCGGAGAAGCCTGACGTGGGGTTCAATCCCAGAACGCCGGGATCACGCCTGAGCTGAAGGCAGACGCTTAATGACTGCGCGCCACCCAGGCCCCCAATCTCTATGATTTTTGAGATGAGGAAATACGTAAAAGTAGAGGAACAGAATCAGGGGCTTGGTACGCAGGTGACCGTTCATCAGCAGATCCTGGGCACCTGGGGCGCATCGGGCACTATTCACGGTTAGTCTCCCCCTCCGCCTTCGTGTGAGCTTCAGGGCGGGGACTGGGTCGCCTGCGTTCCCGTGTCCCCGGCACAGAGGCTAGGACAGCGCAGGAGCTCAGTGCACACGCACTGAACGAGGGCGGGAGAAGACCAGGCGAGGTCTGGAGACCAAGTCCTGCTCTGGAAGTCACCATGCAGGATGGGGTCGAGCCTGCCCTCGGCCCTGAGTTTCCCATGCTTCTGCAGTCTGTGCTGTGTCAGTGCGTCTGTCTACACGCCAGAGGCCCATGGTGTCCTCACGCAGGAGCGGGGCTCCCTGAGGAAGCACTCAGGGTTGGATGGCTTCAGAGCCAGAAGGTGCGTGGCCCGTGGGAGGTTCCTGTCAGAGGCGAGCAGCCCACGTGGCCAGGGGGGACAGGATTTGAGGACAGCCCACAAGGGGAAATGCATCGAGCATTATCCTGGGGGCCTCGGGCCAGGCCTTGAGCTGATCAAATATCAGGATTTTTCGAAGTTCATTTTCTGGAGAGGCCATGTGGTAGAGAACCGAATCATCACAGCCCGGCCACCACGTAGAGCTCTCCCGCCGCGTGCCAGAGACCGGGTAGGTACTCTGGACGCCGTCTCCTCCTCTCATTGTTGTCGCCAAAATGTGACCTCCACCCTCATTCTCCGCACCGCAGTGCCAGAGCCTCTGACCTTGTCTCCTCGGGGGCGCCCTTGTCCCTCCTGTAACCGGTTCCCCACCCGGCAGCCAGAGTGAGCATCTAGAAGAGACTTGCAGGTCATGTCACTCCTCTGCGCAAAGCCGTCAGTGGCTCCCATCAGACATCCTGTACAGTGGCCTACGAGGTCCCCAAGGTCCTGACCTCTGGCCCTGTTGCCATCTTGTCTCCTACCCCTGGCTCCAGCTACTTCTGTCCCTCAAACTCATCAACTGTGGCCCATTGTTGGGTTTGCGTCCACTCTTCCCTCTGCCTGGCACCCTTGGACTGCCCCGTGGTGACTCCTTGTCATGCAGGGCTTCCCTCCTCAGAGAGGGCTTCCCTGGCCACCCTCTCCAATTAGGCCCTTGCCCCCTGACACAGCTTCATAGGATTTAACCCCATCTCAACTTACTTACTATACGCATTTATTGTTTCTTTCTTCTGGTGTACCCCCACCAGAGCACACGCTTCATGGGAGCGGCGACCTTGTCTGTCCCTCTTCTGGGTCTCCGGTGCCTGGCGCAGGGCTCCGTACATGTGTACTGAATGAGTGGCTTCCCCTCCACGCCTTCGAGCTGGCCCATGAGTGCCCACACAGTCAAGCAGCCCTGTCTGCGCTACGCAGGAAACCCTAACGCAGAGCGTGTGGACCGACAGATGGTGTGGAACCGCAAGCTGAGGCGCGGCTGTTATTAGTCTGAGTTGCTTCTGCTTGGAATAGGATTAGCATAAATACCATCCCGGGCAAGTGGATAAGGTAAAGCTCTGTTAGTTACATTCAGATTTTGTTTCCCTGTTGCAATCCAGAACCATCCTTTTGCTGGGTGAGTTCAATTCATGGCTAAAGGTGTTGTCCAGAGAGGCCAAATGGGGTGGGAGTGGGAGGGTCACACACACAATCCTTCTTAGGCCCCACCTCGCTCTTCCCTTCCAGTCCCTGCTCCACACTGGCCTCTAGCGTGACCGCTGTAACCGCTAGAATCCAACCTTAGCAAGCAGGCAGAAAGCCTTGTCCCGGTCCGCACTGTCCCCGATGAAGCCCAAATGATAAAGATGAAGATCAGATCATGGTAGCCGCCACATCACTCTCTCAAAGGCCCCCCAGCAGCCCTACAAGGCCTGGGAGTATCGTTGTCCTCATTCAAGGGAAAATCTGATGGCTCAGAGAGGTTCAGTGATTTGCCCAGGGTTGCTCAGCCAGTGAGCCACAAAGTCGCCAAGCCCAGGGCTGTGGACTGATTGTTTGATAGGCATTCGAGGCCCTTCCTGAGTGGGCCAGCCTCTCCTGCAAAGCTGTCAGCCTCACCTGACTGAGCCAGGAGCCGAGTCAAAGGCAGGGGTCAGCCCCATGAAACTCCTATTCTCCAGCTAAGAAGCACCACTTGCTTCAGCCTCTTCCGCTTAGCTCCATCAAGAAGCATTTTGTTGTGGGGGGTGGGGGGAGTCGTTTTCCACAAAGAAACAGAGTTCTTAAAAACGGATTTATAATAACATGTGTATAGTAATAATAAAAGCTAACATGTATGGAGTATTCTGTCAAGACTGTGCTAAGTGCTTAATGTGCATTATTTTGAACACCGCCCCTCCCCCACCACAATTGAAAAACAAGAGGTTATAAAAAGGTGCATGTTGTAAAGTAAGGCTCCGGCTCCCCTTTCCCCTCCCAGAGCCCACACTGTGACCTGTCCCTTGGGCTTCCTGCAGGCTCCGTGAGCCACTACGAGCTCATTAATCCTCAACAGCCCTTTGAGGTAGGCACTACCGCCCTTGTATTACAAATCCGGAAACTCGAGTTCGGACACAGGAGGCCACTTACCAAGGTCACACGGCTTTGGGTGGCAGAGCTGGGATTGCTCCCCAGACGCACTGCCTGCAAGCCCGTGTGCATTCTTGCCCCGGACCACCCTGCCTCTCCCAAGGAGGAGAAAACCGTAGGCTGAGCTGAGATGTGTAGGCCAGGCAGGGCTTTGCCTCCATAGACCGGTCTTGCAACGAAGAATTCAGATGTGGGCCTCCGTAAAATGACAGATGATGACCTCTCCCAGACCTTCGAGGTTATTGACCAAGAGTCAAGACCTCAAGTATTCCAATCCTGAATACCTCTAGTCAACATGTCTTGCTGGATCTGGCCGCCCTGCACCTTCGTGCCCTGGGTTTGCCCTTCGGAGCTGTCGGCTCTGACAAGCTGCCCAGTATCAGTCAGGTTTCATGAGACGGAATAGGAAGAGCACAACTGTGCAGGGGCGCCTGGGTGGCTCAGTTGGGGAGGTGTCTGACTCTTGATTTGGGCTCGGGTCGTGATCTCAGGATCCTGGGATGGGCCCCGCACTGGGGCTCCATGCTCAGCGGGGAGTCTGCTTGGGGATTTCTCTCCCTCTCTCTTTGCCCCTCCCTCCACTCACATTCTCTCTCTCTCTCAAATAGATACATCTTTTTAAAAAAGAAAAAAGAAAGAAAGAACGCAACAGTGCGGCCGTAAGCCTAGGCCATGCCTCAACTGCCCTCTGCCCTGCACGGCTGGGTGGGTCGTGCCACCTCTCCGTGCCTCAGTGTCTTCACTTGTAAGGCAGGGATAATTACATCTCACTTCAGGGTTTGAGGGCCCTTGGTGAGGTAATAAAAGCCAGATGGCAAGTAGGAACGCCACATGCAAATGGCATTACTTTTAATCCCAGTAAAAGTTGTTGTAAAGCCATAGGCTCTATGTAAAAAGCAGCTGACTAAATTCACAACTACTGTCCCTTCACTTCTTTCTATCCCAGCCCCCAACCCGCATCTGTGAACTCTTTTACAGTCTACAAAATCCTTTCCTTCTGTCGCCTCGTTAACCCTTGCCCAAGCCCTGTGAGGCAGAGTGTGGGATTATCACCCCCACTTTACAGATGAGAAAGCTGAGGTTCCAGGAGGCGGAAGTGCCTTGCCCAAGGTCACAGAGCAAGTGCGAGGTGGTGCAGTGCTCATACCTGGCCTGTCACTGCCCTGTGCTGCCCATGAGACTGAGCCCGTGCTCCTTAGCCTGGCACCTGAGGCTCCTGGGGATCTGGCCCCTGCCCCCCTCCCCAGATTCATCCCTCTCCTTGCTCCTTTATGCTCCAGTCTCTCCAAGTGTCTCATCATTCCTCAGACAGGCAGCGACCTTTCTCAGCCCTTGTCCTTTGCTTCCCTCCGCCAGGCCGCCTGGTGGACGCCTGCCCATCCCTCATCAATTCCTCCCACAGTCGCTGTGACAGATGCTGACACAATGAATTTTCATTGTTGTTGTTGTCACTACTGCACTGATCATTTTGCAGACTGAATCGGGGCCCAGGCTCCGGAGCCAGGCTACCTGGGTTTAAGTCCCGGCTCAGCCACTTCCTAGCTGAGTGCTCATGGACAAGTCACTCAACATCTCTGTGTCGTGGAGATGCACATTCTAGGATTACATACCGAACAGTAAGCCGGGGCCTGGCGCAGACCGAGCATTAGCTATCATTAGCTATCACCGTTCTCATTAGCGATCGTGATTATTTTCTGTTATTTGTATTCACTGATGCCTACCCCGTCCCAGTCCTGGTGCTGGGCACACTGAGCTGACTCAGACGCAGTGTCCGGGCTCAGAGCCCGAGGGAGGAGGGAGGCATGTAAATACTCCATGACGATGCGTTCACTCTGACCACGTCCCTGTGTTGCTGAAATCCCCTCTGCCCATGTTCATGGGCTCCAGGGAGCCAACGCCACTCCACAGCCGGTCCTTCCCTGCCAGGGGCGGCCTGGCTCCCCGTGCCCCCCCACGCCGTTGAGTGTCTTATCCATGCGGGATGGCTTCATCTGCTCTCCCTTCTCTCCACGTTCACCCCAGAGACAGGCTGCTGCAGAGTGCCAGGAGAGTCAGCTGCGGTATCATTTATCTCCCTGGGCTGCTTCCCCAGCGGAGATTTACAGGCTGTGCCTGTCACAGGGACCCTGCAGGCTCAATTACAGGTCTGCTTCCAGGCTAGACTGGGGCAGCAACCTGCCTGCGTTTGCCAAGCGGCCCCGGGGGAGAGCCACAGGCCCTGCCAGACCTGGGACCTCAGAGAGTCTGGAGCCCATTCAGCTGCCTCGCTTGGGACATGTGAGGAAACTGAGGCCAGAAATGGGAAGACACACTCAAAGCTCCCACCAGGGAAAATGGGCCCAGGGTGAGGTCTAATGCAGGCCCGCGAGTACCGTCCAGGGAGCTGCCTTTACTGTACATGCGAGTATGACTTTATTATTACCCAAATAGCTTTCTTTTTATGTAACAGAAATATTTACTATGGAAACATGCTTTGAACCTTAAACCTAAAGCAAAACATTGCCCTTCCAGAAACAAAGACCATGTTCTGTCCACACAAACACACTAGGAAGGTATTCGGTGCTGCCGAAGCATTGCCCGGCTCCACCAACCTGGGATTACAAAATGGAGTCCTGTTTGTGTCCAAAGACAACAGCCCTGAGCCCGCTTCTACACGGGCGGGAAATTACCCTTCTCAGACTGTCCCCCAGTTATTCCTGGGAATCTCCAAGAGTAGTCACAACCGGTCTGCCGACTGCAGTCACCACAAAATATTTGCCAGTTCTTCCTCCCCAGCTGTCTCCTTCTTCCTCAGTATCCTCAACTAACGAGGCCCTTAGAAGGTTCCCATTGCTGCCACTGCGAATAATGCCTGTTGTGGGGACAGTGTCAGGCCTGAAAAGTGTCCCCGACTGCCTTTTCTCTGGGCGTCCAGTGGGGCTGGGCCTCCTGGGAGGGAACCCAGGTTCCATGACACCCTGTCCTACTGAAAGCTCACTAGCTGACAGTCCTTGGTCAGGTCTCTGTTAGTTACCTAGTTTCCTCTCTAGTTACCTAGAGGTGATAAGAATGTTGTCTTGGGGCACCTGGGTGGCTCAGTTGCTTGAGCGACTGTCTTCGGCTCAGGTCATGATCCTGAAGTCCCGGGATTGAGTCCCGCATCGGGCTCCCTCCTTAGCACGGAGTCTGCTTCTCCCTCTGACCCTCCCCCATCTCATGTTCTGTCTCTCTCATTCTCTCTCTCTCAAATAAATAAATAAAATATTTTTTTAAAAAAAGAGTGTCGTCATGAGAATCCCATGAGGTCATATGTGCATGATACCTGATATATATAGTAGGTGCTCAATAAACGAAAGTTCCCATTATTATTAATTTTTTAAAATATTTTTTATTATATTATGTTAGTCACCATACAGTACATCCCTGGTTTTTGATGTAAAGTTCGATGACTCATTAGTTGCGTATAACACCCAGTGCACCATGCGATATGTGCCCTTCCCACCACCCATCACCAGCCTATCCCATTCCCCCACCCCCCTCCCCTCTGAAGCCCTCAGTTTGTTTCCCATTATTATTATTATTATTAATTATTAATATACTGTCCAAGACTGGGCTCCCCCAAGAACAGACCCTGAAATAAGCATTTGAAATAAACAGTTTATTTGAGAGGTAATCAGAGGAAGCCTCTGCAGGGGTGTTGTGAGGAAGCAAAGCGGGGAAGGGAAAGAAGCAAAGCAAGCAAGTTTCTGCTGTAACCAGCCAGCGCTCAGTTCCACTGGGGAGTTGTGGGCGGTGGTGTAGAATGGGCCTCAGAGTTGTCCCAATCCAGGGAGAGGGAGCTGGCGTACGTATCCACCCATCACTGGCTGAGAGCTGCTCGGGGGGAAATAGATGTCGAGTCTCCGGCAACTTCCCCGCAGGCATGCAGCCCAGGCTCCGAGGCCAGAGAAAGTGCCCAGGGAGGGTCCCCGGGGCAGGCGCGTGGAAGCTATTGGGTCGGCGTGCACGGATGGCGGACACCAAGAACACAGGTAGATGCTCAGAGCCCCTGCTGCAAACACCGTGTGGCGTCACTTCACCTTAAAAGAAAGATGCTGAAACCATCTCCTTCAGGCTGGGGGAACCCGGGAGAAGGGTGGAGGCTATGTGGGCTCTAGTTTCCAACTCTGGCCCCTTCAAATTGACTGTGACCTTGGTCTGTACCATCTCTGGTCCCCAGTTTCTTCTCCTGTCCAGTCAGGAGTTGAAAGCAGATAGATCTCGAGGTCCAGCCAGCTCTCAGAAGTTCCACAATTCACCTGGCTTTTGGGCTTGCACCTCACAGCACCCCTTGGCAGGGGGTGAGCAGGGCCCGTGTGACTCTGTCAAGAGCCAAGCAAATTCGGACTCAGACGAGGGGAGCAGCTAGGTTCTCAAAGTGCACCCCTCCGCGTGCAGCCTCAGCGCCACCTGCACGCTTGTTAGAAGTGCGAATTCCTGGGCCCCAGGCTAGAGCTACTAACTCAGAAATTCGGGGGTAGGGCCAGACATTGGTGCGGCTGCCCGGTGACTCTACCCCGCGCGCGCTCGTGTTTCAGGCCACACAGGGCGCTAAAGGCAAAACGGGACTAGAATCTGAGCCCCTACCTCCCAGGCTGCACGTCTGTGGTTGGCACCGTGCCCTGTGCTTAGTAGACGCTCAAAAACAGCCAGGAAATCTGTAATCCCCACGCCCGTTTCTGGTCGCTCTTCTCCGAGGACATTTGTGCTATCCTGTGTCTGCTGTTGGTCTCTGTATGGCCGTGTGGAGCCCTAGAACGTCAGGGCATTAGGCAGTCAAGTGCTTCCATGGTAGATGAGAAATAGTTCAAGGGGAGAGGAGCCCCTGGCCGGAGGTCACCCAGCAAGGACGGGAGCAAGCCAGACCCAAAGCCCTGGTGTCCCTCCTCTTACCTCAGAGCTCCCCCACCGCTGGGATCATGACCTGAGCCAAAATCAAGAGTCAGATGCCGAACCGACTGAGCCGCCCAGGTGTCCCTCAAGTGTATTTTACCACAAAAAAGAAAATGTGTTAAAGTCAATCTGACCCTGTCAGTATCTTTTCAGTTCCCTGTCATGGCTCTGCTCCTAGAATGAAGTTCCAGCTCCACGGGTTCGCACCCAAAGCCCCCTGGGACCTGACTCCCCCACCTCTCAGGCCCTCTGCTCTGCTCTTGCCCACACACAGTCTTCACAGACTCAACGACTGACAGTTTGTCACACAAGCCAACCTCTTCCTCTAATGCTGTGGGCCTTCGCACATGCTATTCCTTCTGCCCGGGACACTTTTCCCCACTTCCTCTCCAGCCACATGGTTCCTCCTTTAAAACTACGCTTAGGGATTATTTTCTCTAGGAAGCCTCTTTTTCCTCCCTGCTCCCGGGTCAGGGGGCTCTGGGCTCCCCTCCGTTATGGCACCGATGTCACCGTGCTGTGTTGGTCTTTCCCACCAGGCTGTGGGCGGCACAAAACCACTGACGAGGCTTCATCACCTCCGTGCACGAGTCAGCAGAGAAGGGAAGAGTGTTAGCGCAGAGATGACTGAGCCCTTGGTCTAGGCGTGTAGGACAAGAGCCCAGAGGAGGTAGAGAGGAAAGGCCGTGGTGTGTAGGGGAGGGGGCAGTCCTGTCCATGCCACTGAGCCCCAGCAGCTTCTTGGAGGTGGGGCATTTGAGAGGGCAACGTTTCTACAGACATGGCGGTCATTGGAAAAGCGTGGGGAAAGACACAGAGGTAGGGAGCTGCTTGGCCTGGAGAAGGAGCAGGACAACAACCAGTATCTTCAAGCAACGACTCTTTGCAAACCTGTCAAAGCCACAGAAGCCTTCTTAGAAACGAAGTCACAAGGAACCCCAATCCATAAACTATACACAAGTGGAATGGCTCTGGTCGAACAAGGTGTGAGGGATCCGAAGGCTCTATTCTGCCCCTACCAACACTCACACCGTCCCAACCACCGTGAACACACCGTCCCAACCACCGTGAACACACCATCCCAACCACACACACAGCATCCCGACCACCGTGAACACACCGTCCCAACCACCGTGAACACACCGTCCCAACCACCGTGAACACACCGTCCCAACCACCGTGAACACACCGTCCCAACCACCGTGAACACACCGTCCCAACCACCGTGAACACACCGTCCCAACCAGCGTGAACACACCGTCCCAACCAGCGTGAACACACCGTCCCAACCAGCGTGAACACACCGTCCCAACCAGCGTGAACACACCGTCCCAACCAGCGTGAACACACCGTCCCAACCAGCGTGAACACACCGTCCCAACCAGCGTGAACACACCGTCCCAACCAGCGTGAACACACCGTCCCAACCAGCGTGAACACACCGTCCCAACCAGCGTGAACACACCGTCCCAACCAGCGTGAACACACCGTCCCAACCAGCGTGAACACACCGTCCCAACCAGCGTGAACACACCGTCCCAACCAGCGTGAACACACCGTCCCAACCAGCGTGAACACACCGTCCCAACCAGCGTGAACACACCGTCCCAACCAGCGTGAACACACCGTCCCAACCAGCGTGAACACACCGTCCCAACCAGCGTGAACACACCGTCCCAACCAGCGTGAACACACCGTCCCAACCAGCGTGAACACACCGTCCCAACCAGCGTGAACACACCGTCCCAACCAGCGTGAACACACCGTCCCAACCAGCGTGAACACACCGTCCCAACCAGCGTGAACACACCGTCCCAACCAGCGTGAACACACCGTCCCAACCAGCGTGAACACACCGTCCCAACCAGCGTGAACACACCGTCCCAACCAGCGTGAACACACCGTCCCAACCAGCGTGAACACACCGTCCCAACCAGCGTGAACACACCGTCCCAACCAGCGTGAACACACCGTCCCAACCAGCGTGAACACACCGTCCCAACCAGCGTGAACACACCGTCCCAACCAGCGTGAACACACCGTCCCAACCAGCGTGAACACACCGTCCCAACCAGCGTGAACACACCGTCCCAACCAGCGTGAACACACCGTCCCAACCAGCGTGAACACACCGTCCCAACCAGCGTGAACACACCGTCCCAACCAGCGTGAACACACCGTCCCAACCAGCGTGAACACACCGTCCCAACCAGCGTGAACACACCGTCCCAACCAGCGTGAACACACCGTCCCAACCAGCGTGAACACACCGTCCCAACCAGCGTGAACACACCGTCCCAACCAGCGTGAACACACCGTCCCAACCAGCGTGAACACACCGTCCCAACCAGCGTGAACACACCGTCCCAACCAGCGTGAACACACCGTCCCAACCAGCGTGAACACACCGTCCCAACCAGCGTGAACACACCGTCCCAACCAGCGTGAACACACCGTCCCAACCAGCGTGAACACACCGTCCCAACCAGCGTGAACACACCGTCCCAACCAGCGTGAACACACCGTCCCAACCAGCGTGAACACACCGTCCCAACCAGCGTGAACACACCGTCCCAACCAGCGTGAACACACCGTCCCAACCAGCGTGAACACACCGTCCCAACCAGCGTGAACACACCGTCCCAACCAGCGTGAACACACCGTCCCAACCAGCGTGAACACACCGTCCCAACCAGCGTGAACACACCGTCCCAACCAGCGTGAACACACCGTCCCAACCAGCGTGAACACACCGTCCCAACCAGCGTGAACACACCGTCCCAACCAGCGTGAACACACCGTCCCAACCAGCGTGAACACACCGTCCCAACCAGCGTGAACACACCGTCCCAACCAGCGTGAACACACCGTCCCAACCAGCGTGAACACACCGTCCCAACCAGCGTGAACACACCGTCCCAACCAGCGTGAACACACCGTCCCAACCAGCGTGAACACACCGTCCCAACCAGCGTGAACACACCGTCCCAACCAGCGTGAACACACCGTCCCAACCAGCGTGAACACACCGTCCCAACCAGCGTGAACACACCGTCCCAACCAGCGTGAACACACCGTCCCAACCAGCGTGAACACACCGTCCCAACCAGCGTGAACACACCGTCCCAACCAGCGTGAACACACCGTCCCAACCAGCGTGAACACACCGTCCCAACCAGCGTGAACACACCGTCCCAACCAGCGTGAACACACCGTCCCAACCAGCGTGAACACACCGTCCCAACCAGCGTGAACACACCGTCCCAACCAGCGTGAACACACCGTCCCAACCAGCGTGAACACACCGTCCCAACCAGCGTGAACACACCGTCCCAACCAGCGTGAACACACCGTCCCAACCAGCGTGAACACACCGTCCCAACCAGCGTGAACACACCGTCCCAACCACCGTGAACACACCGTCCCAACCACCGTGAACACACCGTCCCAACCACACACACCGTCCCAACCACACACACCGTCCCAACATGCACACCATCCCAACCACATACACCATCCCAACATGCACACCATCCCAACCACATACACCATCCCAACCACACACACCATCCCAACCACACACACAGCATCGCAACCACCACACACCGTCCCAACCACCACACACCGTCCCAACCACCACACACTATCCCAACCACCATAAACACACCATCCCAACCACACACACAGCATCCCGACCACACACACCGTCCCAACCACACACACCGTCCCAACCACACACACCATCCCAACCATGCACACCATCCCAACACGCACAACATCCCAACCACACACACCATCCCAATCACTACAAACACACCATCCCAACCACACACACAGTATCCCAACTACACACACAGCATCCCAACCACCACACACCATCACAGTCACACACACACACTGTCACAACCACCACACACACACCAACCACCACCACATGGTATGTGTACAGAATCACAGCTGTCACACACACAGATACCACCACATACACACCATTCACACATACCATCCTCATTCTCACCAGAACACAGGAAACCAGCAGACAGTGGGTACAGGTAGAACAATGGTTAGAAGTGTAACAATAGGAACAAGTCACATGGGGCCTTGTGAGTAAGGCTGAGGAGCTTCAACTTCATCCTGAGGGCCATGGGGAGCCATGGACGGTCCTGAGCAGAAGGACCCCCCAGCCGCAGTGGGGGGATGGTGTAGAGACATACTTGAGCTGGCTATAGCTAGCCTGCCCAAAGGCCCTGAAGGCTGCAAATGGGACCCTCATGGTTCTTCTAGTGCACAGTGGGTAAGAGCCCATCCCCAGGCTGGCATGGCAAGAATGCTCAGGACTGGGGACCTGGAACCAAGTCCAAGCCAGCATTCTCACTCCTCCTTAAGCTGGGACCAGACTCCATGATTGGGCCATGGTCTAGATGAACTCAGGGAGATTGCTGGAGGCAGGGAGGCCAGGGGAGGCTAGTGGTGGCAGTGTAGTGGCAGTGGAGATGAGAGAGAAAGGAGCAGCGTGTGTGGAAAGATGGGGGTATAGGAATTGAAAGGACTGGGTGTGGGAGGTGAGGAAGACAGAGGGATCAAAGAGGAGCCCAGATGTCTGGCTGGGTGACCGGTGTGTGGAAATGCCACCCATTGAGATAGGAACACAGGAGAAGGAAGAGGCTCAGGGGACATAATGATTCCATTTGAAGCCTATGGGGTGGCCATGCCTATGGGACAGCCTGACCCTGTGGTTCAGGGCAGAGCAGGGCAACAAACCGAGGAGAGAGGTCTGGATGGAGACCCAGCTGGGAGTCACCAAATCCCATGGAGATGGTAACAAAACACCCAGGATAGAAGAGATTGCCCAAAGTGTCTGTGGTCAGCAAGACCCCTGCTGGGGTAAGAGCACAGGGGCCTTCTCTGATCCTTCAGACCAACCGAGGTCCCTGGGGAACTGTCTCCACTGCAATGTCTTTTACTGTTGCCACCCTTGCTCACTTAGGGTGACTGACTCACGAGTCCTGTGTACCCAGGACGTCCCTGATCTTAGAACTGGAAGTCCTGCGTTCTGGGGACCCCTCAGTCCCAGGCAAACCAAGACAAACCGGGACAGTCGGTCACCTGCGCTTATCGCGGTTTTAAGGACTTGGTTAGCGTCTGTCTTCCCTAGTCAATGGGAACAGCACTTAAGAGTCAGAGGAAAGAGGAGGATGCCAGGAAGGGCTAGGAACTGGTTTGGAAGGAAAAATCTCAGGGAAGCATCTTGCATCTTTTTCGTCCCAGGAAATTGGTGCACCCCAGATCTTGTGACTCAGGATCTGGGAGCGGTTTGGCCTTCCAGGGTCCTCCAGGCCACTCGTCCCCATCCCCATCCCTCTTTATTCCCCAGAGGCCATCAGCTTCTCGAGACACCACGGACCTCCTTGCGGCCCCACAAGGTGGCGCTGCGCCCAGTGCCACCCCGGGCTCCGCCAGCTGAACAGAGGGACCTGGAGAGTCTCTGGCCACCCTCTGAGCCGCTCCCCCATCCCCCTCGGCGGCCCTGGGCGCTCAGTAGCAGTCTGGTGGCAGAAGGCACCCTGACGCACCCACAGTGCACACAGGCTTTTTCTCTCACCAGACACACCTATCGTCAGACACTCACCTGCCCACACAGACCCCGAATGCCCTTGACCCGGACAGCCCTGCAGGAACATGCTTGACAGAGCCAGGGCAAGCCTGAGGGGTTGTCACTTCCGGTCCCCTCTAGAGACGGCGTCCACCCAGGCACACACAGGAACATCTGTCCAGGAACACATGCACAGAGCTGCCACCTGAAGTCAGGCGCCCTTCCCCCCACGCTAAGCAGAGACCTTAGCTTCCCCCGGCCTCCCTTCCTCCACAGCCTCCGCCAAGCCTCCCTCACTGCCCTCCGGTGGGGATCAAATACGACACTGGAGAAGATGGGGTTTCGTGAGAGTGCAGTGGGAGTAACATTAGATACACACGCGTATGTTCACAAACACACCTGCACACGCATCAACGTGCAGCCGCTTGCACCGGCCCCGCCACACGCAAGAGAGCTCACGCGCAGCTGTGCCTGTGAACGGCGGCACAAGGACACCTGCACGCGCCCTCGCCCCGCTGCTCACACCTGCACGCTTGGGCCGCACACCTGACACCCAGCAAGCCCCTCCTTCCCTTTTGCTATGAAACGGAACTGGTGAAGAGGCCCAGTGCCCAGGCAGGGGTTCCCCAAACTCCAGACCGCGCCCCCCCCCCCACCCCGGCCAGCCTCAAGTTCAGCTCTGGCTGGAAATGTGCTCCTGCAGCCTGCCGCCACCCCCAAGCTTGGTTCCAGCTCCCGCTCCACCGGCTGTGCGACCTCAGGCAACGCTTTCCACTCTCTGGTCCCTCCCCTGCTCCCTGAGGCTGTATTGTCCTCTATCAGAACTTAAGGAGTCCTGGGGGTCCTGGGGAGAGACTTGGGCTTTGTGAGACACGCTGGCCTGCAGGGTCTGGCCCAGCTAAATCGGAACTCCCATTCCACCTCTGAGTCTGGGGGACCCCGGGCATCCTGAGAATGCTTTCCAGGGGTTTGTAAGGAGCCCGGCACAGGGCCTGGTCTGCCAGAGGCAGATGGGAAATCTTTGCTTCCTGTATGACAAGAAATCATCATTTTGTGGCGGGGATTGTACAGAAGGGGAGACTGTATCAAAGAAAGGATTTCTACACCCCTGACAGAGCTGGAGGTGCCTGGCGACAGGAAGCTGCATCCCCGAGGAGAAAGGGAGGGAGCCAGTCTCGGAGCCTACCTGGCTCCTTCTCAGCCCACCCCTGCCCTCAGCCCGACACCAGGCCTGCGAGCTCCTTCTCTGCGCTAGGGGGTGAGCAAATCTGGGGAAGGGCGGGTGTCCGGGAGCACGGGGCGGTGGCCTGGGCACTCCTGTTGTGTGCATCTGTGTGTGTGTGTGTGTGTGCGTGCGTGTGCCCTGAAGGAGGCTGTCTCTCCACGTGGCTGAGAGTGTGTACAAAATCTCTCAGATGAGCCATGGCTTCAGTTGTAATCCCAAAGGCACTTGTGGGCTCTGTGACCTTACCCAAGTTACTTTACCTCTCTGTGCCTCAGTTTCCTTATCTAGAAAATGGAGATTATGGTCCTAATAAAAAAGAAATAATAGGCAGGCCTCACGGGACATGTAAAAAGTAGTTAGCCAAGCACGTGGGGGCACACGCTTAGTGCTCAAAAACCTCTTCGCTGCTGCTTTATGTAACGCAGCTGGCCCTGTGCACACATTCATTCATTCATTTTGATTCATTAACTGCCTCTAGCTTTGTGCCAGGCCAGCCTTGAACTGGACAGGGTCCTTGACCCCCAGAGCTTCCAGAAGGATGGGGGAGACAGATCCAAGCAGCAACAGCAACAGCAGAGCTGATGTTGAGAGAGGCAGCTGGGAGACAGAGGAGGGGAGAAGGGGCCCCTGGGAAGGGAGGGGCGCCCCCCCAGGCATCCCCACACACTGTACACCAGCCCCACTGGAGTACTTCCTGTTCCCCAACTGTCTACCTGGTTTCCTACCTCCAGACCTTTGCTCACGCTTTCCTTTGCCCAGAAAGCGCCCCTCCCAAGTTCTGCGTCCTCACTGCTATGCGTTTTTGAAAGACAGCCTCAGTGGCACCACCTGTGTTCCGCCCTTGGCTTTACCCACCACACTCAGCAGAGATGGGCCACTTAATTGTCGTGTGCCCAGCACGTGTCGCCTCCTGGGGCTACTAGTTTCTGATCCTAGAGTGCCATCGCTCTGTGACCTTGAGTACAACCCTTCACCTCCTTGGCCGCAGTTTCCCCCTACGTAAAACGGGCAGCACCTTTCTCTCAGGACAGGTGTGAGGATCAAAAGACAGAATGTTTGGGGAAAGCACTTTGCAAACTGTAAATTGCTGGGCACCTGTCCAGGAGAGTTTTTATTCAAACAGCTTCCTTTCCTCTCCTGGGTGTGAGCCAAAAGGTGTGTACACCCCACGGGCTCGGGCCCCATTTCCCCGGAGCTCCGGTGTGGAGCAGCTCCTGTTTGGGGTTTGTGTGTGATTTCAAAGCCGGGAAACTCCCTCGCCCAGGTGATGTGGGCGGGGCCTGGTCCACAGAGTTGCCAGGGGAATCCCAGGGTTTGTGGCCCTGATTGCCCCCCACAGTGATCAGACGAAAACTCAGCCCCCAGGAAGGAGGAAGGGCATCGAGATTGTGCTGCAGGGACAGTGTCCCTTGGAGTCAGGTGACCTGGGTGTGATTCTGGCTCCTCTGGGGGAACTTAGGCTCATCACCTTCTCTCCAGGCTTCAGCTCTAAATCCAATGTACAGGATTTATGATTTGGGGAGCCCCTTACACACCAGGGGGTCCTGAGGGTACCAAATGGGGACCAAGAGCTGACATGGCCACTGTGTGGGAAGTCTTTTGAAGTCAGACTCTGTCCCCACCTGCCTTCCCAGCCTTGTCACCTCCACGTGCTCGTCCACTCTGCGCTGTAGTCGCCTGGTGAACTTGGGATTCCCTCGAGTCTCCCAAATCTCTCATCTCCAGCCGTGGCCTGCCTGACGTGCCCTTCCTCCCTGCCTCTCTCCCCTGTGCCCTGTTTAACGTCTTCTCATCCTCCAGGACCCTGCCCGGGCTTCACAGCCTCCGGGCCCCCTGGCCTCTTCCAGGCACTGTGGGGCTCCTCTTCTGCTCCCCTGCTCTGTGTCACTGGTGGTTTATGGGCAGGTCTCCCCACACCGCTTCCATTGCCACGGGTTCCCCAACACGTACCAGTTCAGGGCCAGGCACTCAAAGTCATGAATAAATACCCCCGAAGGTCCTCGGCACGAAGAGCAGGGGGACCATCTGGAAGAGTCCGTGTTGTTTTGATTTTGCAGAAAGAGCCCCCAGAAGGACCTGGGCTCAAGTCCCCGCCCCACCAGTTCCCAGTTGGGTGGTCTCTCGCAAACCTGTCAGCTTGGCTTTCTCGTTTGTCTGGTGGGGTGGTTCTGATGGCGAGGGTGGATAAACGCATGTGTGCCCAGGGGGCTCAGTGACTGGGAGCTTTGACTGCTCTATCTCCCTTTCTGCCAGCACTCCCAAGGGAAGAGGCATCAGGGCTCTTTGCGATGCGGCCCCCCCCAGCTACAGCCGGGGATGCTCTGGGCAGTGGTGGGGTGTGGGCCCAGCGTGGGCCGGGGCGCAGAGATAGCTGGAGCAGCCTTCCCCGAAGTGCAGCTGCTCCGGGAGCCTGGGTGGGCGTGGACGAAGCCAGCAGAGGGCGGTGAGCCCCACTGATGGTCCAGGAGGGAAGCCAGCCAGGACCTCGTTGACTTTGGAGGGGAATGTGGAACGGCCCTGGGAGGCCCTGAGGCTCAGTGTCCAGAGCAGCCAGGCCTGGCTCGGGCACCGTGTGTGCTGGCGACTGCGTGGGCAGGACGGGCAGGCCAGGGACACCACAGGTCCCGGGAGGCTCCACTGGGAGCAGCCTGGAGCTCTGCCAAGGCACCTGCGAAGGGCCGCAGTTCGTTGGGGCCTGTCTGGGGCCTCAGGAGCCCTGAGCCCGTTTTGCAGCTTCACGCCGAGACTGGTCAATACTCAGCAAGCTCCTGCTCTGCCCCAGGCATTGTGCCAAGAAGTGTTAGGGCCGCTGGTTAGGGGCAGGGACTCTGAAGTCAGACCACCTGTTGAGAGGCCTGATGGCAGCGCTAAGCAGCCATATGACCACGGGTGAGATACACAGCCTCTCTGCCTCCACGCCTCCGCTGGGAGGCCTAAACTAGCGAACACATGTGAAGTGTCTAAAGTAATCCCTGGCTCTCAGCATTAACCTTCACCTAATGGGAGCTATTAGCTGTGATCTCAAGCATACTATTTAACTTCTCAGTGCCTCAGTTTCCTCATCTGTGAAATGGGACTCCCCTCCCAGCAATGTTGCAAGGACTGAATCAACTAACTCACGGAACGTGCTTAGATTCTGAGAATAACGAAGTGCTCAGTATTATTGTCTAACACGTATCTTGTTACAGCTACAAACGTGAGTGACAGTTGTCACCTGTTTCTATGACTCCCCTCACCTGCTCTACTATAAGGTCTGGGCTCTGGAGCCCTATCTGCTGCCTGGGTTTGAATCCCACCTCGACTGTTTCTTAGAGGGAATGATCATTGTTACTGTAGAGAGAATGAAATGAGAACAGAAATACAAAACCCTCTTTGAACAATGCCTGGTGGAGAGTACATTTCAGTGAGGGGTCCAGCTGTTGTCCCAATTAACAGATGAGAAAACCGAGACTTGGAGCAGTTAGGGAAAGCTAGTGGCAGAGCTGGAACCGGGTCTTGGATCCTGGCAGGTGCCAGGGAAGTGCCTCTTAAAAGAGGCCCAGAGAATTGGTGGGTTTGCAGGCCAATGTGTCACTGGGCCAAGAGGTGGCAGAGACAGACGTGAACCCAGGGCTCGGCTCACTGTGCCAACGTGGTTTACTCCCCGACAGAGCACATGGTGCCAGCCGACACAGAGCCCTTCTGCATAGGGGCTGGGTTCCAGGAGAAGACACCGATGACAGAAGAGTACTTACTTGACCTTGTTGGTCCAGTGGGTGTCTTCATTCTGAAGCCAAGGACACAGAGGGCTGCTTCCACTGTTGTTCTGAGAGAAGCTGCCGGTGCCATCCAGGTGTCCTAACTAGTAACTTCCCACCCTGCCTTCCCAGCTTCACCCCAGCACACCTCCCAGCCCCCCTCCCAGCCGTCTTCCCATCCTTATCATGACATACTCTTCTGTGCCTCTTTGCATTAGCACATGCTGTTCCCCACACCTAGGATGCCATTCCCTCTCCTCTGCCTGATGTGCCTTCCTGGCAGCATGAGTCATCCCTCTGGGCTCCTCTCGCACTTACCCAAGCTGAGTCAGCAATTTAAACCCTGTCTTGTTCCCAAAAGTCTTTTAAGAGGAAAACACCTCGTTTGTCTCTGTGCTGGTGTCCCTGTGCCCGTCAAGATCCGCCGTCCGTCTTCTCCACCCTGCTCCGTGTTCTGGGGAGGCTGACCACATAGACCGCGTCGTTCTGGGCTCAGCCTGAGGGGCCACGGGGAAACTGCAAGGCAGAGGGAAAGCGAGGGGTCCCCTGGCTGGCTGTGTCCCTTCAGGGAGTACGTCTCCTGACCTCGAGACGCCCAGTTCTTTCCCAAGGACAGTGGGCTCCCGAGGGTGGGCCATGGCTGTGCACAGGGCAGCGCAGAGCAGACACCTGGGAAATGTCCTCGCCTCAGACCGCACCAGAGGACCAGGACTGCCACGCATGTGAGACTCGGCGAATGGAGTCGTGTCGAGCTCGTGCATTCATTCACCGGCTGGTCCCCTCATCCGATGCCAGACACTTACTGCAGGGCAGGTGGGCCAGGGTCTGGCAGGGGTGGAGCGGGTGAGGACTGCCCTCACGGAGCGGGCATAGCGGTGACGGGCACTGGGCATAAACAGGCAAAGCCCACGCACACCTCACATCATTTCGGAAGGCGATACCTCCTTGAAGGCAGGCGAAGGGGTACAAGGTGACAGGGTGGGGTGCAGTCAGGGGGCCACGGGGCAGAGAGGGGTGTGAAAGAGCCAGGCCAGCCATGCGCAAGGACGTTCTGCACAGAGGGACCAGGAGATGGGAAGGCTGGCGGTGGGAACGACCTTGGTGTCTTGAAGAACAGCCGGGAAGCTGGGCGTCCTGGGAGACCCCTCCAACTCTGAGATTCGAGGACTCCTGGGGGAAGGGGCCCTCGCCTGGCCAGGACCTGCCGGCTAGCCTTGTCCTCAATCGTGCGGCTGGAAGCCCTGTGTGGACACGCTCTCCCTGTGTTCTCGCAGACCTCACGATGACCTCATGGGGAGGGTGTGGTGTCCCTGTTCCATATATGAGGAAACCGAGTCTGAGAGCAGTGAAGCAACTTGGCCGAGGTCACAGAGTCAGGGAAAGAACGGGAATGAACCCAGGTCTGCCTGACCCATAGGCCAGAAGGCATTTTCCCAGGGTCAGCACATCACTTTGCTAAGGATCTCCTCTTTTGTGACCTTGGCTCCACAGGGACAGGCTGGTGAGAGGACCCAAAGCTCCCGGCTGGGGGGAGGCAGTCCCAAGGCCACACAGCCAATGGGGAGGGTGCTGGGGTTCAAGCCTCCCACTCTCTGCAAAGGGGACACTGGCAGGTGAACGAGAAAGCTGTGCTGTGTCCGCCATGCCCAGACACTCTTCCGGGGCCGGGCGGGTTGGTTAATGGGTATCATTTCAGTCCTTTCATTTCTAATAGACACTGTACTGTCATAAAGACTGTCATTTCCCACGGCTCAGGCAGGATAATCAACATGCTGGCTGCCCAGAGGGCTGAGAGTGGCAGGACCTGGACACAGCCATGAAGATAAGACCCTACTCTCCCTGTTGACCATTCCAGTCCTTTCCCAACCAGACACAAACTTGGGTTTGAGAGCCAAGGGGCCCCTACTCGCCGCACAGTCCCCAGCTCAGAGAAGAACTGCCTCCTCTCAGCCTAGCTCCAGCATTTCATCACCTTGTAACCTTGCATAAGGCGTTTTCCCTGCCCAAACCTCAGTTTCCTCATCTGTGAAATGGAGGCAATTCTGTCTGCCTCACCAGGTGGCTTAAGTGAGCTGATCTACGACTTGTCACGTAGCCCGTGCTTACGGGCAGTCGCTATGACAGTGGCGGTGCCAGAGGTGAGAATGATGCTTGTCACGTGTTAAAAACAGAAACTGAGGCCCGAGAAGGGAGTGGTCTCCTTAAGGTCACACAGCAAGTCAGTGGCAAAGCTGGGCTGAGAACCTGGGTTTCTAGGCCAGAACTTCTGCATGAATTCCCAGGTCAATGGTAGTCACTGGGGTGTGTTGACCCCTCTCAGGAGCCGCACACTGTCACGCAGGACCCCACACGACTGACGAAGCAGGTGTCATTACCATCACCCCCAATCTGCAGGCAGGAAGGCGGACCCCGTGGGATGCCCTCAAAGAGGATCCGGTGTGTGACAAGTCTCGTCCAGAGAAGCTGAGACCCAGGTGGTTGGAAGGCTGGCAAACCTAGCTCAGTGGCCGGAGGAGTCTAAGAGGGAGAAGGTGGGTGGGGGAAAAGGAGGAAGGGGCCTCTGCTACAAACAGGCCAGGGTGTCAGTCAAGACCCTCCTGCCGGCACATTACCCTGCCAGACTTCCCTAGTTCCTCGTGTTGCTACGTTCTCTCAGCAAGCTACAAACGGTGCTCCCATTACGCAGATGAACATATCAAGGCTCATACCATCCAAGTGACTTGCCCGGGTTCACACAATTACTAAGAAGAACTTGGACTTGAACCCAGTTCTCCTAGTGTCCAGGCAACTCTTTTTCCCTTGCTTAATTCATCTTTTACTTTGTTGACTCTTTTCTCGTTTTCTCTGCAAGTTACCAGCTGTTGGTCCCCCGTCCCTGGCGCTGCCACACAGATGTAAGCATCTTGAAGGGAGGCATCTCACTTGACTTCTTCACTGTCGTGTGCTTGGGGCCTGTCAAACAGTGGGGACAAAGCTGGGAACAAGTGGATGCTGGCTGGGTTGTTGAAGGAATTGTAATCAGGCTACAATCTGTTTAATTGATACCAATGGTCGGCAGGGTCCACGTGGAGATTTCTATTGATCGTAAGGGACTCGTTACGCAAATATACAGGTGGGCAGGGGAAAGTGGTGTTACGACAACTGCATTTTTTGTTTATGTTTCATTAGCAAGTTGCTCCACTCCTGATCCGTAGAGCTCTAGGGAGGGCTGGACCAATTTTCAGGAGGATGCCAGAGCCCTTCTCACAGGAAAGCACTGGAAACCCAACCCCCGCTCCCCATAGTGTAAACTCAGAGAAACACGGGGGTGCTGGAGTAGGTCTGAGTGAAGTCCAGTGCAGGAGAAGGTCCACAGTCTCCAAAGAGAACTCATCTGAAGGGAAACATCAGGGGTGAGGACAAAGACACGCGGGACTTCAATCAGCTTTTCAGTCAAGGATCCCCATCTATGTAAGGAAAACCACCACCGTGAAAGACACACCAGTCCTCAGCTTGCAGCCTCCCTGCCGGGTGTGGGTCTGCCCGCGTTTGACACGGGGATCTGACCCAGCAGCAGCCTTGCCCCCTCCTCCGACAGTGGGAGGCGCACAACCAGCCGCCAACAGCGACACCACATGGCCGAGGCTGGGATCACAGCACCAGGTGGGTGTCCGCTCCCTTTCTGTTCTGGAGTTGGACTGGCCTGCTGTGGACAAAGTCCTCAGGGTTCCTGAGTCAGTTCTGGAGAGTGGAGGCCCCTGGATGGTTCCTGAGCTTCCTGCCAATGAAGGCTTGTGACAAGCGATTAGTTGGAGAAATAAGAAGTGCCCTTGTTTTTACCCCGAGTCAGTGAAGCCCTCGTGCATTCACGGAACGTCAGGTTTACCCTCTGTCACCGGGGACCCCAACTATCCACATTGACAAGCAACACACATGGGAGACTTCTCTTCCATAGCAGACTATCTTTGAAATTACGAACAACTGCACACATACAACATGCCGTAGTTTACAAAGTGCTTATCCATTCAGGCTCTCGGAGCCTCACGCCAACCCTGTGAGCTTAGGACATGGATCCTCCTTAGGAAAGTGAGACGCAGAGAGGGACAGTGACTTGCCCATGGCCACCAACAAGTTGACAACACCCAGCTCTGCCCCTGTTGTGGGGACCCCAAGCTGCCTCCCAGGGAAGCCCGAGCCCAGGTCCCTGCCCACTCACAGCAGCACCAGGACCACGATGGCAATGACCATGAGGACTCCAGCCAGGATGCAAAGGCCCAGAAAGACAATGTCACTGGTGTCCTGAGCCACCATGGCCACAGGGCCCTCCAGGGCCTCCACCTCATCCCTGGGAGGTGCCTCCTGAAGATGTTCAGCTGTGGCGGCATAGGGCCCAAGCCAGTCGGAGCCAGACAGCAGGTGGACAGAAGCCTCTTTGCGCCGTGGCTCACAGCGGACCTCATACTCATGGATGTCCTCCTGCCCGCCCGCCGAGAAGTCGAGGTACAGCACACTGACGATCACTGAGGTGTTGTTCCTCCTCTGTGGGGGTCACGGGGCATTCACTCAGACCTGAAGGGGCCAGGGCTGACCCTGTTCCCCTAGATAGGTAGGGACTCTGTGCCAAGGGGACCGAACCCTAGGAGCCTGGGTTCTAGTCCCAGCCTGGCCACCGACTCCCTTCCCCTTGGAACCTCAGTGTCCCCACCTGTAAAAGGGTCACCACGGGGATGTCTGGGAGGATATCAGATCTGATGCGTCCATGCTTGCTCTGGCTTTAAGGAGGCAGGGTCTGTGCAAGATAATAACAGTAATAGAAGGCCCCTCTGCCATGTTCTTGGCTCTGTTTTAAGTGCATTATCTCATTTCATTCTCACTATGACCCTCATTGGTACCGTTAATATCCCCATTTCACAGATGAGGAAACTGAGGCCCAGAAGTTAAATCCCTTGTCTGAGGTCGCATGACACCCAAGTGAGAGGGAACATGAGCTCACCTGGATCTGCCCAGTTCTTAGCTGTGCTCTTAGCTACTGGGCCTCACTCAAACCAAAGAAGGTACAACCAAAGTGGACTTTAAAGCATCTAGTTCAATCCCCCTTTTCTGGCAATTTACCGATGTGACTACTGAGGCCCAGCAAAGGCAGTACCTTGCCCAGAGCTGGGTCCCGAAGCCAAGTCTCCTGCCTCCCAGTTGGAAGCTCTATCTCTGGCTATGTGACCTTCCTCCTGGAATCCTTCCTCCCAGTGATGCCGACAGCCATGCTGTGTCCCTGCTGAGACCCTGGCCATCCCAGTGGCACCACCCAGGGTTAGGAAGAGCCATCGAGGAGTGCAATGTGGGGGGCCTGGCACACTGCTACCCTCCCTACCCCTGCAGAGGAGGGAGGCAGGAATCAAGTCGCCCTGAAGATGGTGGGGGGGCTTGGCCCAGGATCTGAGGGGCAGCATTCTGATGGGCAGTCTGGTGTGGTCTGGGGCAGGGGGGTGCAGTGGGGCGGGGCTACTCTCCCCACCCACCCCAAGTCTGCAGCAGCCCTTACACCCCTCAGGCTGCCCAGCCACCCACGTCCAGTGGTGGCACTTCTGAGATGAAGCTTCTAGACACGGAAGCTGTCTCACACAGAGTGGGCAGGCAGGAGCAGTAGGAAGCTGCCGTCCCTGGACGCTGGGTGACCTCTCTGGGGAGGCCTGTGAAAGGGCCAAAAAGCCAAAAAAGGCTCTGATTCCATGGCCCCAAAAGGGCTTCCGAAAAAGGCTCTGATTCCACGGCCCCAAAGGAGGCTTCTGCATGTGTACCCTCAACCTGTCTGCCCCCAAACCCTCTGAGGAGGACTGGTGTTCTGGATTTTTGTGATACAGAATTGGGACACTGGGCAAAGACAGGGCCTATAAGTGGAAGGGGACCCAGTAAAGTCAGCCCACGTGATAAAGGGAAGAAAAAATCACATAAAATGGGGGTGGAGGGTATAGGGAAGTTTTAGGGGTTTTTGATGCGTGAGAGCCACCCAAGATGTGCTGTTATGGTGATGAAATCAAGTCTCCGGTGTTTTTTCAGAGATGCACAGAAAGGCTGTCATTGCCTTGGGCTGCTCGGCCTGTGCATCTGTGAGAGCAGCTCAATGCGGAGACTGGTCCTCGTGCACCCAGGATGTGTAAGGGTGACACTAGGAATCCAGGAGTCCAAGGTTCTCAGCTCTTATGTTTCTGTTTGTATTAGCTCCAAGATTCTATGATTCTGGGGCTCCAAGTGATGGTGGTGGTTCCATGCCTCTGAGCCCCTGGGTGTCCGTGATACCTCGTTCTCCGTTTCATGGTTCCCTGCCTCTGGGATTCTCTGTCACCGTCATTTCATGACTCTGTGGAGTACCCAAAGAAAATCCCTAGGGGATTTAGGGCATGGAGTCGGGGGGAGGGCAGATCATCTTGGCAGCCAAGACTGCCCCCACTTCTCTCCTCAGGTCAAAGGACAGATGTTGCCAGAGGCTGGGGAAGTGGAGGGGTGGGCTGGAGGGGCCCCAGGCAGACATTTGGTCAATGTGGGGGGCAGAGTGGTACGGTTTGCTGGAAAGTGCATGATTTCTGTCATGGCAGTGTGACACAATCCCCAGATACCAAGGCTCATGGGTGGGGGTGGGCTCTCCCTGGAAGGGGGGGGGTCTCTCCTTTCCCCTTTGACCTGCCTCCAAGAATGCAGACATCTGAGGTGCTTGGGCCACTGCCCAGAGACTCTGAGGGCCCCAAACCCAGGGTCAAGGCCTTGGAAATATACGGATAGTGGAAAAAACTCATTTGTAAGCTTCGCTGCCTTTGGAGGGAAGAGGATCCTGTTACCTGAAAGGCCCTTTTGTTCTGTGGAGCACAGGGACCATGTGGATCTCTGGTTGGTGAAGGGGCAGGAGGCAGCCGGGCTCCAGTAGCTCTGGGTGTTAAAGGGGTGAGGCCTGGGTGGTGGGGAGTTCCCAGGAGAAGGCAAGGAACAGCACGAAGGCCTCCGAGGATGGTCAGGGTCAGGGCCTCTCAGGAGGAGCCTTCAGTAGGGGCTTTTGGTCATCCCTGGGTTATGCAGCGGGGCCCCCTTCTCTGTCTCCCATTTGAGTTCTTTGTCATGTCTACACTGAGCAAGTTTGTTGAGTTCTGCGTCCAAGCTTGTGGGGCCACTAAGCCAGGAAGAGAAGCTGAATTCTCAGAAACGGCAGGTGCCTTTCAGCAGGGGTCAGACCCTCTCCCTCACGCCTGCCCTCCCCACTGCCCAGCCCCTACCTGAGACTCGGTGCCGCAGGTGTCAAAGCGGGCCTGGATCCGGAAGGTGCTGCCGGCTTCCTGGGCGGCACAGCTGCGGCTGCCCAGGTAGACCTTGGTCCGCTCCAGCGGCGCCAGCGCCTGCGCGGAGATCAGGATCTGGAAGTCCGTGCGGGAGCAGCTCACGTTCATGGGCACGACTGCGGACGGAGGGAGGGAGGGAGCGGCTGGGGGCCTTAGGGGCAGGAGGTCTGCCCCCAACACCCCAACACCCCACGCAAAGGGTGCTGTGTGGGAAAACTGAGGCCCAGAGTGCGGAGAAGCCTATGCAGCCCAATGGGGATGTTTCACGTGTGTTACTCCATTTCACTCCGTCAGCCTATGAGTTCCCCAGGGCGGGTACCCAGCCTTCTTGTGTCCTCGCAGCCCGGCACAGAGCTTGGCAGGTGCCGTGAATGCTGAATGAATGAATGAGTGAATGAGTAAATGAGTGAACGAATGAATGAATGAATATTCTTAATCATAAGAAGAGCTACTATCTGCTGACCTCTTTACCAGGTGCCAGGTAATTCATTCAACCATTTGACAAATATTTCTTGATGGCCTACTATGTGCAGGCACTATTGTAAGCACCACAGACACAGAAATGTAAAAAACAAAACAAAACAGAACAAAAACCCACCAGCACAAACTTCCCGCCTTCTTGAAGCTTACATTTTAGTTGGGCAAGGGGGCAATATATACGTAAAACGAAAGATGTGTTGGAGTGGGCTGAAGGAAAATCAAGCAAAGAAGCAAGACAGGGAAAGAGGGTATGTGTGTGGGGTTGGGGGGCAGAACTGCGCTTTTGCAAAGGGCAGAGAAGGAAGCCTCACTCTCTCCCCAGGACGACCCCACGAGGTGGACACAACTAAACCCATTTTACAATTTTGGAAACTGAAGCTCTGAGAGGTGAAGATGTTTGCAGTGGTTTAGTTGGGATTTTAACCATTATTGAGTCTATAGGCGATCCCCCCTACCCTATTGGGTGGCCCCTGCAGCCCTCCAGGCCAAGACGGTGCGACTGTCTGGGTGTATCGGAGCATGCGTGTGTGCAGGGGCAGTGCTGGCTGGGGTGGGGGCAGTGGAGGGGGAGGAAGGGGTGGCTGGTGGGCGGGAAAGAGAAGAGCTGGCAGGCAGAGGCCTGGAACTCTCAGCCCCTCTCCGGGAAATGCCTCAGACATATCTCAGCCTCTGGTGTCTGGACAGTCGGGGATTTATGGGCCTGCCGTCTCCCACGATGATCTCGGTGGTGCTGAACTGTGTGTCACCCCTGATTGATGCTGAGGTTGTCCTCTAGCCGGGAGGCCGCCTGCAGCCTGGGCCACATCTGGAGCCTCACCCAGCACCGAGGGCCCGTCTGGCCCTGGGCTCCCACAGGGATCTGGGGAGGTGGAGGGGGCGGGTGGGAGTGGGGGCTCCTGCCCCCGGAACAGAGACAGGTTTGGAGCTGCTCTGCCATCAGGCTCTGTAGGCACCAAAAGGAGAAGGGGCTTGTCCAAGATCCCACATTGCTGGGAGAGGACCCAGGCCTGGAAATAGACTATCAGAACCAAAGGGGACCTTAAAGATCCTTCAGCCGTGTCCTCATTTTACATGTAGAATAACTGAGACCCGCAGAGAAAAAAACCACCTGCGTGCTAGCTGCGACAGAGCCCATGGCCCCTGGCTCTTGGAAGTGGAACCCTAGGGGGGGTCGCTCTCAAAAGGTTATGCAAGGAGCCAACTGAGGCCCTGGAGGGTGGGTCTGCCCAGGCCGCCTGCCTGCCACTGGCTTGCTGTGGCACAGCCGTGTCCTGCCCCCTCATCACTTGCATATGGGGTAAAGACAGAGGGAAGATGTTTGAATGGAGACCAGGCCTGAGGCATGTGAGGGAGAGAAATCCACCATGCGCAAGGATGTCCCCTGCTCCCTCATTCGTCTGAACGACCGCCTGCAGAGGGCATTCGTCAACCCCTCGAACAGATGAGGCCACTGGGTGGTCGGGAAATGGCAGCATGTGGATGGGGCCCTGGTCTGAGCTCAGCCCTGGCTCCCTCCCCCCGGGCCCTGCCAGGCCACAAAGAAGGCAGGCAGGGGTTCTAGTCTTGGCCGTGCCCCAGCTGCCCGCGTGACCACGGTGAAGCGTTTCCTCTCTCTGTACCTCCCTTTCCACACCTGCACAACAAACTTTCACCTGAGAGGGCAGAGGGCAAAATGGGGCCAGAGCACGGACTTTTCTGGGCCCATGGGCCAGGGAAGGGTGATGGGAAGAGGGGAGAGACGGTGGAGGCTGCTGGCCGGCAAATCTAACAGGCAACTGTGGGAGCTGGAAAAGCCTGGTGCCCACGTCCCCAGCCGCCTCTGCAGCGGGGCGTGGCCACCTGACCAAGTGCAAACTCTCGAGACCAAGAGGTCCTTTAAGGGCTGCTGAACATCTTTTGCTTTCCTGACGATGGGACACTTGTAGCTGGCATCTCCCCTACCCTCTTCCAGCCTTGAACGTGGACATGATGTCTGGAGTTGTAGCAGCCAACTTGCAGGCATGAGGCCAAGAGAATCCCAGAGATACTAGCAGCTGAGACAGTGTGAAGTCCCTAAGCCAAAGAAGCAGCTCCCTAGCTCCAGACTTCTTGTTACGTGAGGAAAACAAAAGCCATTTGTTCAAGCCACTGTCAGCCGGGATTTATGACTGATACAAGCAAAGCTTGTCGACAGCTCCATGGTTATACTACTGTTTATCATACGTAACATGGCCATATTCTGCATACTACCCCTGGGTACACAGGATCAACCACAGCGTGAGAGAGGCCAGGGGCCCAAGGGGGAAGGAGAGCCAGAGGGGAATTAGGGAACGTGGAGTTGGAAGCTGGAAAGGCAGGCTCTGCCGTAGCGGAAATAAGCAAGGGCCACTTCGGTGCGGTCTCAGGGGTCCCAGGGCAGCGGTCGGCAGTGCTGTAACCACCGAGAAGAGGCCGGAGGAGACCAGGGGTGGGATGGAGGGAGGAAGCTGCAAAGGATCCCAGCCTTGCCCTCCCCCAGCAGCACACCCACACCCTCACCCCCAGCTGACCTCCAATGTAGGCCACAGAGAAGCCCCTTCGCGTGGTGCTGCGGTCCGTGTGCAGCAGGAGCAGAAGCTGGTTGCGGCTTGAGGTGACCGGCGCTGGCAAGTGGTGGCCACACCAATTCCCCAGCAGGGGGGCCTCCTCGCTGGCCCCATCAAAGGCCGCCAGATGGTCGAAGTCACAGGTCCTGGTCAGGCTGTTGGGACCCTCCAGGTCCAGGTCCAGGAAGAACACCTTGACCTGGTAGCCCGGAGGCAGGCGGATGGTCCAGTGGCAGTGGACGTTGTTAGGGTAGGAGCTGGGGTACCGGGGACTGGAGAAGTTGCCCCGCACAGCCGTGTACACCTCCTGGCATTCTCCTGGGTTAGGGAGAGTGGGACAAAGGAAAAATAAGGAGAAGGGTGGGGACTGTTGCCCTCTGCACTACAGCTTGGGCAGTGGGCACCATAAAGGTCCTAAAACCACCCTGGCCGGTGATGGGCACGGTGGTCAGCAAACCAGACAGTTGATCCCAAAGCCTGCTTTAAAAGGAAACTAGCTTAAGGCTAGGACTCTCATTCCAACTGGCAGTTCACTTCACGAGTGCTGGTCCTGTTAGGAATTCAATAACCACACCTAATACTTGTCCCTGGAGTCCAAACTTGGACTTGACAGACAAGGTGGCTCATGACATGACCTTGCTCATTTTCTCACTGCCCCTCATCCAGCCCTACCTTCCAGCCTCCCCAAACACCTCCGAGCACACGAGCACACTAAACCGTCTCTGTCCTCCCTGCCTTCATGCATACTGATCTCTCTGCCTGGAATACCCTTCCCTTCCTCCTGCCTCTGGCTAACTCCTTCAAAGCACTACTCCATTCTCTCCTCCTCCAGGAAGTCATCCATGATTCTTACTCTTAACACAGATCACAGTGGGTTGTCATTGTCTATTTCCTTCTCCATCTCCTCCACTGTCTAGCTCATTTCACTGTCAACGGTTCATTCATTCAATTATACACACATTGATCGAATCCCTTCTTTGTGGCAGGTACAAAGACAAACCCATAGGAACTCACAGTCAGGGGAGATCAGCGTGCCAACCACAAACATAAATATTAAGTGTTAGATCATTGCTGCAAAAACAAAAACAAAAAAGAAACAAACAAACAAAAAAAAACACAAAACCTCCAGAAGGAGTTGAAAAAAAGGACTAATTCTGAGTCAATCAGGAAGACTTCACAGAGGAGGTGACGTGCTCATGCCTTGGCACTGGCCAGGCAGGGACATGCACAACACGCACAGGGGACTCAAGGTACAGCCCCAACCCCTTCTACCTGAGAAGTAGTAGGCCTTGAAGCCCCGGCCTCCAATGTTAAAGTCAGACTTGAAGACCACCTGCAGCTCGTGGCCCAGCGACGTAAGAGTGGGGGGCCGGGTGCTGCCACAGTAGTGATGCTCACGGGTGGGGCCAGGCCCCCCAAGCACGGCCACGTAGTCGTAGGTGCACTCCTCATTGCCCTCCACCTGGAAGTCCACGAACACCAGCTTGACGGTGGCAGGGCCAGAGGCCCGGATCACCCAGCGGCACTCCACGTTGTTGGGGTAGTTGTCCGGGTACTCGGGGCTGGTGAGGACCCCCGAAAGGCCCGTCAGGACGCCACCACACACATCTGCAAAGAAGCCCTCCTGAGCTGACCTTTCTTCCTCCCCGTGGCTCCCCACCCCCTTCCTTGGAAACTGGGCATCCCCCAATGTGCCACCCCCATGGGTATCTCATGGGAACCTCGTCACCATCCACTGAGCGCTTTGCTAAGTGTCAGGCACAGACCTGGCACTTGGCACCGACGCTGTCTTTTGATACCATTACTAGCACCCTAGGGGAATGCACAGTGGTTCTCCCCATTCTATGGCTGTGAAAATGGAGGCACGGAGAAGGTCAGTAACTTACCTGGGGGAGTCTGGTTTCACCCAGACAGACCCTGAGACAAGGGTGTGAGCACAAGGAGTTTATTTGGGAGATATAAGGGCCAGTAAAGGGCATTGTCAAGCCAGCTGCCGAGCCCTGCTGGGGAGCCCTGGGGAATGGCATCAGAGTTATGTCACCCGAGAGAAAGGGAGCTGGGGCATTCGTACACCAGCTCCCGAGAGTCCAGGCCGAGGGCTGTGGGGATAGAGGTGACCTGCCAAGACTTCAGAAGAAGCCTTCACATAGAGATGGGGAGGTTGGCAGGAGCCACTGAAGTGACGAGGCCCCAGGAACCTGGGTGGGGCCTCGATGGCAGGCCACCCAGCTGATAATGGGGAAAGCAGGAATTGCCTGGTTGCAGAGCCTCGGCACTTGGCCTTGTGATTCTCACTGTCCCCTCCTACCAGGCCCGCGGGGCACAGAGTCTGAGGTGCCTGAGTTCAGGAATATTCTCAAATCTCCGTAACAGAGGAAACTGAGGCTTGAAGAGAGTATCTGGCGGAGTGGAGATGGGCTTGAAGTCTGAAGACAGGTGTCCCTCCTCAGCTCTGTCTCCTATGAGGGGTGTGACCCTGGGCAAGTGACCCAGCCTCCCTGAGCCTCGTGGGAATACGAGAGGTCAGAAGACCTGCCCAGCCTGATCCACCAGGCACAGGCTTGTGCAGAGTCTCGGAGGCTGATGAAAGCCCTTTGGAACCGGGCACCGCCAATCCAGCCCGGAGGTGGGTGATGATGAACGCCCTGACCCGCTGGAGGCACTGGCAGGGAGGGGCACGCTGCTGTTTCCCAAGACTCCAGAATCTCCCCCCAGGGCTTGGCTTGTGAATCGAGCGCTGCTCTGGGCTGGGCGGCTAAGCCTTCGCGTCCCCGTGTTCCTGCTCTCAGCAGCGTACCCTTGGGAAGACACACTCCCTCTCCGCTCTTAACTTTATTGTTTGTGAAATGAGAGGGCAGGTTTTGACGGTCTGTGAGAACACCCTTAGCAGAGTCTTCTGAACTGTGCCCGGGAGCCTCGCAGCAGCCCGCTGGGACATCT
This sequence comes from Ursus maritimus, assembly GCF_017311325.1. Taxonomy (NCBI): domain Eukaryota; kingdom Metazoa; phylum Chordata; class Mammalia; order Carnivora; family Ursidae; genus Ursus; species Ursus maritimus. The sequence goes on along the minus strand of NW_024423564.1, from coordinate 60,628,988 downwards.
CTCTGGCTGCAAGGGGGGGACGAATTTCACTGCGGTGCTGTATTCCAGCACTCTTTAATGCGCTCCAGAACAGCGTCCACAGTCACAGGTCATACGCAAAAATTTCACTCATCGGAGGCCATCCACATTGACTTGTGTTTTCAGTGACTGGCTTATGATAAGTAAATGTTAAAAATATGAACTTACAAAATACAGTAATTGCATACCAAGAAAATATCGCCTCTGTCTCTTTTATATATAAGGGATTAACATAAGCTTCCATTTGCTATAATGGTGCTCCTGTTTGTAAAATGCTGGAAGACATTGTTCATGGTATTTTGACTTTGATATCCTAACAGTTTAAAAACCTAAGAGTCTTAAATTCCAAAACTATGATGAGATCAGTCTGTGATTCCTGGGTTTTAGAGTTTCGCAGTTCTGTGCCTCTAAAGCCAGCTCAGGAAGGGGTGTCCCACCTGAGCCCCCCAATGGTTGTTTGGGGACCCTGTGCCCCAGGAGCCTCTGTGGTTGCCTGTGGCTTGAGCTGACACGAGTAAGGCCTTGGGTTTGGGCCTTGGGAGAAGGAAGCAGGTTTGAGTGTATGCAGAGAGGCCTGGAAACAGGAGGCAAGGTGAGGAGAGCAAAGCCTCTGGCCCCCTCACTAGACTAAGGAGCAGGTTTCCAGGCTGAGGGAGGGAGGGTGAGGGATCCACAATGGAAGAGGCATTAGGTAAGGCTTGGGGAGGAAGAGTGTCACTGGCTCCACACAGATGGCCCTCATGCATCTTTTACTCCAGAGGACTTGGGGTGGGGTGGGAGGGGGGGCCCTGCACCTGTGCAGTGATGGGGTGCCACAGAGGGACGGGCAGCAGGGACAGCATGGTGTCCTCTCCTTCATCCTGATGCCATGGCATGGGATAAGAAGGCTGATAGCAAGCACAAGAGGCTTTGCTCCTGGGTACAGTGAGACCCTCCCAGGGCTCCCAGGACTGCCGTCATGAAGGTGGGAACCCACAACCACCATGACCACCGCTGGCAGCTGTCTTTGCCCCTGAGCTGCGGCAGCAGGGTCACCCAGGCTCCAGAGCAGCCAGCAAGCCTCGCCACGCCTCAGCCCACGGCTCTCCTCCCCCCGACCCCCACAGTGCCCCCCCCACTGCCTGGCCCCCCTTGCCTTTCTGGTAGCCGGCAGAGAAGCCGCGGCTGGCCACGTGCTTGTCTGAGTGGAAGACGACGGACATGACGTGCCAGGAGGAGGTGAAGGGCGGCGGGGGCACCTGGCCACAGAACCTCCCCAGCAGGCTGCCCTTGTCCCCCGAGGCCCCGTTGTAGACCTCCACGTAGTCGAAGCCACAGGAGTCGTGGTACTCCAGGTCGAAGGCATGGAAGGTGAGCAGCACCGAGGAGCCCTCGGCCACCACGATCAGCCAGCTGCACTCTGTGTTGTAGGGGTAGAGCCTCGGGAAGTTAGGGCTGGAGAAGTTTCCGGAAGGTGCTGAGAGCACACCCCCACATTTGACACCTGGGCAAGAGGGAAGAAGGGCTTGGTCAGCGCTGGGGGCCTGGGGGTGGACCCGGGGTGAGGGAACATGAGGCTGTGACCCTAAGTCAATTCATTGATGTGTATGTTTGCTCATTCATCTGCTTAATCCTCAAATGCTTGGCAAGCACTCTTTTATTCATTCAGCAAATACCGCCTGAGTGCTAGGCAATGTTCTGGGTGCTGGGGTTTCAGCAGGGACAGAACAGACAAAACTTCTTGCCTTCGTGGACTCTCCTGTGTGGCTCTGATGGGAACACAGATGATAAACAGTGAGTAAAATATACGCCATCCTGAAGAGTGATTAGTGCTATGGAGAAAAATAAAGCCGGGAGAAGAGACGGAAGCGTCGGGGCGGACCTGTAATTTTAGATAAAACAGTAATATGCCAGATCCCAGGTGTGTGCCGTAAGGGAATTTAAAAATTACAAATAATAATAGCCCCACGCTCAGTGAAGAGGCACACAGCCTACTGTACCGTCACAAGTACATTCTTACATGCACATATTTGTTTATATTTAAAAAGAAAACAATGGAAGGAAACTAATAAAAATGATTCTCTGTCAGGGCTAGGAGTAAACAGAGGGGAGGAAAACAGGCATGAAGCTAGACCTCTTTCAGTAAGACTTGCTTTATAATTTTGACTTTATAATCATGAATAACTTTTAATATAATTTTTTTAAGATTTTATTTATTTATTTGACAGAGAGAGAGACAGCCAGTGAGAGAGGGAACACAAGCAGGGGGAGTGGGAGAGGAAGAAGCAGGCTCCCAGCGGAGGAGCCCGATGTGGGGCTCGATCCCATAATGCCAGGATCACGCCCTGAGCCGAAGGCAGACGCCCAACAACTAAGCCACCCAGGCGCCCCTACTATAATTTTTAAATAACCCCTAAAAATCCAAAACTGGGGGTGCCTGGGTGGCTCCGTCGGTTAAGCGTCTGCCTTCAGCTCAGGTCATGATCCCAGGGTCCTGGGATCAAACCCCGCATCAGGCTCCCTGCTCTGCTGGGAATCTGCTTCTCCCTCTCCTGCTGCCCCTCCCACTCTCTCCCCATCCCCCGCCCCGCTTGTGCGTGCTCTCTCTTTCAAATAAATAAATAAAATTTTTAAAAGGAAAACACACAAGAAATATTTTTGAAAAGCCCCAAACTGAAACAAATAAACTTAACTATATATATCAAGTTGGAGGCACATTCATATGGGGGGAAAGGATTTCAGAGGATTTGGAAATACACTTTTTTGACTGTACATTCCTGGTGGGATATATCCCCGGGACAAAATGAAGCACAAAGAAATCTGAAACTTGACTCAGGAGACTTACTGTTTGTAATAACAGTCAGTACTGCTATTTTACAGTATTTTATAAATTGGAATAAAGCATGTCTGTTCATGTCAATAGAAGCTAAGATGTTCCGTGTAAGAGGAGAGCAACACAACCATAAAATTAAAAAATTAAATAGAATGCTTGTGATCCTCAATTTGAATTAAAGACAGTATGAATTTAAGGTTTATTTTTATTTCTAAAAAAAAATAAAAGTAGTTTCTTAGCTCTGTTCACTGAAAAGGCAAAAAGCATGTCGCGGGCCTGGCTGACACAGCACGGGCCCCTCCCGCGGGAGCGCACTGTGGAATGGGGGGGCAGTCAGCAGTGCTCTTGGGGCCCGAGGGAGGGGGCTAATCTTGCCGGGCCAGCACTGTTAGTGGGGGGACAGGATTCACAGGGAAGGTGATGCTTGAATTTGACGAGGAGAGACAAGAAGGTTGTTAGTTGGGGACAATTTGGAGGGAGGAAATGGCACGAACTCACAGTCACCTAGCCTCCCTGAGCCTCAGTCACACATCTGTGAAATGGGGTTGCTGTGAGCATCGATGACACAGAGCTGCTTCTTTAAGGGCCGCAGATGCACACCCAGTGCAGGTTGTCGGCTCCCTGCCTGGGCCCTGCGGCAGGCCGGGCAGGAACCCTGTCTGATTCATGCCATTATGACAAGAGGACAGAGGGACATTCTGTCCGATGCCTGTCCTCGTCCTTCCCCCAGCCCTGCCCATGGGACAGGAAAAGCCCTGGGAGTGTTGGAGCAGAATTCTGGTGGCCAAGGAGGCCCCGGTGGCCAAGGAGGCCCCAGGTGCCAGCACAGGGGGAGGCCTTGTCCTCCGGGACTCAGCCAGACGCCCTGAACCCCAGGATCACCCTGGGGCCGCTATAGCCCCGGAGGCTGGAAAATGGGAACAGCTAGCTTCTCCCCTTACAGGAAGGAGTGAGACGCCTGAGTACCCAGCCCACCTCTGCCACGGACTAGGTGACAGACACATTCCCCTTTCCTTCTTTGAGCCCTATTTGAGCCTGCAGGAAAACCAGGCCCTGAGGGCTGCTTGCTGAGCCCTCACAACATGCATGCCCCCTGAAGACCAGTGAAGTCATATTGCTTCACAGACAGGCACACAACACAACAGGGCTGGAGCAGCGCAAGGCGACCTGGGGCCAGGGTGCTGGCACAGGGTTCTGGGAGCTCCAAGGAGGGAGCATCTGAGGCTGACGGAAGGACGTGGAAGGCTTCCTGGAGGAGGTGGTGTTTGACATGAGTTTGACAGATGAGCCACATGTTCTCAGAAGGCAAAAGAGAACAGGGACCTTCCAGACGGAGGGTGAAGCATTTCCAGAAGGGGGTATGATCCTCTGTCAGAGCGAGGGGTGCCCAAGGGACACAGGGGACTGAGGCTGGGTATTACATAGAGATTAGGGCCAAACCAGGGAGACCCCGAATGCCATCAGGAAACACTCTGATTTCACCTGGCGGGCAGCGGGGAAGTACAGTAAGCTCTCAGGAGGAGACTAAAGCCTTCCTCCAGCAGTAAACCTTCTATGGTTCTCCGAGCCATTCCCTTAGCCCTTGGTAACTATGCCTCCTTGGACAGGTTACTTAATCTCTCTCTGCCTCAGTTTCTTCATTTGTAAAATGGAGGACTCATACCCACCTTGAAGTTTGTTGTGAAGATGAAATGCAATCGTGTTTGTAAAGCATCCAGCGCGTAGCAGGCACTCCGCAAATACTATCTTTCACCATCTCAAGCAAATACATCCTCAACTCCGCCAACTCCCCGCCAAAAAGGCCTCCTGCTTTCTGGCCTCCCACATGGAAACCTCCTGAGACCCCGGCAGTCACCTGGCCACCCCTCCACGCCCTCCCAGAGCCTGCCTGTCCTCGGGAGCCCCTACCTTTCGTGGCGTGGGCCTTGGGGCCTGGGCCCAGCAGCGCCACCGCCAGCAGCAGACAGGACCCCAGCTCTGCCAGCATCTCCTCACCGGGTCCCCCACGGGTCTGCAGAGCTCAGGGCAGGCCAGGAGCTGAGGGTCTGGAGCAGGGGAAAGAGACGTGGGTTTGAGAGGGCCTCCAAGTTAATAGTGGCCTGAATAATTCATCGGCCCCTCGAATTAGTAAGCTGATCCCCGGGTGGTTCCTTCATTCCACCCGAAGGTGACGGATCTAGTGTCACCGGCTTGACACATTCTGAGACCGGCACTGGCTGCACTGTATCGGGAAGGGAAGCATCTCAGGGCGGGAAGGGAATTTGGTGGTGGAGCAAGGGCATGCGTTTTGGGGCTAGGCAGATCTGGCAACCACCCTAGGTCAGCCTCTAGCCCGACGGGTGGCCTTGAACAAGTCATCTAGCTCCTCTGGGTCTCGGTCTTACTCACCTGTCCAGTGGGGCCATTCAGCGCCGCCATAGGAAATGGCAGGCGGTGACCTGTACCGCAGCCCGACGGCTGTCCCATCACCCCCTCCCCACAGGGGAGCTGAAGGGACCTTCTAATTAGCAGGACAAGTGGGACAAGCATCCTTCAGACATGCTTAGATTAGCTCAGAGGGAGAGCGAAGGAGGCTGTAGTGGGCAGCCAATGAGGGAAAAGTCTATTTTCATGGAAGGAAGCAGCCGGAATAACAGGATGGGAAAACTGCACTGTGCATCTCCTAAAGCGACCACGGATCTGGGCCACAGTGTAAATTCTGGCCCGGAATATTCGATGTTCCCTCCTCAGCCGATCCACAAACCCTGCCTGAGCACCTATCTGTGCCAGGCTGGTGTTGGAGTGAGGCTGCAGGAACGCCCTGGGGTCTGTGACCAACAGGGAAGCAGGATCGGTTTCCTCTGGAAGCCGTGTTTGGTTCGGTTCAGCCCAGCGCTCGTTCCTACGCTCCTCTGCGCGGCGCCAGCACCGGGGAAACGCGGCGCTCCTGCCTCCCGCGGCAGAGCCCGGCTCCGGTCGGGCCAACAAGGTCTGAATCCCAGCTCTGCCACTCCTGCCGGGCTGGGGCCGCCTGGGAAGGTGGCCAACGTCTCTGCGGCCCGGCCTCCCGAGCACGAGGAGGGGAGAGCTAGTAGCCCGGCGTCTGCTGCGGGGATGAGATGAGACGGGGCGCGGGAAGGCTTAGCCCGCCTGGCTCCACGCTAGGGAGAAGACACGAGACTTTTACGGAGCTCAGAGGCGCTCAGAGGGCCATGTGCTAGACCGCATGTTGCTTCTGGCCCGTCCTCGTGTCAGGAGGCCCCCAGGGAGCCCTCGGCTGCCCGCATGGGGCCACCTGCAAGGTGTTCAGCAAAGAGCGCCGGGGAGGCTCGGGCCTGCGGGGTTGGCTTACCCATGGGGCCCGACTGGCAGCAGCAGAAAGGTTCGCTGTCCTGGGCCGCCGGAGGGGACGGCGCTTTCATCGCACCCGCTGTGCGTGTAAGCCAGGGCGCGGGGCGCGGGGCTCTTCCGACGGCACAGTGCGCGTCAGCCGCCCCGCCTCGCGGAGGAGGAGCGAACGCCGGAAGCGCCTGAGCCCGCGTTGTGGGTCCAGTCGCTCCACAGGAAGACCCCGTGACAAGGACTCAAGGGCCAGTAGCTTCTTTGGGAGGCGATCCCAGGAAGCACAGGCGGGACAGTGGGCAAGTGAGCCAGGGATGAGAAGAAGCCAGTCAAGGAGATGCGGGTGAGCAGCTGCCATTGTGGACAACCGAGGCTCCACCCCCATGTGACCTCCGGGGACGGTGGAGACTACGGCCCCACGTTGTTCCAGTGAGGGGTGAGGAATGGCCCGGAAGTGCAGGGGTTGCAGGCCGAAGCCGTCTGCCTGCCCAGGAATGGTGAAGAGCAGGGATGTGAGCGGGCCGTGGTGGCCTCCGCGGAGTCATCCAGGACAGAAGACTGTCGCCCTTCGCATGGCTTCACCCTTGACCTGCTGTCCCTGGAATCAGCCACCTCTGAAGTGTTCATTCCACCCTGCGACAGCCGTCTCCTCCCACGCTCCCTGCAACCCCTGCTGTCCTGCCCCGCCCTTCTCCCCACACCTGGCACGCCCTTTGCCGCATCTTCTCCCTTGGGCTCAGAGTCCAGGGTCAGGGCTGTCTTGCTCTTTCACAACATCTGCTGGACCAGCCCAGCTGGCTGCACCCTCCCCTGCGGGTCCGGGCCTCTGAGCCCTGCTGGGCAGCGCATTGTCACCGTGTTTGCAACCCTGGCAGCTAGGAGCTGTGTGACCTCGAACAAGTCACTTTGCCTCTCTGGGCCTCTGTTTGCTCAGCTGTGAGATGAGAATGGCGGCCATCCGTCAGGCGCTGTGAGGACCAGACGGATGAAGGCACGTGGAGCGTGGAGAAGAGGGCCAGCACCCAACTCAGGTGCGTGCTCTCTCCTCCCCCACCTGCCGTCTGTGAGGACTCCCGGGGCTCCACGGCCCTCAGGTCAGCTTGCACTGCTCCTTTCACCTCTCCTGCAAGTCTCCTCTAGGTGGGGCCTCCCCTGCCCGGCTGCCCCTCCCTGCCATCAGCAGCCTGGCCTGGCCAGGAGGGAGGGACACCCGGGGAGCACCCACACCTCCTCCCGACGTTGGCAGGGACTGGCCCTGCAGGGTGGGAGGTGAGCATGTCACATCCCATACTTTCGCTGCTGGAGCCTGCTAGAAAGCCACGGGGTGGCACGGGGTGAGTGGGCGAGGATGTGAAGGAGGAGCAGAAGGGGAAAGGAGTGGAGACGGAATACGGACAGCCAACAACCAGGAGAACCAGTGAAGGGAAAAGGCGAAGAGCAAGGGGGAAAGCTGAAAGCTGGGGGGTTAGGTCGTGACCGAGACAAGGCCAGTGGTGGGCTGGGGTGGAGTCCCCGGGGGAGACAGCAGAAGGGGGCTGCCCCTCACAGCCTTGAGAGCCACAAACCGGCCTCAGGGCTGGGACACTGTGAAGAGGACACCTCCTCCCTCCCCCATCTCTCCTCTCTCTGTGTCTCTGTTTTTCTCTCAGTCGCTCTGCCCTGTCCTTTCCCAAGGCTACACTGCGAAGGCCACATACCGGGAATGATGTCCCAGAAGAACAGATGGCCAAGGACCAGGTGTCCCGGGAGGCCCCAGACAAGGGCATGACCTTCACAGCCTCCAGCTCCTGGGCCAATGAGAAGAAAGTGAGGAGGGGGCCAGGATCACCCCCATTTGTGGGGCCTGCCAGGCCCTGGGTCCTTCCACACTGTATCTCTCTGAACCTCCCAACCATGCAGGGAGGGGCTGCTGCCCCACAGCACAGCCCGGGAGCGGGGCCTGGTCAGGGTGGACACCCTCCGTCCTGGGACAGGGCGAGAACCGGGGGCTAGGCAGAGAACGGGCCCCTCAGGGGCCCTGCTCACCCTCAGCAATGCTAGGGCACGGCCGTTAGTCAGGGTTTAGTGGAAAGGGTGGTGGGACTGAGTTCTAATTGTCCTGGGCTTGGACCTGTGCTTCACATCTGATGGACAACGCAACTTCGGGCAAGTCACTCACTTGCCCCTGGAGCCCCGGTCTCCTCGTGTGTGAAGGGGGCTCACTAATCCCACTCTCCATCTCCCTGGGCTGCTGTGTGGACTAAATGCAAGGTCCGAGAGGCCAAAGGGCTTTGCAAACTGTGAAGACCCGTGCACCGTTGGGGGGGGGGCTACACTAATAACTGGGGTGATCGTGATAGTGAGCTGGGAAGTGGGCAGAGCACTTTGTGTAGGTTGGGTCGTCTCCTGTAATCCACACATCCCCTCCACGTAGGGCCCACCATCGCCCAGTGCACAGCCTGGGGCACAGTGATGACCCAGGACCACAGGCCTGTAAGTGGCAGGACTTGGATTCCAACCAAGGACTGTACTGAGTACTGGTGCTGAGTACTGGCTGGGATCTAGGGGAATCTGACCGAAGGGGCTCCTGAAGAGGATTTGCAGGGCCAGGAGCAGAGGCGTGGGGGAGGCTCAGGAAGGAAGCTTCCTGCTGGCCCAGCTTCTCCCTTCCCCTCTCTTTGATGGCCAATGAGTCCTGCTTCTTTGGCGGGCCAAGACCTTTAACAGGGTTCAAGGGAAACTGCGCTGGTGACCTTCCCTGCCTCAGGAGAGGAGGCTGGAATGGCTGTCCCAGGATTACAACCTCCAGGGAGGTGTCTGGAGTCTTCTACTGCTTCCTCTTACCCCTCTGGGCCCTCCTGTCCTTCTCACCTGCCCAGCACATTTCACCTCTTACACCTCCACCCATCCCCACCCAGAGCTCGTGCTCATGGGAGCCTTCCAGAGCCTCCTGCCTTGCACGGGATACCAAGCCTAAAACCTCCCGGCCTCACAGTAATTGTTGAGCTCCTACTGTTTGCCAGGCACGTTCATATCCAGCCATATCCAAGCTATGTGACCTTGGGCAGGCTCCTTAACCGCCCCCTCTGTGCCCTGGAGAGTAGTACATTCTATTTACTAATTTAAATTCATTAACTTAAACAAAGTTAAAAATCTTTACAACGATTTCGCAAGGTGAGGATCATCAAACCCCAGTTTATGGTCTGGTAATCCGAGCTCAGAGAGAGTTGCTTTTATTAGTTCATTTTTTCGACAAGCATTATGGCGCACCTACTGTGTGCCAGGCCAATGCTCAACATTTGTGCACTTTATCTCACTTCACCCTCACAGCTCTGTGGGGCGGCGTTAGTATCCCCCAAGGTTTCCAGACCCCTCCTGGGAGGCAGGACTACCCTGGGGGAGACCCGTGGCAGCTGTCTGTCTCCCCCAGCCCCTGATCATTGGGAGAGGAGACACCTGTATTTTATCGTGGCTGTACTTCAGCCCATGGCACGGAGTAAGTGGTCAATAAATATCTGCTGAGAGAAGGAATAGAAGTATCCCTAGCTTACAGATGAGGAAAGTGAAGTTCAGAGTCACAAAGTGATTTGCCCAAGATCACACAACCACTCAAGGGTGGAGCTGGGATTTGAACCTGAGTATGACCAGCTCAAAAGCCCGTGTTCTTCCCATGACAGTGATTCTACCCACACGGAGGCCCGTTTTTAGGAGGAAGATGAGGTCTGAGCTGGTATGCAGACCTGGGACGAAGGGTTGGAGATGCCTGGAGTGGCAGAGCTGGGGGCCACGATCCCTGCAGCCTTTTTCATTGAGAGCCCTGGTCCCTCCTGCCTCCCACCTGTCCCCCTGGCTTTCCCCTCAGGCCATTGGCCATCCTGGTCAGGGAAGCAGTGCTCCCTCATCAGGTCCGCCATCAAGAAGAGGGGCCAGCTGAGCTTCAGAAATTCCAAACACAGAAGCTGCCACACTCAGCCTCCAGGGCCTCATCCTGCGGCTCGAAGGCTTACCCCGCAGTCAAGGTGAGAGGGAAGGGCGCTGAGAGGCGGAGGGGTGGGGCAGCCTAAGAAGGAGGGTAGGCTCGGGCCTCGGGCCATCTTGGCTTGGAAGAGACTTCGGAGAGCAAGTCCAACCCCCTTTCTCACCCATTTTCTGGCTGTGGAAACTGAGGGTCAGATAAGACAGAGGCCACCTGCACAGACGGTGTCCACGGTGTGTAGACAGAATGCCAGGCTCTTTCACATTTATTCTAATAGCTTCTGTGACCCTGGGGGATCGCAGACGCCTCCAAAGTCAGTGTCTTCAAGAACCCAGCAGAAAGCCTGCACACAAGCAGGCATTCAGAAATGCTTGCTGAATACACCAAGGAAGGAGTTACTTAGTTCTCAGAATAATCTGGAGAGGTAGGATTTATCACGCCATTGAGGAAACAGGCTCAGAAAGGCGGGAATTGACAACAGCATCACAGGCTGCTGGAAAATGACACCAAGGACACATGTGGGGTGGGCACCAGAGTGCAGGGGGTGGAGGAAAGAAGGGAGGTGAGAAAGGAGGCCCTGCAAGTTATAGGCAGCTCTTCAAGGAGAGGCTGAAAATATGGGCGGGAGGGAGGGCAGAAAGGTTGAGAGACCGAGGGTACGTTCTTCTCTGGAATAACATGGAGGGAAGACAGGCCATTGCTGGGTTTCGTTGAGTTATCATGGGGGAAACTTGGATTGGCTTCAGTGTTGCTTGGACGGAGCCGGCAGAGACTTGCTGGAGACTCCCTGGCGCCCTCTCTCTGGAGCATAGGGGGCAGTTCCCCGAAGGTGGTCATGAACCTGGGCGGGAAGTTTCGCTTCTTGGCACAGAGCCCTTAGAGGGGGCAGAGGAAGGAGATCACTGCTCACGGAGACCCCACTGCAGACCAGGCACAGCGCTGCACACTTTCCTTACACCAACTCAACCCCAACCCACGGTCATGTGACTCTGACCAGCTCATCCATTCAACAGACACCATGTCAACATTCGCTGGCCAAACATCGTGCTGTCTGGGGTGGTGGGGCGGGAGCGGGCCAGCGATGGAGCCCTCCCCTCGCGCAAGAACACCACTTTCTCTACCAGGTGCGTCACCTCTTGAGCATCTGTCCGTTTCTTTGCTGTAAAACAGGGAAGCTACTGCTCTCTAAAGATCGTGAGCACTGAGATACCTTAGTGGACCCTGTTCCGGTGCCACCTTTCCCAGACATGCATGAGGAGGAAGCTGCAGAAAGTCCCTACGAGCACCTGGCTCCTGCATCTGTCTGTCTGAGGGCTCCCCTGGCTGCCAGGCACTGAGCCCACCCCTGGGAGGCTGCAAGTGCGGGGAGTTGGTGCCCTGGAGCAAGCCTCACCCCCCTTGGGCACTTACTGCAGGCTGAGCCACTTAGAAGCCAGGCAAACCTCTGCACCCTACAGTTACAAAGTTATTCTGTGTTCCTGGTTCTACGCTCTATTTTCCATTCCACTGTTCCAAATTGTACGCTGCAACTTGGGGTTCTATGTTCAACATAATTGGCTTCAAGCCCAAATTCGATGTTCCTTGTTGCAAGCACCCATCACGTCCCTCCTCCCCTCCTTCCAGGAGCCCTTGAGGTCAGCCAGGCAGGAGGTGAACCGCCCCCCCCCCCCCCCCCCCCCCCCCCCCC
>NW_024423564.1:60495237-60617185 GCF_017311325.1 Ursus maritimus | reverse complement strand
CCCCCCCCCCCCCCCCCCCCCCCGCCGCCCAGTCCACGTGGAGGAGCTGTTGCAGGCTCACTTGCCCCTGAAGGTGGCGGTATGGCCTCCCACCCGGCCGGTGTGTCCACCTGGCTTCCGAGCTGAGTGCTGGGTTCCAGGACCTGGTTAAGGCTGTCACACACACCCCCCCACCCCCGTTATAAGCTAGTGTGCTCCAACAGCATCGGGAGCAAGGGACAGGATGACACAGTGGTGTCCAGCCAGAGCCTGTGGGATCCACGTGCAGACAGATTTGCCACCTCCCACTGTGTGAACCGCACACTCCCCTGCGTGGCACTGTTCCACGCCATCTATTTAGAGTGAGCTCTGTGGCACGAGCGTTCTGGACCCATGGGGGCCCTGTGCTAAATACCGGCCAGTCGAGGACCTGTGCAAACAGCACCCACCTGGGCAAGGCCCGCTGTTCCCACAACTCACGGTCAATGCGAACGAGAAAATTAAAGTGACGCATCTGCATGGCCCCTCCTCAGGCCACACCGGCTGTCCGGTTCCTTTGCCTCTGGCTGGAATGATGTCAACCACGTGCAGCCCCCAGCTGGCTGTACAGAGCAGAAGCTCTGAGGGGCAGCTAGCTATGTCTTTGATCAATAAAAAATGGGAGATAAATTAATAATGACTTAATACACGCAATTTGGGATCAAAATCTTCCAAAGCATGGGGAAAATAGTAAGAAGGGGAGTTCTGCAGAGTGGAAAGTTTGAGAACGAGTGCTGTTCTCAGAGGCCAGCCCTGAGCCAGGCACTGCTGGGGCCACCAGGGAGACAAGAGGGAGAAGGGGCTGCGTTCTCACACCCGCTCTGTGCAAGGGGCCCTGCTTGAGCACCGCACGTTCCCTTCCTCCTCACACAGCCCTGGGAGACAGCGCAACTGCCCCCGTTTTGTAGATGAGTAAACTGAGGCTCAGAGAGGCCAAGTTATTTGCTCTGGATACTTACACCATTGGCAAGAGATTTGAATCTAAGCCTGCCTCACTTAAAAAGGAAAACGAAACAAACGAAAGAGTCCCAAACTGTGGTGTCTAGAAAGTCACTCTGCTTTGCATTTATGAGGGAAAGCAGAGGGAACAGCATGTAAGCTGAGTGCCAAGGCTGCTTCTCCTACTTACAGTGGTACCCAAACCAGGGCGCACAGTAGGTGCTCACGACAGTTTCAAATAGAAGCCGGACGGGCCTGGAGGCATAAACGGGCACAGCCTGTCCCGAGGGAGGTGGGGATGACTGTGTTTAAGCCTCTCCTTCCTGAAGCACAGTGACTGGCAGCATTTAGTCGTCTTTTTTTAATCTTTCTTTATGGAATGATTTCAAACACAGAAAAAGCAGACATCAGTGACCCCATCATCCAGAGGCACCTGATGTTCGTATCTGGCCATATTCATTTCAAATATTTTTATATTGAAGTGATGCAGATAAAAAAGAGCCCTCACCCCACGCCATCCCCTCGAGGTCATCACCGCCTTTGCAGTCGGTGTATCCCCTTCCTGAGCATTTGGCATTATTTTGTGTTTTTAAACTTTCAAAATATTGGTATCTCACTGTACCATGCCTTCTACAATTTGATTTTCACTCAATTATTATGTTTTTTTAATTGAGTCTATGTTGATACATGTGGGTCTAGTTCGTTCATTTTAACTGCTATGCGTTATTTTACTGGATGAATATAGAACAGTTTATTTCTCTATTCTCTTATTAATGGACATACGGGCAGTTTTTATTTGCTATTTCAAATAGTGCAGCAAAGAAAATCTTTATACACGTTTCCTGGTGCACTCACATGTCACATATAACCTTTATAACAACGGCAGCATGTGGGAATTCGTGCATCGGTACGTGACCTTGTAGAATTGCTTAATGTCTTGGAAGCTTGGTTTTCCTCATCAGTAGATTGGGGTAATGAAGTTTGGGGGACGATCCGGTGCTTCAACACAGAGGAGATACATTTTGCAACCTGTAAAGGACTCCATGTATAGCCCCTTTTTATTATGCGGGTATTTGACATTCGGGATGTGCCGAGCACACTCCCACGCTGGGTCACAGTGCACAGGCCCCAGGACAGGCCCATGATGTGCTCCCCTGCGAACGAGGCCGTCGGAAAGCCGCCACTGCAGCAGGACGCATGAGAACCCGCTCGCTAACCCGGCCTGCAGCCGTGGAGGCGGGCGCGGCTTTGGAGAGGAAGGGAGAGTGAGCTGAGTAAGTCCTCAGAGGACCAGGAGGCCAAGGCGAGTGGGAGAGGAGAGGGCGGAAGGATGGCCCAGACCCAGAGAGCAGCAAATGGGAAGGGCCGTACTGACGCAAAAGCAAGAGTGCTGGGGCAGAACCTGAGACCTGGGGGCAAGAGGCCAAGGACCAAAGTAAGTCTGGAGAGGAGGCAGAGCTGCGACGACACTGTATCCTAGGGCAACAGGGAGCCACTGAAGGACTTTCAGCAAGGGAGTGACAGGCTCAGCTCTGCATGAGATCTGCTGTTGAACACTGTACCTTCAGTCGACAATAATGTCCTGCGCACACAATCTGTTAGGAGGGTAGCTCTCATGTTGTGTTCTTATCAGAGTTGCAAAACCAGGTCTGGCTGCAGTATGGCGGGCATGAGGGGAGAGGCTGGCAGACCAGTGAGGGGAACGTGGAAGTGCTGCAGGCAAAACACCGAGGGGCCCAAACTCAGGCATCCTTTGGCTACCATCACCCCAACGGCATGCCCCCCGATGCCATGCGGTGGGTGTGACTTCATCAGGAGGGATGGGCAGAACCGGCCAGCCAACAGAGCCCATGTCATACACCCCAACCCGTGCCCTTCTTCGGCTCACTTACCATCTTGCAAGGCAGGAGCTTTCCAGTCTCTGGATGATATGAGCCCTTTTGGCATATTGGTACCAAGGACATGGCTGGGTCTTCACTATCATCCCACGATAAGAGACCCTACTGTATCCAGACTGTATGGATGCCATGTGGGGTGAGGGGAAGGGGAGGGTGGCACATTCTAGGACAAGAGGGGCTGATGGCTATTGCGGAGTGGCTGCGTCTAACATCTTAACATCCAATATATAAAATGGGACAAAGACACAAAAGAACCATCCCACACCCCCATTTCTTATGTGGGGACTCCCTACCACCCCGAACTCTGAGTGACGTATTGCCTTTGAAGCCTCTACCCTTGGGGCAGTGGCATGTCCCTGCCCCCCTAGAATAGGCGAAAAGCCCTTGCTAGGTATCCATACTTCCCTTTCTAGAACACTCATCCCTTTTAGAATTAGGGGTTTAATTTCCGCACTCCTTGTCGGGCTATAAGCTGTGTGACGGGGTGACCCTGGTGCCGAGAACAGAGTCTGGCTGAGGACAGGCCCTCCAGGAGCAGCTGTGAGGAGCATCCATCAACAGAACGTACTGGGGGAGGGGAAAGGCGGGAGGAGGACGCCCACATTTCAGGAGCCTGGAGGGAGAAGTGTCTTGCCCAAGTCACAGGAGAGGCAGGAAGAGATCACGGCTCCTGCTCGGGACCTCTGAGGCTTTAGTGTGGGCCTTGCTGCTCACTAACCCTGCTGCAAGGGGGCCATGCCACAGACCAGCGTGTCCCAGAGCACAGTCCACGGAATGCTGGTCTCAAAAGATTCTAGTGGACAGAACTGTTCTACAGGTAAATGCACTTGGAAAACTCTGAGTTAAACAAAATGAAAAAAATCCCTGGACCGCTGTACTTTTCCAATCTGCTCACGTGCGCAGGATTCTTGGGGACGTTCCCAGGCAGTCTTCCCCATCTCTAAGTGACCGTCGAATTCTGCCTGGGAATCACAGTGTGAAACCTCAGGCACTGTCCCCCAGATGCCCGCCAGGGTTGTTTCCTGGACACAGCCCAGCACGGAGATGTGCTGCAACTTTTTGGGCCGTGCAGGAATACCCTTTCTCACAAATGGAGATGACTGCTAACTCTGATATATTAATGGGATATCCAGAACTGCTCTGGTTGCAGGGGGCCTGGAGACCCCGTGTGGCTGTCCCCTCACTGCTGCCATGCCCGGAACCCTACTGTCCTACGGAGTTCAGTCTGGAAATCACTGGTTACCAACTCTCCGTACAGGTAACATCAGGGGACCTGGCTTCTCACGCCAACTCGGCCGCGAACTGTTTACCTCGAGCACATCTCTTCGCCTCATGGGGCCTCCTTGCTTTCCCCATTCACACAATGAGTCTATTAGACGGGATGCTTTCTGGAGTCCTGAACTTTAATCTCTGGGGTGAGGAGGGCTGTGATTCCACGACTATAAAGTTCTCGCTCTGATTCTGAGATTTCATGGCTTAGTATTCTGATTCCGGGAGCACCCGCAGCCAGCCCGAGCCGGGGCAGCACGGTGGAGGCCGGGCGGTGGAAAGCACGATTCGTTACCGGCAGTGCGCTGCCTGGGAGCGCCAGGTCAAGGGGGAGGGCTTGCCCCACGCAGGATGGAGGGGCACGGTGGGGAGGGCAGTGGGGGTGGAGCGGAATCAGCAGCGGCTCAGTGGGCAGAGCAGAGAGAGGGACCCAGGTCTCCTGGCTCCTGCTCTATCTTTAGATCTCCATAGCAACCGTCACCAGGGCTGCGGAGCTGAGGGCGGGCTGAGCTGGCCGCCTGCAGGAGGGAGGGGTGTTTGTTTCTGTACCTCTTTGGGTCAGGAAAGGACTCTGGGCTGGGCTCTTGAGCCACGGAAGGGAGACGGAGAGCCAAGCTGTTTGCAGCAGGAAAGGCCTGGGCCCAGTACAAAATAAAGGTAATCCAGGGCCCACCTTGCTCGGAGAATGCGGTCAGGTCATGGAGCCTGAGACCGCTGTGTCAGGCTGGAGGCAAGTTCCTCCTCCAAAGAGCTCTTAGCTACCCCTATGGTAATTCTCTAAACACTCAGCAAGCAATGCATCTGAGCCAGCACTGAGGCCACAGCAGGGACACAGTTTTCAGGGGAAGCGGGCTTTAGAACAGGCATTTCTAGGGCAGGGTGGGACGGGAGTGCCCAAACCCTCTCATCTGAGGCATCTGGGAAGCTCCTCCTGCACCTTCTCCTGCCAGCTCTTACTCATCCGGGGCCTGGCACAGACCTGGCTTTCTCCCTGGAGTCCTAACGGATTCCCACGCCCCCCTCCCTGGGGCTCCTGCAGCCCCATCTTCCCTCCACACAGCAATACGTCTGCCTGAGGGAGTTGGCAACCTGGTGGGGTAGATGAGAGCTGGAGGTGCACACAGGTAAAGACATTCACCTAAGGTCACCTGGCCAGTGAGCGGTGGGCCAGGCCTGCACTCCATGTCTTCTGACTCCAGTCTGTGATTCTTCCAGTGTTCCAGGGGCAGGATCCAGGCCAGGGCTTTGGAAGGGAGGCCAGGGCTAGAAGAGGAAGTAGGAGTCTTCAGCCAGGCCTGCGCGCAGCAGGCACCTGGCCATGTCCTTGGTAAACTCGGCTGAGCCACAGACCAATGCAAAGGGCTTTCTGCGACAGGAGCCAACCAGCTCTTCAATCAGGCCCTGGGCCAGGCGGCCAAAACGGGTCTTCTCCCGGTAACTCCAGGGAAGCTTCTCCAGGGAGTTCTCCTGAGACAATGAGAAATAGTGCAGGTGACTACTGGGAAGTCTTCAGAGTTCACGCAGTTCACGGTTGAACGAGGAAACTGAGGCAGAGGGGCGGGAAGGCAACCTTC
The DNA here is from genome assembly GCF_017311325.1 of Ursus maritimus. NCBI lineage: Eukaryota > Metazoa > Chordata > Mammalia > Carnivora > Ursidae > Ursus > Ursus maritimus. The sequence continues at coordinate 60,611,487 of NW_024423564.1, read as the reverse complement.
AGCTAGCCCTACCACAGGCCAGGGACTTCCTGGCACGGGGACTCTGACTACCCTCATAACAAGCCCAGGGGGAGAGAGGGACACTTATCTTCCCACAACAGGGGAGGCACAGGGAGGAGGAGGGACATCCCAGGGCACGCAGTGAGGCAGGTCCCAATTCTTACTGCCTCCCAGGGGCTGCTGCACCTGTCACTCCAGGGGACGTCTTCTCCCCAAGACTGGGGGTCTCCCAGTACCTTTGTAAGGCTGTCCACCACCATCACCCTGGGAGCATAACATGCGCTCCTTTGTTTCATCAGGCTTTCCACCTTGCTGGTGGGACGAATATTTACTGAGCGGGCACTCTGTGCCTGGCACCGTGCTGGGCACTGGGATGTGGCAGCTGCTCGAAACACACAAGCTTCCTGCTCTCGCTCCGGCTGTGTGTGTTGGGGATCCGAGGCAGCAGGGCCTTAACCGAGAGGGGGGCTACTGCTCACGTAAAAAGGCTGGAGGTAGGATTCCAGGGAGCACAGTGCCCGAGTGACCCAGGCTTCTCTCTTTTTGCTCCTCCAGCCTTCGCTGGTGGCTTTCATCTTTGGGATCACAAAAGAAAAGCTCCACCTCCAACTTATTTGGAGGAACTTCGCTTTTGTAAGTGGACGTTTTACTGAAGTACAATGCATGTATAGAAAAGCACATAAATCAGAAAGTATACATAGTTTAAAAATTCTAACGGAGAGAAGACACCATGTAACCAGCATCGAAACAAACAAAAACAGAACAGCACCATCCCCTCTGCAGACCCTATTCAGGCGAGCTTCTAACTTCTGGGGCTAAGCAGAGAGATGGGAAAGAGAGAGGGGGCTGGATCTGAGCTCTGCCACCATGTCCCAGCTGAGTGACCCTGACCTCTGTGGGCCACTGTGACGAGTGCAGGCCTCTTCTCCAGCACACTCACAGTGCCTCGGAGGCCCGCGCTGCAGAGCTCATCTGACCCCACTGCGGTGCTCCGAGGGGATCCTCGCTGATGATCTGGATCCTCCCATGCCCCCTCCATGCTCTGACCCACCCAAAGGGCCCTTGAGGGCCGGGACCAGCAGGGCCCACTGGCTTCACCTCTCCCTCCCGCTGCCCAATTCCCCCAGGCTAGTTAGGTTTGGCATACCCCCCCCCCACCAACTGCACACCCAGAGATTCGGTGGGTCTGGTTGCTGCCCAGGTGGGGTGGGGGACCCATAATCAGTGACGGCGCTGCAGGGTGGATGCTGTTAAGGAGAGCCCGGCTATGACAGCAGAAACACCCATGCCAGTCTGGGGGCTCTAGAGAAGTTCCAGGATGGAGTCACACCTCAGCAGAGAGATGTGAGGGGTGAGTAGGCGTTAGCTGAGGAAGTGGGGCAAAGTGCTCCTGGAAGGGGGAACAGCACGAGCACAGGCAGGCCCAGCAGCCAGAAAAGCACGGTGCACTTGCAGCCAGGAGCAGACCAGCGATGCCTGGACACGCAGGGAGGGTGTGCCAGGAGACAAGGCCACAGAGGTTAGTACAGCCGTGCGGGCTGGGCCATCATCCTGAGAGCAGTGGGGAGCCAGGGAAGGGCTGGAAGCACGGTGGTGGTGGAGTCAGTGGTGCCCTTCTGGCTGCAAGAAGGGCCGATTGGCAGGAAGTGTCTGGAGAGGGAGACCCGTGGGGCCGCTGTGGCTGCAGCCTGGGCGAGAACCTTAAGTCAAGGAGGCACCTCCCACTGCATCACCCCTCACCTGCCCCTGCCTTTGACAGCCAGCCCGCTCAGCCGCCCAGCCCCAGGCGACCGGCTTCATCAGAGCCCTGGCCCAGGGCTGAAGGCCCTTTATTGCTGGTCAACTTTAACTCTGCCCTCAAGCCCAGGCTCAATGCCAGCTCCTCTGTGAAGCCCTCCCTGCTTGCTGCCAGCATCTTCAGCACCCTCCATGTGGCCCCCTCCCTCTGCTGTCTTATACCAACAAGCAGTAAAAGCAGGGCGTCTGGAGCAGGACCACCTTGGTTCACACCTAACTCTCCACCAACTTGCTGTGTTACCTTGGTCAAGGTTCTTACTCTCTCTGTGCCGTATCTATAAAACGGGCATGATGGCAGTATAAGCCTCCTAGGATTGTGGTGGGATTAAATGATTTAACACACACACAGCGCCTAGAACAGCACCAGGCACAGAGAAGGTGGTCAGTGAAGCCATCCCTGTGGCTGTCTCCCCTTAGAAAGGTGAGTGCCTGGAGGGCAGGGGGCAGGTCATCTTCACTTCCCTATCCCGGGCACCAGGCATGCGGTCGGGGGACAGGAAGGCTGGCCAACAGCCGGGTGATTCTGCCACTCCCCCCACCTTCCTTGAGCTGGCCCTCGAGCAGAGCTGCCTGGGCCAGCCCGGGCACACGAGTCAGGCTGCTCACTGGCCTCTGCTTCATTTCCGGCCTTCAGCACCTCCCGCCTCTGTGAATGCTCACCAAGCATGGCCCTCCTGACGTTTGCACCACTGACCCTTCTGTCCCACGGACAGGCCCACAGAACTGGGCCACTGAGGATCCCACGACCTCTGGAACTGGGGAGGGAAACCCGGTTTCCTGACACCCCCCCACCCAGTCACGATGGGGAAAACCATGCCAGTCTTTAGGGACACTCTAAAGCTGCCACAAGTGGGACACTGATGAGACGGGTACTCCCAAGTACTGGGCAGTGAGGCCGGCCCTGAGCAACACAGAACGGAGGGGAGGCCCCAGCAGGGACCCCCAACTGGGGGCACACGGAAGAGAAACAAAGCTACAGCCCATGGGGAAGGCAGCACAGGGCCTGGCTTGGGATAAGGAATAAGATGGCCCCCGACCACGGGCCAGAGGGGAGGGCCCGGGCAGAGTGGCCAGAGTACGTGCAGGGGGCAGAGAAGCTGAGGGGCAGGGGGCAGGGGGCAGAGTTGCTTCCAGTTCTGGTATGGGCAGCCTGGAGAATCTGGAAGCAACTCTTCTCCCGTGTGGGGGCAAAGTGCTGTGGTGGGAGCCCTAATAAATGCGGTGACCCCAGATCTACTTACTCACCAATAGTTGATGGCGTGTGTGCCTGCTCTGTGCCTGGCACCCTGCCAAGCACCGAAGAGAGCCTGGTGATCCAGACACGTGATCCCTGTCCCAAAGGAGTTTGTCCCGGGCCTTGTGGACATCTGCGTCCTGGCCCACTGACTCCACACACAGGCCCCCAGCCCATACAGCAGGTGAGGCCAGAGGGCAGCTGGCAGGCAGCAAAGTACGATGGGGGAGGGCTGGAGCGCAGCCCGGTGCTCCAGTCCTGGCTTCACCCCAGCCGGCAGCACGGACAGGCCAGCACCTCCACCTCTCTGGGCATCAGTTCCCGCACCCACACACACCAAACAGAACCAGACCTGCCCCCCTTGCCGGCCACATGGCGACAGTAGATTCCTACTGCAGTCCGGGGCAGGGAGGCCACAGCAGACCGTCAGGATGGGTGCAAGGGGCCAGCACAGTCTCAATCAGGGAAGGAAGTCACCATGCTGGGCTCACCTGGCTGAGGACAAAGAAGGTTCGGACATTCCAGAAACGGGCCTGCTCCTGCAGGAAGGTCTTTAGGTAGATGCCCTCAAAAGTCTTAAAGCAGCCGACCAGGGTGACGAAGGTCTCGTCCTCTGCGTTGTCTGTTATGCTCTGCAGGACGGGCACCATGGGGGCCAGGCCAGTGCCTGAAGCCAGCATGAGGAGCTCAGCGTACTGGGGAACAGAATGGGGACATGGCAGGTCTCAGCCCACCCACCCACCACATGGCCTTTTCTTGGGCTTGCTTGAACTGCCCAGGACAGCACAGCCCTTCCCAGGGGGTCCCACCGGTCTGAGGTCCCCTCTCTACATCTTCTAGGAAGCCATCCTTGCTGTGAAAGTCTACAGCTTGTGAAGTCTGTGTCACGGAAGTCATGGAGTCCGAAATGGAATGTAAAATGGTGTAGCCCATCCTACGAGTGGCTTAGCTGCTTTCCTACCCAACTCCACAGGACTTTGCTTACACACTTCTCTTGACAGGGAGCCCACTCCCTCCCAAAGCAGTTTACTCTGTTATAGGCTGACTCCCCTTTCCAGAGAGGTCTTTCCACCTCACACTGAGCCGAAGCCTGCTCCCTCCAAAGCCTAGCCCACTGGCCCTACCCCGACCCTGCCCTCTGGGCTGCCTGCAGAGATCTGAGGGCCCTGGCTTGGATCCCGTAGCCTGCTCTTCTCTAGACTGAGACACTCACTACACAAAAGTGCCTGCACAGTGTTGGCACAGAAGAGCCACAGAATAAAAGGGAATTTCTTCCCCGAGAGGCCCCAATTCCATCAACCCATCACTCAATCCACGAATCCTTCTCCTGGCTCTCGGTCTCTTCGGGAGGCGTGGTCTTTAAGAACAGTGCTTTAGAGGTTAGTGCCTGACCTATGCAGCAAGGAGTCACCTCCTTCATTCTGGAGATTAGGCCTCTGAGAAGTAGTCCAAGTTTCCATTAGCTTTATCGACAGCGAACGCATGTCACACCCCTACATGAAATACTTCGAGTATCAGTCATGCAGATCTGGGTCTAAATCCTCAGCCATATGATGTGGCCAAGTGCTTTCACTTCTCTGAGCCTTGGTTTCCTCACGGGTAAAAAAAAAATAACAGCTCCTCCCCACAGCAGCACGTGTCTCAGAATTGTCGTGGGGGTTTAACGAGACGCCATCAAGTGCCTGGTGCGGATCCTGGTGCTCCACACAGTTCGAGCCCTTCCCTCACTGAGCCCTGCTGCTGGCCGCACAGCCCTGTCCTGCGCGTGGGTCCCCAGCCTCCTGGTCCCCAGTACGCGTGCTCCTCCTCTTTCTCCCACCACCGCTCAGGGTCTCTTCTGGAAAGTCTTCCCCGAGCCAGTAGCATGTGAGGGGTCCTTCCTTTGCATCCCCACAGTTGTCTGTGCACCCTCCTCACGACACCGGTCACGCCGCATTGCCGTCACGTGTGCGGGTATCTGTGCCCCATCACACTGTGAGCTTCTGGAGGACAGGGCCTCGTCCGCCCCGTGTGTGGCCCTGCATGGAGACCTGAGAACGTCTGGAAGGAAAGCACATACAGATGCTCACGTGCCAGCCTCAGGGTGGCCACAACATCCATCTACAATGAAGACGACTGCAAAGGGCAAGGACAGGGCAAGGACAGGGCCAGAGCAGCCCCGCGTCCCTGTGGGTGCAGAACCGCGCCTTAGCCTGTCTCAGTGGCTGAATGTTCCTGCGTGAGATGCCAGCTCTTCTCCCTCACTGCCTGGCCCTACAACCTCCCCGGACAGGAAGTACGAGGCTCTGCAGGGGTGTTTTGTGGACACACGGGAGGCTCCAGCGGGAAAGGGTGTGCCCTCTAGGTCAGGAGGGAACAGGGACAATCCCGGTCCCTGCTTTCAGGGGCCTGGGGGACAGGGCGACGCCCTCAGCTAAAATGCAAGGCTGAGCAAGGCTGACGCCAGGAGCACACTGCAGGACAGTATTACAACATCTGCACTGCACACGTCTGTGAAACGGGGGTAGCACTGCCTGAGAGCTGTGGTGAGGATAAAACAAAATTTTAGCACAGCAAGTGCGAACATCAGAGCCTGGCACGTCCGCAGCGCCACACACATCGTCTCGTGGTACCGTTACACACACGTACGTGGGTGCGTGCACGGGTGTTCCACCCACGTGCGGAAGGGGAGCTGGGAAGTTATCTGCCAAGGCAGTGAGACTGGTGTGTCTGGGTAGATGGCCTGCAGCTGTTCTTTCCTCTCTTCTTTTTGCCTCTCTGAGTCTGATTTTTTTTTTTTTGGTAATGTACATTCTGTGTTTGTGATAAGAAAAAAACCAATAAAAACTATTTTTATATTAAACGAAAATAACGGAGAGAAAGGAATGATTCATTCTTTTTCATTTGCTTTTGTTTGGTTTTGTTTCCTAATCATAAAAGTAATAGGTGCTCATTGTGGATAATTTGGAAGGTATAATGAAGAAAACAAAAATCACCCATAATTCTACCAGCCAGAGCCGCTGACATTGCATTGCATTTTCTTTTCACGTTTTTTTCTGTGCATTTAAACTTTGTTTCCCAACCTGTTGTTTTGTACATGTGTTTGTCACCTGATCTTACACCATAAGCATATAACATCATTTATAAACACAATTTTAAAATCCAGGATAATATTCTATCCCGTACCTGTAACCCAGTGCACTTAACTGTTCCCCTGCGGCTGGATAGTCCGTTTCCTCCAACTTCCTGCTTTTATAAATAAAGCCTCCGTGAACATGTGCACAAGAGGCAGCACTTGGGTTCTTTCCATAAGACAGACTTCCAGGAGTGGGATTACTGGGTCAAAGGATTTGAAGATTCTTAAGACGCTTGGTACATACTGCCAAGCTGCCTTCCAGATATGCACCAGCTGATGAGAAATTACTAATTCTTCCCGGGCACAACAGGGAAGGAGATAAACATGCCAGGAGGATGAGGGGAAGAGCCTTCCGGCTGGGAAGCACTGGGCTCCCAAGCAGAGAGCGAGGGGCGTATTTAAGGGAGGGGCCTCCGTGGTTTTGTAGCTGGAATGTGAAAGTGGAAAGCCATCGGAGGGCCTGATGGCAAGGGCATCCCGAGTTCCAAGTACGTGAGTGTGATTTCCTAAGCAATGGCCGCCCTGGAGAGCTGGAGAGCATCTGTCTCTTGGTGCCCCTTCTGTCTCCTCCCAGGTCCAACCCCAGGGATGCTCTTGGGATTGGGCTTGGGCTCAGGAAGAATGGCACAGTGCGATTCCACAGCCTGCCACATGGAAACCATGGTCCTGGAGGCTCAGGCAGGAGGCGTCTCGTGAGGACCTAATGTGCTGGCACTGACCTTGTTTGCTTTATAGAAGAAGTCGCCGAAAGGTCCTCGCCAGAAAGCTGTGTCTCCTGTGCTCCAGGACTTGACGTACTGCGACATCAGCCCGGTCGGGTAGCACTGGGAGCAAACACAGGGAGACCTTACTGGGACACGTACATGCTGCCAATACAAGCCACGTCAGCCACGAACGTGCAGCCTCTCCAGCAGGCCAAGTGCCTGACAGGTGCTGTGTCAGAGGACCCTCCTAGTCGCCCCAGAGTTGGTACTGTCATTCCCAATTTTCAGATGAGGCCTGGAAGCTTACCCAGAAGGGAAATGGTGAGGCTGGGATAAGAACCACAGGACCGACAGCCTACCTGCAGAGGTCTCAGACCCACACGACTACAGGGCCCTGAACGTAACATCACTGAGTAAAGAACTGGGTATGAGATGATTAATTGCAATTAATTAAATCCTTCTCAGTATCAGGGAGACAACAGGGGGTGGTGGGGACCGTGGTAAATTGGTGAGTACAAGAATGCTCCTTCTAAAGGAGGAAGTCGCTTTGCAGATTCCAGGATGTAATGTGTGGGGCTGATAAAGCCCTATCTTCTGATTTTCTAAGAGGAGCAGGAGATCCAAATTTTTACGTAAAATCTCCCATTTTTGAAATGTCAGAAATTAATTCTAAATTTCTAAAACGCTGTGTAGGCCCAAACCAAATATATTTCTGTGCTGCAATCCGTTCGCAGGCCACTCATTTGCAACCTCTGCATTACCTGTTACTGTCTCCTGGCTGGCTGAAAGAAGTAAAGGTTGTGGAGGGGATTCCTTCATGGGGGTGAGCGGTCCACATTTCCTGCGGGCCTGCCCACTCTGGGCGACACGCCATGCGGGGGCTGCAGGGAAGACAGCTAGACCTTAAGCTCCATGAAGGTAGCCAGTGCCTGGACCTTGGGAAAGACTTCATAAATATCTCAATGAATGAATGAATGAATGAATGAATGAATCCATCAATCCAGATTCAGGACCTCTCCTCAAGGAGTTCACAAACTAGGAGGGACCAAAGTCTTGCACATTCAAGGTAGAGATACCTAATACCCCATGAAAAGGACAGCATGCTGAGAGAGCCCTGACGAGGTACAGTCGCTTCCAATGGAGTAGGATCAAGGATGGCTTTCTGGAGGAGGTGGCATTTGAGCTGGACCTTGCGGGCTAGCAAGATTGCATTCACTAGGGACACCTGGGTGGCTCAGTCGGTTAAGTGGCTGCCTTCGGCTCAGGTTATGATCCCAGGGTCCTGGGATCAAGTCCCTCACTGGGCTCCTTGCTCAGCGGGGAGCCTCCTTCTCCCTCTGCCTGCCACTCCCCCTGCTTGTGCTCTTTCTCTCTCTGACAGATAAATAAATAAAATCTTAAAAAAAAAAAAAAGATTGCATTCACTAGGGATGGGAGCAGGAAGGCAGAGAGGGTTCTGGGCATCAGGTGTGGTATGGTCAAGGATAGGACAGCCGAAGACACAGGAATGTGAGGGGGAGGGGGAGATCTGATAGGACTGGAAGGGTGGTTTTTTTTTTTAAAGATTTTATTTATTTATTTGACAGAGATAGAGACAGCCAGCGAGAGAGGGAACACAAGCAGGGGGAGTGGGAGAGGAAGAAGCAGGCTCCTAGCGGAGGAGCCTGATGTGGGCCTCGATCCCATAATGCCGGGATCACGCCCTGAGCCGAAGGCAGTCGCTTAACGACTGCGCCACCCAGGCACCCCTGGAAGGGTGTTTAGAGTCAGAATATAACCAAGTTTAAAGGAGACTGGGCTTTGGTCACCAGACATGCTTTTAAGTACCCTCAGCAACCTCTGGTAGCATCTCTAACTTCACTGGGTACCATATGCACAAAGCAAGGGAAGTCCTCAGCCTCCTGCAAGAAGTCTGGGAGGGAGGCTACAGTTCTCCTCCTAACTTGCTGGAGGCTTGTCTCCGAGCACACCTGTTTTCTGGCCCCAGTCTTGGGGGAGGCACAGCCCCAGCTGTGGCTTTAGCAGCCCTATGGCACAGACGGCACTCAAGGAGAAAGGAAGGATTCTTCTGTGTCGCCAGCACCCACACGGAGCCTGCTCAATACATACTTGTTAAACAGACCTGACACTGAACTTCTGCTCTTCCATGTGGGGTCACATTACCCAAGGGGCCTTGGGACAGTGACATCATCACTCTGAGCTTCAGTTTCTCTATCTGTAAAGTGGGATAATAAGATCTACTCTGCAGGATGGTTATGAGGTTGAAAGGAGACGATGAATATGAAGAGCCGGAAAGAGTGCTTGGTGCCCAGAAGGTGCCTGAGAAATGGGAATTCCTCCCTCCCATCCACACGGGAGGTAAACCTAAAAAACCCGCCTGCCTTCCCAATTTGCAAAGACATTTCCAGCTCTTCCCAGCCAGCGGCTTAGGGATAATTAAGCATCTCTCTAAAGACAGGCTTTCCGGTAAACGAAGGAGAAAATCAGCCTTGCAGCTGGGAGAGATCCAGCTGCCCTGAAGAACTGTCTCCAGGCTTATCCTTTCAACAGAAACACACCCCGACAAGCAGCTTGGGGAAGCAGGCCATTTGGAGAGGATTTGTGGAATCTCCCAGACAAACAGTTGCGTGGAGGAGGGATCCCATCCAAGCTTCTGTGTGAGGGAATAAACACTCAGGCTTTGATGCCGTCAGGGAAGGCAGGAGCCAAGACAGTGCTGGGGTCCTGGAGTCAGGAGGCCAGGCTCACTCACTGGCCACACTTCTTACTCCCTGTGGAGCCTTGGGTCCTCCTGGGGTCTCAGTTTGCTTATCAATGGAAGGCGAGTAATAATTCCCATCCTACAAGGGTGATAAAGGACGTGAAAGCTATTCTTAAATATCAGTGTTCCCTAGGATTCTGTTTGGGAAATGACGATGTCAACTATATGTTAGCTTGACCTGTATGAAACCACTGTTTCTGTAAGTCAAAAATCTTAGAGTATCAGAAGTTTCACATAGTTCAACCTAATTATTTTTTCCACATAATCGGATCTTTAAGACCTCTTATACATCCAGTGCTGAATCCGTGGGTCCTGGAGGGGCGGGTTGTGGGGGGGATTTGTACCCAGGCCATCTTGTTCATCTCATCTCTGCCAAGTGCCCCACCCACCTCGGCTGTCCACACGAGCACCCCTCTTCCTGCCCATCAGTTCAGACTGGGTACAGTTCCCACAGACCCTGTCTCACCCCTCCTTGCCTTTGGTCATCTGTCCAGGCCAAGGCCTGGAAGGCCACTCCCTGCCACTGCCAATTTGTATTCCTGCTTCAAGGCCCAACTCCAATGCCCCGGGCCCTGTCTGCTCCCTGAGAACGGTCTCAGGTTAGTTCTGTTCATGAGGTGCTCCATGCCCCACCTTCTGCCTGCTTGTTCCCTTCTACTCAGGGACAAGTGACTGACAGCACCCCCAGCCGTGCCTCCTTTGCCGTTGTGCGTGCTGTTCTGGGCACCGAGTGCGTCCTTCCCACCCTGCCCTCCCGGTTCTCCACTCCTTCACTTCAACACGCAGCTCAAACTCAGCTTCTGCTAGGAAGCCCCGCTGCCTTCCCTGCACCCCCGCTGCCCTGAATTGGGTTGCGACCTCCTGTCATGGTGTCTGTCACATCGTCCTGCCCTGGTCTGGCCCTCTGTCCAAGGGCGGGCACTGTATGTCTGACTCATCTCTGGAGCCCAGCAACCAGTGCACAGTAGGGACCAGGTGACTTGGCTGCCCCTTCCCCTGGGCCCAGTGCTCGCTCTCCATGAATCGCTAAGAAAGCGAGAGGGAACAGCGCTACCTTTCTCAGTCTGAGCCTCCTTTTCCTGAAATCAGTCTCTGTTGGGGTCTGAGGTGGCGGCCCCCTCTCCCGGGGAAAGGAGATGGGAGAAGCCTTCCTTTACTCTCCCTGCCAGCCTCCTCCCATGTGAACACTGGCTTTTCCCACATGGCTGGGCACCACCCCATCCCGACCTGGCTGGGAAATGGAGTCCAGTCCATACCATCTAAAGGGCACCCACGTGGGTCAGCTCACCTTGATTAAAACTTCGAAGTATCCTTCTGCGTTGGCAGGGCTGATGGGTGTATAGGCTCTCTGAATTTCTAAGCCATCCACCTTCCCTCTGGGAAAGAGAAGTATACGGTCGGGCGGTCAGCCAGGCTTTCAACAAACCCTTACAGGTACCTCCTCTGTGCCGGGCGGGTGAAAGCGGGGCCCAGTGGTCCCCAGCGGTCCTCACTGAAGGTGGAGCAGAAAAAAGGGGTGCTGCTTCCCCCTCTGCCACGTGCTGGCCGTGAGACCCAGGCAGGTCACTGATCCCTTAGCTGCCCCTCTGTAAAGTGGGGACAACCATGTGTGTCCCTGTCGTGTGGCTCTACTGGGATCACAAATGGGAAAGTCGTGTTCCAAGAGTCCACTGATGAGGTGAGCTGTTTTTAGGACGTCACTGTGATGTTTCCTGACCTCCTCTTGACCACAGACTGAGAAAGATAAAGACTGTTCACGTTTATCAAACACTTACTACCATGTACCAGGAGCATCAGAATTAGAAGGATCCTCAAAGGTGCCCTAGTCCAAAGCCTGACCTCACGCGTGAATCTTCTCTACGATGTTATCAACAAGGGGGCCAGGATGATGATCACAAGTAATAATAGCAGTAGCCACGTTGATTAAATACCTACCAGGCACCAAGAATATTGTGCACATTACCTCATCTAACAAATAATAACCCGGGGGGCTCCTGGGTGGCTAGGTCGGTTGAGCGTCTGCCTTCGGCTCGGGTCGTGATCCCAGGGTCCTGGGATGGAGCCCCATGTCATCAGGCTCCTGGCTCACTGGGGAGTCTGCTTCTCCCTCTCCCTCTGCTTCTCCCCCAGCTCGTGAGTGCACATGCTCTCTCTCTCTTTCTCTCAAATAAATAAAATCTTAAAAAAGCAAAAACAAAACCCAATAACCCACATGAAGAAACCAAGGCTTAGGATGTTACTTGCCTGAAGTCACACAGCTAGAATTCATTCTTAGCTCTGTCTGACTCCAGAGCTGGATTCCGCACACGACACCTCAGTGCTTTCCAGAAGCACCCAAGCACTCCTTTTTTGAGTCCTACTGTATGCAAAACTTTCTTCTCAGACATATGTAAAGATTAAAAAGGCCCCATGCTGGGGCACCTGGGTGGCTCAGTCAGTTAAGCGTTCAACTCTTGGCTTTGGCTCAGGTCATGATCTCAGGGTGCTGGGATCAAGCCCCCGTTTCGGACTCTGTGCTCACTGAGGAGTCTGCTTGAGATTCTCACCCTCTGCCCCTTCCTTCCTCACTCAGGCATGCACACTCTCTAACAAATAAATAAATCTTTAAAAAAATAATAAAAAATTAAAAGGCCCCATCTTACTGCATCAAACCCAGAAGCTAGACCAAAATACTCAAGAAATGCTTAGGGAACAAACAAGGAAGTACTAAACACCATCCGTGGCATGGCGTGGATACAAAGAGCACTGTAACATCTGCTGTCCCAGACGTAAACACGCACACGCTCCACACGGAGGGACCACTCTCACCCGGGGAGCTACAGGAGGCCTCCTGGAGATTTGCTACCCTCCTGGGTATGAAAGAGGCAGGCCACTAACAGGTGACAGTGGGGACAGGACAGGAAGGAATTCCAGGCAGAGGGCACAGCCTGGGCAAAAGCTTAGAGGTAGGAAATGCGGAGCAAGCCAGGAACTGGTGAGTGGGTCACGAGTCTGGAGCAAGGCGCAAGTGTGAGGGAGGGGCAGGGAGAACTTGGTGGGAAAGGAAACGAGCCTCGGGAGCCTCCTCGGAACACCAGAAGGGGGCAACATGGTTAGCTCCCTGTGTTAGGAATGTCACTGGAGCAGCAGAGAGGGTGGAGGAGAGAGGCCAAGCTAAGGGCACGGAGTGCTGGGCACCCCTGACTTATGGGGCTGTGACTTGCCCTAGAGCCACTGGGATAGTGAGCTTTAGCGACAGCCAGCCGGGCCACAGGCCGGACACACTGGGCACAAACACCACGGGTTGGCATGAGGCAAGTGGCTAAAGTGCGACCAGTAGTAAGACCTTCTCCTCGTCCTCTGTCCGCTTTGTTGGCTCCTCCCCTTCTTGCCGATACCAAAAATGCTGGAGTTGCCAAGATTCGGTCCTCTGTCCTTCCCTCTTGCCACACCACGTACACCCCAAATGCTGTCCAGATGCTGGCTGATGACTCCCACGCTCACATCTAGAGCTCATCTCTTTGCTAAGCCTCAGACCCAGAATCAACCATCTGGCAGATGCCTCCACCTGCAGGTCCCAAAGGGCCTTGTCCCTGGGCAGGTTGGGGGTTGTGGGGGAGGGGATCAAGGCTGGGGGAAAGGGCAGAAGGAGGCTGGGAGGAGGAAGGAACTTCAGAGGAGTGGTGCAGTGTAGCTGGGGAGCCAGGCTGGGAGTTTGAATCTGGCTGCAGGACTTATTAGCTGTGTGGTCCCAGGCAAGTCCCTTATTCTCGAGGACAAGCGTCCTTCCTCTCAACTGGCACTAATATTAGATGAATACCAGAGGCTCTAGAGCCAGACTGCTTGCCTTCAAATCCTCGCTCCACCACTTCCTAACTGTGTGACCTTGGGCAAGTTACTGAACCTCTCTGACTTCAGTTTCCTCTTGCGAATGATAACAGTACTTACCATACACAGTTTTGTGAGGATTCCATGAGTTCCTAGGTGTGAGCACGCAGAACTGTGTATTGGAGAGTAAATGCCATGAAAATATTTGTTGTTGCTGCTCTTAGTTGTTAGGAAAACCCAATCCCAGAACCCTCTGAGTCAGGTAGCACTACGTTTATCTTAAAGGTGATAAATGGAGGGAGGCTTAAGGGAGGCTCAGCAAGCTGCCCTTGGCCCCACAGCAAGCAAATGGCAAAGAGGGGCCGCGAAGCTTTGGCCTCCCACTACCTGAGTGTACCGTAGGATGAGGTGCTGGCCAGGCCGTAGGCCGAGCTGGCAGTTCCTGGGTAGTGCAAACCGGACACGGTAAGTGTCCTCGGTGAGTCTGTCCATGGCACTGATGCGGAAGGCCAGGAAGGTCTCTGGGCTCAGCTGGGACGGGCAGCTCTGCAACAGGAAAAAATCCAACAGCTAGGACCTGGGGCACAACACACACGCAAGCACCCTTCTCGCTTTCCCCCAGGACAGGCTACCTATCTCTGTGGGAGAGTTTTCCAAATAATAGAGAGTAGTCCCGCCTCACCTGCCTTTCGTGCTCTGATCTAAGAAGGCCCGAGCTTTTCACACTGAGCTCCCCCTGCTCAGAAGCCTTCCGTGGCTCCTTCAGCCCCAGAATAAAGGGCAGCCTCCGTGGCTGGACACTCCAGGGCCCTATGGACGAACCTCAAGCCTCATTTTCTCTCCCATGCATCAGATGCTGAACTTTTCTCTGTTCTCCCAAGAATACCCTGCTGCTTCCTATCTGGGGGTCTTTGTTTGCTCAAGCTGTGCCCTTTATCCAGAACACTCATCTCCAATGTAGGAAATACCTACTCATCCTTCAAACCTGCCAAAAATCCAGATTTACAAAATTTAGAAGTTGATGGGACCTTAAGATGATCTAATCCAATATCCTTATTTTCCATGTGGGGAAAATGAGGCCTGAGTGGCAGTAGTTTACTTGTCCAAGGTCACACCCAGAGCAGGAATTCAAATTCATGTTTTCTAAGTCTCAGCCCATTGCCTTTAACATTCCTCCCACCTGTATCTCCTCCAGGAAGTCTTCTCTGAATGTCATGACTTACAGATCTCTCTCCTGTAAAATGCCCAAACCTCATTCACTCCTGGGATGACCTCATGCCCAGCTCCCGGTTAGCCTTTGAACCTGGATCTGTCTGCTTCCATTAAACACACCCTTTTCTCTCTGCTGTGCAGAGTCAGGGGGAGCTTCCCCACACAGGTGCACTGTGCAGGGCCGGGGCCAGGCTGACCCTGCCACCCTGCCACCCTGCCCCCTCTTGTCTGAGGAGCAACCCTCCCTTACCTGTGACTCCTCCCCACTCAGCAGGCTCCTGTCCTTGCTGGCTCGGGCTGCCTCCCACCTTGCCAGCTCTCGGTGATAGAGGTCAAACACACAAGGTGAGCAGCCACTGCCACAGCATTGGGAGGGCAAGGGCTCCACCGGCCGAAGCTGCAGCCAGGCTTCCTCATCGGCATCCGCCTCCGTCTCATCCATCATCAGTGGGGTTTGGGCAGCCCGGGAGGGACAACTTGGTGCTCTTCCCAGAGCAGGTCTGACTCTGTGAGGCCACGGGCCCGGGCCCTCCCTTTTTGGCCTGAGAGAAGGAAAACATGTGGGTTACACTGGTTACCTTGATTGCTCCCATTCTCCCCGAGGCCTGCAAGTGCCACACTCTGTGTGAGCACTGGGACGGGATGAATCAATCCTGAGAGAGCCTGGCAGGAGAGCCAGGCAGACAGGGCCCAACAATCAGAGCTGGTGCCCAAAGTTTCCTGACTGCTTCCTGTGCTTTGAGTGCTGGATTAAGCACTTTACATAGAAAAGCTCATTTGTGTACAAACTTAACCACCATAGTTCAGCTTTGCCCAGGTTTACCTTTATGTCAACAGAATCATACCACTGTATTCTTTTGTGTCTAATTTCTTTTTAAAATAGTATTTTTAAAAGATTTTTTATTTATTTTTGCGAGAGAAAGGGTTTGGTTTCAGAAAACTTGGGTTTTACTGTTCATGAGCTCTATGACTTCAGGAAGGTTTAGCAGGCTACAGCCCCCTTGAGGGCAAGGATGAGGTCTTATTCTTTCTGTATTCTACCACCAAGCACAAGCCGGGCATATGGAAGGCTCCAGTAAATGGTGAGTGCTCATTCAGTTTATAGATAAGGTCTGAGAGCAAGGGGCAGCACTAGATGCTGGGACATAAGACATAAATAGGACGCAGGCTCTCTACCTTTATAGAGATTGTAGCCTAGCACGGTGTTATATCAATTCAACCCATTTTTATTTTGTGCTATGGACCAGGTATGTATGGTGAGTGAATGAAGTCTGGAGCCCTCTTTATGCCTTTTTTTCCTGAAATTTTTGCAAGAGAAGTGGGAGAAGGGAAAGCTCTATTAAATGTAAACTATGAGACAGCGTGAGGGTTATTCCTATCAGTATTTGCCTTAAACTTACCTTCTCTGTGTCTTAATTACCCTACTTTCTTTCGTATTGAAGTCGTCCAAGTCTGTCATGAACTTTAAAGACCTGATTCCTGCCTCCACCTAGCTTCCACCTCTTCAGTCTAAGAAGCACTACCTTTAAGCCAGGTCTTGACACATCCTGTTGTCTCTGGTGGGATGGCTCTCCCCACCCTTCAGGCCTTCTTTAAAGGTCACTTCCTCTCAGAGGCCCACCCTGAACCTCCCCCTTCTCTTTCTCTATCAAGTACTCTATTTATTTCTATTATGTATTGATTCATTTAGCATATATTTACTAGTGCTGGGCACTGTTCTAGGTGCAGTGAGGAAGCAAAACCGCCTGCACTCATGGAGTTTACATTCTGGTGGAAGAGACAGTCATTAGACAAGATCAAAATGGAAAATGTGACATTTAGTGTTAAATGCTAAAACGAAAAATAACTGGGAAAAGGAATAGCGTGTTTCAATTGCTTATTTATTGGCTTTGCTTGCTTTCTGCCCGTACATTCTACATTCCGTAGGTATTTTAATCACCAACGCAAACCCACTGCTCACCACAGCTGCAAGCACTCCATAAATCGATGTTGGAGCAAGGAGCAAAGAACACCTCCAGGGCTCAGGCCTTGCTTCTAGGAGGCACACAGGAAAACCCTGAGAAAAAGGGAGGAAACTAGCTCCCTCTTGACGCTGGGGAAGGGGCGCACGTTGGATGCGGCGCTGGTGTGGTGGACAGGGCCACTCTCGGGCTCGGGGAGGGGCAGCGGTCAAGGCTCCGCAGCAGAGTGAGAAGTGGGTGGTGAGGCGAGAAACTTCAGTGCACCCGCTATGGGCCCGGCGCCGTGAAGGCACGCTAACTTAGGCATGTCTAATCCATTTTTTACAGTGAGGGACATTGGGGCTTGCAGGCAAGTGCCCTGCCCAAGCTTCAACTTCCCGTAAGCGGTCAAGGTTGCCCTAAATTGGGTTTGAAGTACGGGTATTCTACTCCCAGCCCTATCCCAGCCTTTACCCGGACCACTCACCTACACACCTCGAGAGAGGTTCCTCCAGGTGCCGCCCCTCCGCCCAGGGAGGCGGGAAGTGCCTTGCTGGGTCTCACCTATGAGAAAATGAAAATAGCCTGCGGGGTGGGACAAGGCAAGCACATCTTAAATATGATTGGTTGAAGTGGCTGCCACTCATAAAACGAGCCTTGGCGCCCAGCCCCTTTCACTTCCAGCAGGCCTTGCGCGCGGGAACATGGCGGCGTCCAGGTGGATCTCTTGAGGGGGACCCAGTTGGTATGGCGTTGGCGTCGGGGCCCGCAAGGCGGGCACTGGTTCGCCCAGGGCGGCTCGGTCTTGGGGCCTGTGGGGCTCCGAGACGCGGAGCGTACGAGTGGGGCGTGCGCTCCACGCGGAAACCCGAGCCTCGTCCCCTGGACAGGGTGTACGAGATCCCTGGACTGGAGCCCATCACGTACGCGGGGAAGATGCACTTCATGCCAGGGCTGGCGCGGCCGGTGTTCCCGCCCTGGGACCCCGGTTGGACGCACCCAAAGTTCCGCCGCCCGATCCCGGTTCATGAGCAGCCGCTGTACAAGGATCAGGCCTGCTACGTCTTCCACCAGCGTTGCCGCCTCCTCGAGGGTGAGGCCCTAGGACGGGCAGGAGGGGACCTCGTTCCTCCGCCCAGCACTGACCCCAGTCCTCCATGGCCTTGAAACTTTGTGGGTCTTGGTTTCTTCGTCTGCGAAGTGGGTAGTGATTACGTCTTCCGAGGGTTTCAGAATTAAGTGGGATGAGAAGTGCTGTGCTTGTGTGAGGCAGTTTTAGGTTGAGTGGCGACGTGGGAAGACCTGGTTTCTGGCCTAGCCCTGCCTCCATCCAACTCTGTGATTTGGGGCAAGTGGATGAAATTTCTGGAGCCTCCATTGGTTTTGACTAGATGGTCCACATTGACCCTCCCAGCTCTTAACACCCTGGAGATATAACTGTACATTGAATAATTAGATGGAGGAAGTTTATAGTGGAAAGAGACAGCAGAAATCATGCTTAATCTCCTGGCCTATGGCCTCATTTCACAGGATTGGCGAATGTGACAGAGAGGGACCTGATTTGCCCACACACGTGCTCTGGGTTAATAGTGAAGCCAGGGCTACCTTTCTGGTTTCCTAGGTCAATGTCCTCTGTCAGAGGTCAGAGCTGAGATGTTTTCAAGGAAGGGTTCTGGACCTAAAAGCCATCTATCTAGCCTATTTCTGCTCCCCTTTCACTAGGAACAGATTAAGATGACTGAGCCAAATGAAACCAGTCTGTGTGTCTAGAGCAGAAATTATTTTAGAGTCCATGGGGGGGGCTTGTTTATTGAGAGTCCCTTTCCCTGTTCTTAACTGTTCTTCCTTAGTCCCCAAGTCACTTTGGGGATAGGGCAGGTTCTGAAAACACAAAATGGTCAAGGTCAGTCAGTGGAAGCAGTATTTGCCAAGGACTGATTAGGAAAGAAAGAGACCTGGCAGGATTTGGGGACTAAACCAAAGAATAAATCCTAGATTTGAAAAACACTTAACTGGCCAGCCTCTTAAGCTGCTCAAACCCATTCCTGAAAGCTGAATTTCCAGCATCTAAACATTCCCATTGCCCTACCAGGGTATCGTAATGGACCTCACAAGACTTGGCATCCCCCCCCCTTTTTTTTTAAATTTAAGTAGGCTCCACACCCAGCATGGTGCTTGAACTCACGACCCTGAGATTAAGAGTCCCGTGCTCTACCAGCTGAGCTAGCCAGGCGCCCCAGCCTTGAATGACCCTGGTATAATTTCCAGGCTTTAGGGTGGACAGACTCCACCATCACTTACAGGGTATGTGACTTGAAACAAATTCTTTAGTCTCTGAATTTCATCCTCAATTGCATAAAATCCCATCCGATTTGTAGATAAAGTTCCTGGCACAGGGTAGTTGGTGGTGCTCAGTAAATGGCAGCTCTAATGATTACGTATTATTCATATACTAGTGAGCCACAAAATCTCAATTTTTTTAATCCACTGTCAAATTTAAGGAATAATGACGATGTCAGAACTAAAATTCAGGTTATCTGACTCCAGTCCAGGGTTTTTCCTGCTGCACCATAAAATCCGGAAGTTACATTTCTAAATGTTTGTATTTCTTTTTTTTTTTTTTTAAAGATTTTATTTATTTATTCGACAGGATAGAGACAGCCAGCGAGAGAGGGAACACAAGCAGGGGGAGTGGGAGAGGAAGAAGCAGGCTCATAGCAGAGGAGCCTGATGTGGGGCTCGATCCCATAACGCTGGGATCACGCCCTGAGCCGAAGGCAGACGCCTAACCGCTGTGCCACCCAGGCGCCCCAAAATGTTTGTATTTCTCATGTCCTACAAGCCTCAAAGTGAAACGTCTGATTGCCCTCATAGCATTTCATTTATTAGCACCAAGGAAATTGAGAGTGTCTCCCCCAAAGTATCCTAGCCTCTGTTTAATCCCAGGCGTAGCTTTACCAATGAAGATAGGTCTCAAACAGTGGTGTTTGCCCTGCTGAGAGTAGCCTGCTAACCAAAGCAGTCACCAGCCCGCTGTTAATTTGTGACTACAGTCATGGACAAGAACGTAGTATTACCTTTGTCCTGAGGGCAGGGGACTGGTATGTGGGTTTGGTGCAGAATTTAGGTTCCTGGGGTGAGGCTGGTTTTTCCCTCAGGGAAGCCAGATTTGGGGAAGGTGAAGCAAGGGACTTCTGCTTGGCGTCACACCCATCCCACTGACAGTAGCTTCATTCCTTAATGTTTAAAAATGAAGCAATCTGAATCCAATCTAATTTTGTTTATTTATATTCCATCTTTTCCCCCAAAATATTTCAGGCATCTCACAGAAATTTTACAGCACAGCCAAATTAAATTAAAAACATAGAGGTGAGGGAATCTACACAAAGGCGAAATAAAGCAGTGAGGTGAATACAAAAAATCCATTTTGTGAGGTTCCGCTTGCTAAATGGGACCCCCAGACTTGGCTCTCAGCCAAGTAGAGAGCCGGGGTCAGCTGACCAGGCCAGTTGCCTGTTTCTGTAAATAGTTTTAGAACACAGCCACACCCACTTGTTTACTTGTAGTCCCTGGCTGCTTTCATTGCTGCCGTGGCAGAGATGAGTAGTAGTGACAGAATGTATGGCTCAGAAGCTGAAAATATTTATTACCTGGCCCTTTAAGGTTTGTTGACCCCTGGTATAGGGAAGAGCATTTTCAGTTACGTAGCTCACCGTGTCCATAAGACAAAAGCGTACTACCCCAGGAAAAGCCCAGCCTTGTGGTACCAAGGCCACGGAGGATCCTGTGTGATAAATAGAACATGTGATCCTTTGACGAATACAGCAGTACATTTCACAGGACTTCTGCATACAAAAATCTGCTTAAAGATAGCTCAGTATAGAAGCTCAGGGTTGGGTGAGATATGAAAGTTTATCTGTTTAAGTGCTCCCAAACTCGGGGCCCCTCGAAGCCCCTCACGTTATTCATGATTCATAAGTTATTTCAGTAAGTTACTCTCAAAAGCTGTTTTCTCTTGATACAGCAGTATGGGCTCAATCCTTGGCCCACACCTAATGGGTCTATTTGGTAAACATGGGCTTTTACAGTCAGGGACTGGGATGTGGGTTAATAAACGGATCTAGGATTTGAAATGCCGGCATCCATTGATCTAGTCCTCTAGTCTGGAGTCTGTCTGAATCTTGCAGGCAACAGATGGACCCTTTGCCCCAAGATTCAGCCTTACGATCCCAGCCGTCTTCGCTGCTGTTTGAATCCCTCCGGTGCAGGCGCTCACTACCTCGGCCAGCTGCTGGCCATCCTCAGGTCGACAGCCATTCCTGCAGTCGAGTTGAAATCTGGCTGTCCTAGCGTCCACTCTTATTTTGGTTCTGACTCCTCAGATGTCACAGCACAAATCCTGTCTCTCTCAAAGCAGGCCTTTCCCCAAGATGCTGTTGGCAGGCTTAAGCAACTCTTACTGAATTGTCTTTTTTTTTGGTTTGTTTTTGGTTTTTGTGATTGATTACCCCAAAGGTGTGAAGCAGGCCCTCTGGCTTACCAAGGCCAAGTTAATAGAAGGCCTTCCTGAGAAAGTGCTGAGCCTTGTTGCTGATCCAAAGAACTGCTTGGAGAACCAAGACGAACGTCTTCTGAACGTGATCTCTCATGCCCGTCTCTGGCACTCCACTGAAGACACCCCCAAGAGAGAGGCCTACTGGTACGTTTCCCCCAAGTCAGTAACATTTCTAGTCCATGGATCTTAGAGTCAGCCTTTTGCTTTACATGTCCAAATCTCTTCTTTCCTCCAAGCCCAGTCATTGTGGACAGTCTGATACAGCTGTGTAGATCCCAGATTCTCAAGCATCCCTCTCTGGCCAGGCGGATCTATGCCAAAAGCTACACGTTATCCACCGCCTGGAATCGAGGTAGGTTATCCTGGTCTGTTTTTTATCTTTTTACTCTTAGCCCCACTACCAGCTCACCACCACCATGTCCATACCTGTGCTCATTTCCATCCTTCGCAGACCACTTTTGTAGGCTCAGACACATCCTCCTATCATTAGCCACAGACCAGTCTTTTTTTTTTTTTTTTTTTTAGGGTGAGGCGGGAGGGGCAAAGGGAGAGGGAAAGAGAGAATCTTAAGCGGGCTCCATACCTAGCGCGGAGCTCGACATGGGGCTTAATCTCACAACCCTGACATGACCTGAGCTGAAATCAAGACTAGGACACTTAACCAACTGAGCCCCAGGTGCTCCTCGGTCCTTTTTGTTTTTAATCACTTCTTCCCATAACTTAATTCAGCTGTATTGAGTGCCCACGAGTGCCTAAATGTTGAAGGTAAGAAGTAATAGAGTGCAGGCAGTCTCTGCCTTCACAAAGCTCATACTCGATTATAAGAGCCTTCTTACCCCATTCATGCTTTTCTCCTTTTCCAAATCCA
This sequence comes from Ursus maritimus, assembly GCF_017311325.1. NCBI lineage: Eukaryota > Metazoa > Chordata > Mammalia > Carnivora > Ursidae > Ursus > Ursus maritimus. The sequence goes on along the minus strand of NW_024423564.1, from coordinate 60,589,494 downwards.
TTTTCCACGTAGCTGCTAGAGTGATTTTTCTAAAGTGCACTTCCCTCCCCTGTTTCAGATCCTTCACTGCCTCCCAGGAACTTAAACCATTTATCATCGGATCCAACCCATTGATTTGGCCACCAGCTGGTGGTCTTCTCTCCTTCTTACTACCCCCACCCCCACCGTACCCCCAGGCCAAATTTACACTTTAGCCACTTGCAGCTTTTTGGCATCAAGCTTTTATACCTTTTGCACTGTGCTGTGCGCTCTGTCTGGAATGCTTTTTTCTACTTTCTTCATTCGGCTAAATTCTGCTTGTCTGCAAGGCTCGGCTCCAGCCCCCTTCCTGTGTGAACGCAGACATTAGCTAGTGCACTTCTGGGCTCCTAATGCCCACCGTGCCTATTTTTATTAGAGCACATGTTGTACTGTATCGGAATTTTCTAATATCTTCTCTGTCTGCCCCGCTAAACTAAACTCCTGACAGCCGGGACCGTGTCTCACTCATTTTTGTGCTTGGCGCCTAACAGTTCATGGCATGTGAGGAGTGCTGACTGAGGGACGGGTGGGTGATTACCACCCTGAGGGGTTTCCAGCAGGATGTTCCACGCACACCAGTGTTCTGACTGCCGGAATCCTGGAGCAGGGAAACCGGCTGTGGAATGATTTGGGATTTTCAGGGCATCTGCTTGGTCAGGTTTCTCCAGCTTGCCCCTTTTGAGTATGGACTTCCTGGCAAGGAGTCAGCTCTGCAGAGGTAATGGCACCACTAAGGAAATTAGTGAACCTCATTAATAGAGTAGTACTTGTTGGCCCATCATCAACTATTCCCTCTAATTAAACTGCCCCATTTGGAGCTGTCACTGGAGGAGGGATGTGGAGGGAATTGAATTGGAAACCACACTAGAGTGGTCTGTGGGGAAAATGTAAAACCCAAGGTTAGGAGAGGTCCAGGCACATTTATCTTCCTTGCAGATTATATGTGAGGAAACAGGAAATACTTTAGAAAACTATTCTCGAGGTGTGGGTATAACGTATTTTAACAAGCGGCTCAGAGTTTATCCATCCGCAGATGGAGTATCGCTGCTTTGCACACCCAGTGAGGGAGACCACATGCTAATTGTGTGACCGTGCTGCTGACCAAACCAGCTTTTACATGTAGAAGACCGTCACCCTTGATCCGTTACCATCGCGTTGTGACTTGACGATTTCTAAACACCCAAAGCACCTTCAGAGGAAGATTTGCCTCCATGGAGAATCTTCAGGAGGCCATTCACAGGGAGCCTTTCAGGCACATTGTGCCTGGTGGCATGCAGCCTCCTGGGGGGACCTCTGTGAGGGGCATGTGCGCACGCTCACAGTGGCAGCTTTGCTGATGTGTCGGGCGTGAGTGTGTTTCCGCATAACTTAGGTCTGTGTAGCAAGTACGCTGGTCTGTCTTAGGTGAGGCTTTCTGACTGGCCTGATTTTCCCTCAGTGTCGGTTGTTGAGGACAACTTGGCCCCTTTCCTGAGTTTAAGAGCCTTTCTCCTTAGCCTCTAGTCTCCTGCCTCCCTCCCTCCATCCCCCCTTCCTTCCCCACCACATTCTGCTCTAGTCCCCTGGGTTTGTCTCCCTAGACCCTGCGGCGGGGGAGCACACCTCCGTGCCTTTGCACACGTTCCCCTTCCTGAACTAAAATGTTTTTGCTTCCCTTTTCTTGCCTGGGCAAACTGTTAACCAACCAAGGGTAGTTTTGCCCCCTAAGGGAGATTTGGCAAGGTCTGGAGACATTTTTGATTGTCATGACTTGAACGAGGGGAGTTCTGGCATCTGGTGGGTAGGGGCAGGGATGCGGCCAACCTCTGCAGTACACAGGACAGTTTCCCTCACCAAAGAATTATCCAGTCCAAAATGAGAATAGTGCCAAAGTTAAGAAACTCTGCTCTTATCCATCCTTCAGAAACTAGTTTGAAGGCACACCACTTTCAGGAAGCTTTCCAGGCCTCCCAGAGGAGGTCAGTTTTCCCCACCTCTGCTGTCTCTGAGTATGGTTCATACTTTCTATGCACTTACTACCTAGGAAGCTTCTTGAGAACAAAGGGTAACTCTTACTCATTTCTGGGTCCCCAGCATAGAGCAGGTGCTTGGGAAGCTCTGTGGGGGGCAGCTCTGAACCCACAGAGACTGCCAGGCAGCCTCAGGACTCATTGGCAAGGGAACACAGGAAGAAGAGCGCATTGGTTGGTCCCTTTCTCAACATCTCGACCAAAGTTTTGTTTTCTGTGAGCAGGCTGGTCAGCTAGGAAAGCAGTAAGACTTGAGCATGGCAGGATGAAGGCTCGGCTTGGCTGAGCTGAGGTAAGGCTTTAGACCAGGGTAGACTAATCATCTTTCTCCCCTTTTAGGGTCTTTTCTCCTTCAGGTCCATGGTTCCAGTGGAGCCCGACTGAACACCAAGGATCCGTTGCCCGCCATCGCCTCCAGAGAGGAGGTCGAAGCTACTAAGAGTCATGTTCTTGAGACCTTCTATCCCATATCTCCCACTATTGATCTTCAGGAATGCAACGTTTATGATGTGGAAGACAACACAGGTAAGTGGCACAGCCAGGCTGCGTGAAGATGAGGGACGCGCTTTTTCTGAAGGGAAGGAGTATATCGAATACTTACTGAGCGTGTGCTCTGCACGTCACACGCGTTTTCTCCTTAGAGCCATGTAGCAGCCTAGCCCCACTTTGCTTTTGACCCCCGAGAGGTAACTCTGCTACATCACAGTTGTCACGGGTGCCTGAGGGGCTCTGGGCCGGGTGCCAAGTGTTTCCTTTATTCACAGGTCCCTTGAAAGACACCCCTCTTTCTGTGCACCCTGTAAACACTGGCCAACCTCCTGCTAGGACTGAGGAAGCCCCACAGGCCTTGAATGGGGCTATTATCTAAACTCCATCGAATAAGGCACCACCATCTCCCCGGCTGCCACGACAGAAAGTAGAGCATCACGGGCGCCTGGGTGGCTAGGTCGTTAAGCGTCTGCCTTCGGCCCAGGGCGTGATCCCAGGGTCCTGGGATGAAGCCCCACATCGGGCTTCCTCTTCCTCTCCCACTCCCCCTGCTTGTGTTCCCTCTCTCGCTGTGTCTATCTCTATCAAATAAATGAATAAAGTCTTAAAAAAAAAAAAAAAAGTAAAGAAATTAGAGCATTGGGCCAGGCAGGCCCACGGCTCCCGCCCTCCAGTCCGCCCCTAGGAGTTGTCCTTCTAACCGCCTCATCTCCACGGCAGCAGCCTCCGGCAGGCCCAGCCGGTTGCCAACCTCCCAGCTAGCTGGCCAACCTTATTGGGCTGTTTTCTCTCGGTCCATCTGGTTCCCGGTTCCAGAGGCACCCTTCTGAAACACGATTCCGTCCCTCCCCTCCACGCCTCCGTGCGCACTCCCCAGTGCCTGTCGGGTACAGGTGGAACTCCTGAGGGCCTGCAGGTCTGCTCTCGGACCCCTCTCCAGCCTCACCTTGGTCTGCCTGTAGACCCCCCCGCCCCCGGTAGTCCAGCTGCACATAAACCCTCGTGCCCTCTCTCAGCACAGGCTCTGGCACGTCCTTGTCCCTCTGCCTGGGTTTCATGGCCATCCACCTCGTGTGTCTTCCCCTTAGTACTTCATCTGTCCCAGTTCATCTTCGGAATCACTTCTTCCCAGAAATGCTCTGGGGTCTTCCCTTGTCATCAGGGGCCTTTCCTCTGTCCTTCCCCAGCCCCCAACTCACCCCGCCCGGATCTTCACATGTCCCTCCGTGTATTCCCCTCCAGACCGAACCCCTCAAAGGCAGTGACGGGCTGCGCTTGGCCTCTGCTCCTGGCCCGTCTGTCCTTGGCGCCCGTGTCAGGCTGGACGCACGGGGAGTGCTGAGCAGCAGAAGTGAAGCCAGAGGCCCACGGGAGGGTGTCTTTCAAGTAGTGCTTGCCTCTGGGATTTTCAGAGCCCATGTCTCCCCAGCTCCTTCCTCCTTGCCACCCACTTTCACTACTCCAGGTGACTCATTCTGGAAGCTGCCAGCCTACCAAGGGTTTCCTCCTAGCCGTGCAGGGGTTGAGAACGATGGCACGGCGGGGTTGTGGCTGGGATGAGCTGGGGCTCAGCTCTGACCCTCAGTGCCGATCACTTGTGAGGGATGAGGCAGGTCATTTATTGCTAATAATAAAGTATGGGATTTTGCAAATGATTGGCTTTGAAAAAAATAATTACTGTAGTTTTCAGGTTTCCTTCTAACATCACTGTTGCCTCTGTGCTTGAATGAGCGAGAAAGGGGTGGAGTTAGAGCTAGCACGCCAGAATCACCCGGCACAGGTTGACAACATTTTCAGTAAGAGCCAAATAGTAAATATTTCAGGTTTGCAGGCCACATGTGGGCTCTGGGACAGCTACTCCGTAGACATTGTGTAAGTGACGGGCATGGCTGTGCTCCAGTCAAACCTTTATAAAACAGGCGGGGGGAGGGGCGATGCGGCTGGCAGGCTGGTTTGCCGTCCCCCGAGCCATAGTGACAACATCTGCCTTTACGGAGTCTCTGTGGTGCCTGGCACTGAGCCAAGGTGAGGTGACTTTCCAGAGGCTTTGGGACAGGCTGATAATCCTTTCCGTTCCTCCACATGATTATGTATCTTGCAGGATTCCAGGAGGGTTATCCTTACCCCTATCCCCACACCCTGTATCTCCTGGAGACAGCCAATTTACGACCACACCGCTTTCAACCAGACCAGCTGCGGGCCAAGATGATCCTGTTTGCCTTTGGCAATGCCCTGGCTCAGGCCCGGCGCCTCTACGGGGTATGTATGTGGAGACCACCGGGCTGCTTTGCGTGGTGTTGGCCTCCTGCCTTACGCTGCTCAAAGAAAGAAGGGAGGTAACGGGGAGTCCTTGCTCGACTGAGGAGTTCTGGGGACAGGTACTTCCACTCACCCTACGGAGGTAAACTAACGTCTGCTGGGGGCCTCCTGTGTGCCCGCCTGTCTTTTACGTAAGACACCTCATTTAGTCATCAGAATAGCCCACAGGGTTTCTTTATCATCCCCATTTTCCAGCTATGTCCCTGAACCGCAGGAAGGCTAAGCAGCTTGTCCAGCATGACATGGCAGCGACTGGGGGAGAGAGAGTCAGAACTAGGTGTGCCCGGCTCCCAAGGCTTTAGTTGTCCATGCTCTGGGACACCCCCTCGGTTCCGTGAGAGCAGAACCGGAGCACGAGGCTGCGTGGGCAGGAGGGGGTGAAGCAGGAGCGAGCATGCGGACCTGTCCGCCCAGTCAGGATGGCTTCGGGGACTAAGATACCACTTGGTGACGGCGCCTTGATTCTGAGAGAGGTCTCAAGGACCTGGATGGGGTAGGATGCAGGCTGGGTGGTGGTCCCACAGAGCTATCCGCAAAATGGGGGAAAGCCTGGCCTGGGAGCAAAGGCCTCCAGGGAGGGAGTAGGGAATGGCAGTATGGGATTCCCCGAGCAGGCCTGGGACACCGGCTCCCGGGGTGTGTGTGTGTGTGTGTGTGTGTGTGTGTGTGTGTGTTGGCGGAGTGCTGAGAGCTGCCGGCTCCCAGGTCTGAGGCCCTCGCGATGTTGTTGCCGCTGTTGCCCATCCTGCGTGGTCTAGGAGCTAGGTGGGGCTGGAGAGGTGTGGCTGGGTGAACGAGATGGGGGTGGAGTGGACCTTGCCTGTCTTGAGCGTTGGCTACATGCCAGACAGTTAGGGCTCCTCATATCAGCGCTTCTCGAAGTATGGTCCTGGGTTAGCGGCATGAGCGTCTGCCTGGAGCTTGGGGGAGTACAGATTCTACCGCATCAGAAACTGGGGGTGGCGCCCAGGGAACCAGTGTTGTCAGAACCCCTGCAGGCGATGCTGCTATCAGCTCGGGGTTCAAAACCACAACACTATGGGGCGCCTGGGTGGCACAGCGGTTGAGCGTCTGCCTTCGGCTCAGGGCGTGATCCTGGTGTTGTGGGATCAAGCCCCACATCGGGCTCCTCTGCTATGAGCCTGCTTCTCCCACTCCCCCTGCTTGTGTTCCCTCTCTCGCTGGCTGTCTCTATCTCTGTCGAATAAATGAATGAAATCTTTAAAAAAAAAAAAAAAACCACAACACTAAGATTTGAGAACCACTGCGTTGCTCAGTCCTTGTAGCAACCCTCTGGGGCAGATGCTCCTAGCCTCGTTTTACAGCTGAAGACACTGAGGCTCAGGGAGGCTCTGTACCTTTCCCGGTGTCACACGGCCAAGAGATTGGCAGCTCTTACATCTTCATGTGACCTTCTTGTGTCTTCAGGTCCTTGGAGGTGAGCTTTGTTCCCATTCTTTGACTACATACTCATGAAGGCCTTGGAACATTAGGTGCCTTGCCCAAGATCCCACAGCTTTTACGTGGGGGAGCGAGCACGGAGCCCTGATCCCTCTAGCTTCAAAAGACGTGCTGCCTCTCAACTCTGGGGCAGGAGAAAGCAGCAGACGTGGTCACATGCCAGGGACCGTCTGCAGCCTCCTCGTAGCTTCGGTGCCAGCCGTTGCCAGCAGAGCGTGGGTAGCGACGCTGCCGCTAATTGCCACCCAGTTGAGTAGGAGGGGAGACCTCCCCCGCCCCTCCAGGTACAGATTATTCCTGGGGATGTGAAGTTGAGCAATTACGGGAAGAGCTTCCATGTAGAAGGTGAAATCGCTGAGAAATTTACGTACTACCTGCAGTTTTATTGATCTGTAGAGGGAGATAAGAGTCAACACAGAATTCTCAGCTAACACTTAGAGGTACTTTTCTTTTTATTTATTTCTCATGCAGCTAAGAACAGGTATTTCCAAGGCCAGCCGTCCCGGCGTGGCCCACACCGAGGTCTGACATTAACTCTTCCTAATGTCACGTTCAGCTCTGGAGGGGTGAACGTAGGCAGCATTTTTGGATCAAGGATGGTCTGCTTCACGGGGCCTGCCTACTGGATCTGCCTACTGGGTGCTATCACCCAGCTGGACTGTTGCGAAGCCTGGCGGGGGGGCGGCGAACATGTCATTTCTCATCCACCCTGGGAAGCTCCTGGGAGCGAAAGGGGGTACTCCTGTCGGATACTGCGGGACGCTAGGGGTTTCAGTGATTTCCTGGCGTGGGGTCTGATGCTGGCTCACGTCTCATGGGCAGCCTTGGACAAATTATACTACCTCTCCGCGCCTCAGTTTCCCCATCCGTGAAGTGGGAATAGATGCTGGATTCGTGAGATGACCGGTGACTGTAGCGCCGGCGGCGCGACTTGAGAGCGTCGGCACGTGCGCCGCGGGGTGAAGGCCGCTGCTGACACGGTGGCGTGGCCGCCCTGGCGACCTGCCGCCTTCTCGGAGCCACCCCGGGAGCGCGAAGCCCAGGTCCGGAGACAGCGGCAGGGCCGGGCGTTGCGGGGCGCCAGCCCCTTCGGAGCGAGGCAGGCTGGAAGCTGAGCAGACCGGGGCGCCGGCCGGGGGCGTCCCGGGGCCACACAGCTGCGTGACGTCACACACGCGTAGCCTTGCTCAGTCTCGGTTTCCTCGTCTGTCAGGTAGGGTGAGAACAGAGTGAGCTTATATAGTCACTGACCCTCCAGCTTAACCTTTGCTGGAGGCGAGGTCACTGTTGCCGCGGGTTTGCGGGGTTCCCCGGCGCGCTCTGCCGTCGGCTTCCGGTACTCTGCGCCGGCCGGCTTCGCCCGCGGCGGGGTTACTGCTGTCCTGTGCCCGTTAACCAGGAGGCGCGGGCCCGGCGGAGCCAGGCGGGGGAGGGAGGCCGGCCTCGCCTGGTCGGTGCCCTGAGCTCCTGCTTCCGTCGCCGCGCCGTGAGAGCCTTGAATGGGAGCGGGCATCCGTAGTAGGGGCCGGGGCGAGAAGCTGCGTGTCCTGCGCCGCTCTGCACCCCACCGTTTCTGGTTCGGTTTACTTGTCCCTTTTCCTCTCAGAACGACACTAAGGTTTTGGAGCAGCCGGTAGTCGTGCAGAGCGTGGGCACCGACGGACGCGTCTTCCAGTTCCTGGTGCTGCAGCTGAACACCACGGAGCTGGCCTCCGACGAGGGCGTCAAGAATCTGGTCTGGGTGGACTCCGACCAGCTCCTCTATCAGCATTTTTGGTGTCGCCCAGTGATCAAAAAGAAGGTGGTTGTGGTAAGTCCAGCCGTCTGCAGCCTGGTGATGGGACCACAGCCAGGACTCCAGGTGCCCAGAGTGAGCCCGGGGTGGAGTTGAAGGGGTGCTCACAAGTGGAACCCCGGCTTTAGGGACTTCCTGCCCAGGGTCTCTAGCTGGAGGGCTCCGTCCACCCTGCCTGTGGCCTAGAACGGCGCCTTCCACCCTGCGCCCTGCCTGGCCCCCCGCTTCCCTGGGCCTTCGTAGGTGCTGCTGCTGTTGTATACGAGGCTTTTTCCTTCTCCCCCCGCCCTCCATTTCTACTTGTCTGGCTATCCTCTCCTTGTCTTTCCGGGTTTAGCATAAGAACCCACCGTCCCGCTGCTGGCCTCACTGCAGTGCCTCGGACGGGTCCCCATAGCCCCTGTGTTCCCCCATCGCAGCACAGTCCTGCCGTTTCCAGGTTTTTCTCCTCCACCAAACCGAGCTCCAAGCTCCTTGGAGGTAGGGCCCGTGGATGAGACCTTCATTCATTTCTTCACGCGGACGTGGGACTCTTCCCGGGCCTTGCCACTGTCACGCCGCGGTGCTCCCCTGGCAGAGTCCCCGCCTGCTCTCTGTGCAGCGGGCAGTTGACCATGTGTGAATTCATAACGTGCGGTCAGGCAGTGATACACTCCGGAGGACGAGGCGGCGAGGGGGCTGCTGGGTCTGCGGCTAGCTGTGTCCTGGGTCCCGCACGGGCCTGAGCAGATGTGCTGCAGGGAGCTGGCGCTGGGCCTTTGAACAGAGTCAGTGTGGCAGCTGCCTAGTTCTCTGTCCAGCCTCTGTTGGTGCGGTTTCTGCCCTGGAAACGTCTCCTGGTCTGGGCCCTTCTCTTTGGCCCCAGACACCGTTGTGTGTCACCTGCAGCCGCACCGGCTACCTCTGCGCTCTCTGCTCTTATCCTGCCCTCCTTCTCCCCTACACGTCTCTGGGTTCTCCCTTCTAGAACACTGACTTAGTGGCAGACACATCCCGGCTGGTCAGCTGGCTCCTCTGTGCCTCTCCAGTTGGGCTCCTGCCCCCAGCCCCAGCCCCGGCGCGGGGCTCCAGCCTCACCCTTCTACTTCTGCCTCTGCCCGGGCGCATAGACTCGTCTCTCAGACGCCGCTGCCTTTTCTTTCTCTTTCTGGTCCATTCTGCTTGCCCTCTAAGACCCATTCATACGTATGGGAGAACGTGTGTGAGCCATCTTCTCCCCTGCTTTCTGAGCCTCTTTTCCCTACGTCTGCTGTGAGGCCCGTCAGCTTTCATCATCACGGTTGGAACATCTGGCTGTAAGCTCCTCGAGGGCAGAGCCAGAGTCAAGCCACTGTCGGGTTTCCAGCACGGGGCACAGGCCCAGTGCAGAGCGAAGGGGCCTGCTCAGCGGGGCCTGCTCAGCGTGTGTGGTGTGTGGAGTGAGGGATTATCGTCCCTGGGAATGAAAGGGGAGGGCAACAGACCATTGGTTCATGGCTGCGGTTGAGGGGGGAGGGAGAGGGGATGAGGGTGGTGCGAGCACATGGTCTGGTGAAAGTGCTGGGGTGCTTCGTGTCCTCCGGCCTAGCCCCTCGGGCACCTCTTCTCTGGTGCCCCTCTTTGGTCCATGAGAGGAGAAGACAGTGAGGATCCAGGCATTTAGGAGTTACATAAAACCAGCCTTTTCTTTGCTGCCATTAAACCTAGTAGCAGGATCTTAATGGGCTGTGTTCTTTCCAGGAACCTGTTGGGCCGACTGGTTTCCAGCCAGAGACATTCAGGAAGTTTTTAGCTCTGTATTTGCACGGCGCCGCGTGAGCCCAGGACCATTCTGAGGTCTGAAGTCCCCTGGCCCGCTCCCGCAGAAGAGCCTGTATCCAGGGCTGCACTGGGCCTGCCCGGAGCGTCCGTGCGCGTCTGGCCCGCGGTCTCGCTGCCAATAAAGAGCCTTGTGCTGACTGGGGCCTGGGTCTGGTGCGGGGCCGTCAGGAGGGGTGTGGGGAGCCGGCCTCCGTGCGGGTGCAGGCCCTGGAGCCTGACCTGCCCCGCCTTGAGCCCAGCTCTGCCACTGCCCACCCTGCCTTTAGATAAGAATCTTCGGTTCTTTAAGTTTCACCTTCTTCACCTGAAACTTGAGGGTGACGTAACCGTTTGGAAGACAGACTGTAGGTGATGCGTGTGGAGCGTCGGCTGCAGGATGGGTGCTCTGTGATGCTCGCTGGGGTCTCATGGAACTCTGAATCGCAAGCACATCTCATAACGACTGCATGAACTCTGAGTATAGAACGTTCATCGTAGCTTTCTCCCTAGCATCCAGGTGAATAGACCACGTGCGTCCCTGGTTCGGCTGGCCTCTCTCTGTTCACATCACATCCAAGTCCTGCTCTGGGCCCAGCACCTTAGACACAGCACCCTCTTTAAGCCTCATGTGTCATTTCCACATTCAGGAAAGCGGTTGAACGCCCGTGTGCCGAGCACTGGCCTGGGCCCTCAAGATAAGGCACGTCAGGTAGTATAAGGTGCCCCAGGTCACACAGCGGTGGTATAGGTCAGCTTCCTCGGAAAACACTCGGAGACGTGCAGGCGAGTTTGGGGAGGACCTCGAGGACCAGCCCCTGTGGGCAGCGCGGGGGCAGTGCCGGCCAGAGCGCCCGACCTCAGTGGGTTTGCACCTCGGCCGGCGCCAGCTCTGCGGGTGCTCCGCGGCTGCGCTGCTGTGCCCAGGGGTGCGGAGCTGAGCCTTTCCGCAGACCCCGCTGGCCTGCACACGGTTGCTCAGAGCAGGAGAGACCGGAGGTTAGGTGGGTGGAGGGCAACTCCCAGAGGGACTTGGCTGAGCGCAGTTAGCCAGGGAAGCAGTTAGGCCACCCCTGCTGGAGGGCCTCCGAGGAGAGATCTGGGAGCAGCCTTAGAGCCACTAGAGCTTGTGAATGGCCGAGTGGCGCTCTGGCCCTGTGTGTCCGGCTCCCAGGCTCGTCCTCCAGCCACTTTGCAACTTACCTTTTAGGCTTGGGACGGTGGAGGCTTGAAACCAGGCTGGGCTGGCAGAAACCCTTGGAGACCAGTGGAAGCGGGAGGGGGCGGGGGAGGGCAAAGCCAGCCACGGGAGCCTGTGGGAGGGAGGCTGTGAGTCCCGCGACCACGCCAGACAACCCCAGCCCACCACCAGCAGGTGCCCTTGCAGTTCAGGGACAGCCCTGGGAGTGGCCAGTGTTGCAGGTTGGGCCTGGGCGGCACGCTGAGGGAGGACAGCCCTTGTGGCTGGCCTCGATGTGGCCCCCGTGGATCTCAGAGCTGAGCCCTGGGTGCCCGCTGCACTCCGGGCCAGCGCCACTGATCTGCAAGCTGAGGCCGCCAGGAGTGCCGGTTTCTACCTTCCGCCTACAGATGGGGGAACTGAGGCAGAGACCAGGTGGTGTAGTGTGAAGAGCTGGAAATCTCATGTGATGACTGCTGCCTTTTCCATAGAGAGGTGTCCAGTTCCCCCAAATCCTACTTGCGTGCCTAGCTCTGCCTGCTGCCTGCCGCCGGGGTGGGCTTGCTGCCCGGGGTGCCGAGTCCAGCCCCTCGACAGCAGCAGCACAGCCCCTTCTAGCTCTCTGTCCCCACCCCCTCCAACACACAGCTCATGGGTCTCCTCAACCCCAGCCAGACCAGGATGGAACCTGAGGCTAGGTCAGGACTGGGGACTACAGACGTCCTCTAGACACACGCAGCAAAACCTGCCGTGTGCCCGGCCTCGTGCCGGGAGCAGAGCGACAGAACGAGCCCCGCTCTCTCCTCCAGGAGCTCTGTTTGCCAAAGCAGGAGGCTGTGAAGGCCACCTTCCCCCTGCCTGAGCACCTGCCCCCAGGGGACAGTACGCGGGGGTGACTACCCAACAAACGTCCAGGTCCTCGGTGAATAACTGAGCACCTGCTGGGTGGTTCTGGGGACAAGGAATACTCGGGTGTCCCCAGCTTTGAGGAACGCCCTGCCTGAGGGGGTTGCTGGGGTGCGGGGGCGCTCGGTGTTCTTACCCTGCAAACAGAGGTGGGGGAGACGGTGAGGCGCGAGGCAGGATCCCCTTCAGCCCAGCACCGCCACACGTAGGGCTCCCGCCCGCCTGGAGAGCAGAGGCAGCAGCGTGGGGCCCGCAGCAGAGGCTCCGTGCCGGCAGAGGTTCCGTGCTCGTGGAACAAAACCCTTCAGAGCTGTGAGTGCGGGTCAGTCCCAGACTGAGTGCCGGCTGCCCAGTCGTGCAGAGGTGTCTGGAGGAAGAGCCCAGAAACCTTGTTCAAGAGGAGGGAAGGGCAAGATGCGAGTTTCTGGGTCCTCCCAGCTACTCCTGTCACTACCTTTCAGACTCCCCCTCCCAAGCAGGAGTGCCCGAGCACTAACAGCTACCACGCTGCTCCTATGGGTACAAGGTGCCCTTCTGAACCCCACAAACACCCTGAGGGAGGTAAGCCATCGTCCCCGTTTATAGACGAGGAAACAGGACACGGTGGGAACTAATGCCCATGGCCACACAGGTAAGTAGAGGCAGAGACAGGATCTGAAACTGGCAATTTGCATCTGGAAGGGTCAGACCTTGTAAAGGTGTACTGAGCCCATATTTGGCTCCCACACTGTTTCCTTCCCCTCCTGCGGGCCCGGGGCACGGTCCCAGGAGCTCTAGGGAAGCAGAAAGTGCGACTTTTTCAACGTTCAAACCCGCACACCCCACTGCTTCCCTCGCCCCAGCTCCACTTGCGTGGACGGTGGCTGGGACTGGGTCTCCGCACGTCTGCCCAGCCCCACCCAGCCACCTTCCAGAACGCCAGAGGCTACTCTGAAATCCTCCAAGGGCTCCCCCTTGCCTTGGCGGTGAAAACAAGACCAAACTGAAAACAGGAAAATCGGTGTCCCCAGGAGCCCCCAGCCTAGGCCCAGGGAAGGCCTCAGGGCCCCACTGGCCTGTGCGGACTCCGTGGAAGATGGCACCAGGAGCCTTTTCTACTCCCTGAAAAATACCTTCTGGCAAACCAGTGTGTGTGTGTGAGACAAAAAGCTGAAGGTGGATTTTAGAATGCCCCCTCATATTTGAGGGGAGACGGCTGTCTTCCCTCCCCACCCTCCCCTTCCCAAAGGCCACTAGGACCGTGTACAGCAAGTGCAGATGAACATGCCCTGGAAAAGAGGGTGGACACCTTGAACACAAAACATGATCTTGCTAGGCACCAGGAAAAAAACCTGCCCAACGGGTCACCTTGCGTTCTGTAGTCCGCAAAATAAACTCCGACCCAGGTCCCCTACCCCCCCGCCCCGCAAACATGTCAGGAAGGGCTGCGGAAAAAAGATGTCCCTTTAATAAAACGTTATCAACATATATCGTACACAAACTACAATGTATCATAATTACTTTTTTTTTTCCTCTCTTAATTCAGAACCAGACTACAAGGTAAGAAAAAACACAGAAACAGCTACAATGTTCCCAATAATCCGCACAAGGTCTTTTTTCAGGCAGATGGTATCTCACATAGTATGATATACATGGATCAGGGAGGGAGGGAGAACAGACAGCAGCTACAGGGGTGCGGGGAGGAGGGGCTGTAAATGTACAAAGAATTCGGGTGTCTTCAGGGCAAGACACGGAGGTTTCGATGGGAGCAGTGAGGTGAGGGAGGCCGTGAGTCACACCCCTCCTGGGAGGGGACAGGCTCCACTGTCGCAATTTGTCGGTTTTTGAAAATAAAAACAGGACCGGAAACAGCACGTCTGTTTGGTTGGTGTCCCCCGCCCCCCACAGCTATTCCAAAGTCTTTCCATCCAGTTCCAAGCGAATACAGAGCAATTCTGGTCAATTTCCCATCTTTGAAAAAGCAAGAATCAAGAGAAAAAAAAACAAAAGAAAACCCAAACTCCAGCCCTACGGTGCCCACACACACGATGAGGACGATGCGAGCCAGGGCCACAGGACGAGAACGCGGGGGTCACAGTTGCCATGTCCCAGGTCATAGCCATCCTGTTGGGGGCGGCCTCCCCCACTGCGCTCCGTCCAGGCCACCACCCAGCTGGCAGGATTCTCGCTGGGAAGACTGGGGTGGGGGCTGAGGAGGGGGCTGGAGCGGCAGGGAGGTCGGGCAGGGGAAGGTCCAGAAGAGAGGAGGAAGCAGTCCTGGGAACACAGTGCATGCCACCGGGTCACAGCGCGTCTCCGCCGTGGCGGAGTCCTGAAAGCAGTCTGCCCCTCGGGCCACATAGTGGGGGGGGGGGGGGGGTTCTGGGGTCCCAGGTGTGCAGCTGCTGGCGCCACCTCGGCCGGGAGAAACCAAGCAAAACCAAAACAGGTTCCTGACCCTCCCTTGCCTAGCCGCACAAACCAAAAACCCCAAGTGGAGAAAGGTGACTTTCTTTTCTTTCCAAAAAAGGCCTTTTGAAAGAAACCACCGATTGTAAACTGCCCAGTTTATTATTATTATCATTATTTTTAGATGGCTACAAAGACAGCGTGAGACCTCACACCTAGACTAGCTTTCCTGGTGGAAGGGCTTGGGTACAGACGGACAGCAGGGCTTGGTTTTTTTTTTTTTTTTGTCCTTTTTTCATTTTTTTTTTTTTTAAAGAAGAAAGCAAAGAAGTTGGGTGGGGTGGGGTGGGGGGGCTTGCTAGAAGCTTCCATTTTTAAAAATTTTCCCCCCAAAAAAACCCCCCAAAAACAAATTAAAAAATCCCAATAACGGTAAAACCCCAAACAAACAAAAAAGAAAAACAACAAAAAAGTGTCACGTACATAAAAGGTCCTTTTGGGAATGGGCAAGGGGTGGGATTTTTCTGGTCTTTGACTTGAAATACATTTTTGAGTTTTGTCCTTCATGTTTTATGGAATAAAAAGTTCGGCCTTTTTATTGCATGAAACTAAAATTGGGATAGGTTGGGGGACTGGAGGAGGAGGGTGGGGGCTGAGGGGGAGCAGGGAGAAGCCCCTCCCCCAGCTCCTGGGTAATGACACCTCACTTCTTCTTGCATAATTTCTGGCATCTTCCCGCCTGCAATGCCGGCTCTCTCAGCGTCTTGGAGAAGAGGAGGGGATCACACGCTCATCGTCATGCTTGGAGAATACTGGAAGAGGAGAAGTAGAGACGGGTTGTGAGGGCCAGGGTGTGGGAGCCTTGGGGGCTGGAGAGGGCCAGTCTGGGGCTGTGGCTGGGTGGGAAAGCCTGGGATGGCTCGTTGTTTCTTCAAATAAATTGTAAGTAGAAGCCAGCCCCTCTGCATGGAGACCTCAGGAAATCTCCAGTTTCATGAACCTTCTTCCCCAGGACAGACAGAAGTGGACCCCCAGAGACCATGCTGCCCAGAGCCCCAGAGCGCCAGAGCCCAGGCCTCCTGAGTCCCCTCTTCCAGCCACATCAGCTTTCTCAGTGTTGGAGGCATTGTGCCTGCCCGTAGACGCCTCCAGAAGGACCTGCCAGGGACCAGGGTGTCAGTGGTTGGGGCCATGCTGGGGGGGGCTCTGCACTTTGTGGAGAAAAATGACCAAGGAGAAAGCCAGTAGCATGGCTGCTGGGACACAGCCAGCCAGGCTGGTCTTGGCCAGCCAGCTCCACAACTTGTTAAACAGTCCCTGGCCGCAGGGGTAAGAGGATGAATCCAGGGGCAAAATGGGAGTGGGGGGTGGAGGCAGCACTTACATTGTCATTCTGGAAGGAGTGGAGGAAGTTCCCGCCTAGCTCACCGTCGTCTCGAGGGGTGCCTGGAGGATTGCTAATGCCACTTATGTTGTTAGGAGAATTCTGGAGAGAGGAGAGAGAAGGTGAGCCCCGGCGCCCCAGCAATCTGCCCACCCGATGGGGAGACAGGCTTTCTGGGGCTTCCGGGCTGGGGCAGGGTGGATGCTGTCAGGGAGGAAACAGAATACACTCACTTTTGGAAGTCCATCTATGTCACCTGACCCTGGAAGGAAGGAAGGCTCGGATTCAGTTTCTTGTTTGCTCTTCCGTAGAGAGGCCTCCAAACCCACCCAAATCCCACATTACTTCTGTGCAGAGAATCTTCTGCTCTGGCTGGACCTCTGGGGATCTTCCTACGAGCCCAGCCAAGGCCGGTGGGGGAGACCAGGCCTGGCTGAGCCGAAGACGGCCGCTTGGGCAGGACTGGGCAGGGTGCAGCGTGACCACGGGGCCGGTGCCCGCTTACCTAACGATCCATTCATGTGGTGGGGCTCCATGCCGCCCATGCCTCCCATCGGGCCGTCCGAGCCTGGACCCATCGGGAACTGAGGGAGAAGCACAGGGCATGGTGGCTGAGTGGGCCCCAGGCCCTCTGCAGTGCTCTCATGCCCCCGCACCCAGCTGCAAAAAAGCTGTGCCCTCAGGGAGCATCCATTCTGGCGGGGCCCCTCTGTCAGGCCCCTCTGCCAGGCACACGGAGGTATTGGTTGGAGCAGGCCCCTCTCCTCGGCCCTCGGAGCTGTGGAGGGCAGAGGTGCTCAGCCCTACACACCAGATGAGGAAACAAACCCAGAGAGGGAAAGACGCTGGGGCCGAGGCCACACAGTGGCATACTGGGACAGCTCTCTAACCAGGTGGCACGGACTTGGGCTCTCTCTATCCCTAGCCAAGTGCGCGGCTCACCAGTCAGAGCCTCACACTCATACTCACAGACACACACGCACACATGCACAATGGATGACCGACTGCGCCCAGCCAGGGGCTGAAAGTGTTAATGCTTCTCCCCCCACTGTATAGATAAGGAAACTGAAGCACAGACAGTGGGAAATGCTTTGCCAGAGGCCGCCCCCCATGACCCTGGGGATGGGGGGAGCTGGGACAGGGCAGGGGCAGCTGATCCCCAGCCTCTGAGTGCCTCCTCAGAAATGACGGAGTTCCATGGGGGGGTGAGGAGATGGGGTCTACTGAGCTCCTGGGGGGAGGGGAGAAGCTGGGCAGGGTACAGTGGAGAGGGAGGCCGCTGAAGACGTCCCCCGTGCCGAAGCGGTGGCGCAGGCTGGTCAGAGGCCAGAGGAGGAATCTACCCTAGCCCCAGGCTCGGGCCTGCGGGGAACTATCAAACCATCTCAGAAAAGCAGCGACCAAAGACCAGAGGGTCACAAAGGGAGGGCTGAGCCCCGACTGGGGAGTCAAGGCCCTGGGAGGCAGACCGGGCATCAGGGTGGACAGGGGTGGACTGTTTGGTGTCTGGCCCATGCTGGGGGCTAGGGAGACAGAGCCGAGTCATGGCTGGGCCTCAGCCTTGAAGAGGAGCCCACAGCTACGGACACCCAACTACCCCAGGGGACAGACACGCTGAGTTCCAAAGGGAGCTGCAGACAAGGAAGGGCCAAGGCTTCAGGAAGAGGCACTGGGGAGAGGGCAGAGAAATCCGAACACCCTGCACGGAGGAGGCGGCAGAGGGCCAAAATAATTGAGGGACAGGATTTAGGCAGGCAGAGACAGGTTGTGGAGCCCATTCTAGGGAGGGGTCCTGCGCGAGCACAGAAGAGCAGGTGGCAGCAGGGAGCCGGAGCCGAGCCGAGTGCGCCCAGGCTGCAGGGGCAGGGCTGGGGCACAGGCGTTCCCTCTCGCCCATCCGCCCACCACGGTCCACCACACCCGATCCACCACAGCCGCAGCCTCGGCGCCTGCCGCCGCTCCCGAGGCTCCCCAAGGCCACTCACAGGCACCGGGCCCATTTCCAACATCTAGCAGCAAATTCCGCACTTACTACTCCAAATGAGATGAGGAGGAGGGGGCTGGACGTTTTAGGGAGTCAACTTAGGACACAGCCCCGTATCAGACCAAACGACCCCCAAGCATGATAATGTTAGGAACGTATGACTCTAACATATTTTTAAAAAATTGAAGTTATATATCATTGTGGTTTTTTGTGTATTATTATATCATTTTAAGTAGGCTCCATGCCCAGCGTAGAGCCCAACCCGCGGCTTGAACTCATGACGCTGAGATCAAGACCTGAGCCGAGATCAGGAGTCAGATGCTTCACCAACTGAGCCACCGAGGCGCCCCTCCTGTATGTTATTTTTAACAGCTTTACTGAGATACAATTCACATACCACACAATCGGCCCATTTCAAGCGTACAATTCAGTGGTTTCTCGTGTTTTCAGAGTTGTTCAACCACCACCACAATCCATTTTAGAGCCTTTTCATCACCCCGTAAAGAAGCCCTGTACCCATTAGCAGTCCCTCTCCGCTCCCCCTCAAACCCCCAGCCCCAGACAACCGTGAACTTGTTCCTGTCTCTCTGGGTTTGCCTGTTCCCGACACTGTGTATGAACGGAGTCGTGTAAGAGCTTTTGGGGCTGGCTTCCTTCACTCAACCTGTCTTCAAGGTTCACTCATGGTGGGGCGTGAGTCAGGCTTCATTCCTCCTTCTGGACGGACAGACTGCATTTCACCGACCCCTCCGGTCAGGGGACACGGAGGCCGTTCCCGCTTTCTCGCCATTATGAGCCCCGCGGCTCTGAGCACTTGTGTCTCACTACCGCGTGCGCACGCGTCTTCTCGCGGGCACAGAGCCGGGCTGGAAGCGTCGTGCCACGGGGAGACTCGGTGCAGCCTTTCGAGGAGCGGCCAGCCTGCTCTCCACAGCAGCTGCGTCACCCTCCGTTCCCCCCGGCGCTGGAGGAGGGCTCCGAGGAGTTGCCGGCGTCGCCCCCACTTGGGCGCATGGTCTCCTGGCGGCAGCCGGCGTCGTGGGCGGCGGGGCTGAGCTCGCCGTTCCCACGTGCGCGTCCCCGGCCGCCACGAGGCCGGCCGTCTTTGCGTGCTTCGGACACCGGCTGCGGGTACGCCTTCGGAGTAACGTCTGTTCAGATCCTCGGCCCACTTTTTAAACTGGGTTTTTTTCATGACCGTGTTAGTTCTTTGCATATTTTGGATTCGAATCCTGAATCAGGGATGTGATTTGCACATGTTCTCTCCACGCCGTGGGCTGCGTTTTTACCTTCGGGATGGCGCCCCTTTGAAGCGCACAAGTCTTAATCTTGATGGAGTGCCATCCATCTGCTTTCTGCTTCTGTCACTTGTGCTTCCAGTGTCACAGGAAAGAAGGCTTTGCTCTCACCCAGGCCACAGAGATGGACGCCTCCGCTTTCCTCCAAGTGTTCTCCCGCTTCGGCGCCGCCGGGCAGATCGAGAGCGGACTCTGCGCGGATTCTGGGTCTCGGTGTGAACCGCGGTCCGACCTCACGCACTTGCCTGGGGACAGCCAGCTGTCCCTGTGCCGCTGTTTATTCTGTGTCAGTGACTTTGTTACATAAATGCTATTATCTCAATAAAGCCATATTAAGGCTAGTTAATGGGAGCAGTGAATAGAGGACTAGTTAAATAAATGGTGTGAGAAAAACATAACATTTTTATATTTGTCCTTTAATACAGTAATTTATTTGAGCTCTTTATTGGATATTTAAATTTTGTAGGCTATTATTACTATGTACTCTTAAAATATACAAATGTAAGGTTTTTTTTTTTTTTTAAAGCTAAATGCAATGGACTGATTAAACTGATACTACTTGTTTTTTTAAAATCCCATTTCTTGGGAGCACCTGAGTGGCTCAGTTGGTTAAGTGTCTCACTCTTGATTTCAGCTCAGGTCAGGATCTCAGGGTCGTGGGATTCAACCCTGAGTCAGGCTCCGTGCTCAGTGGAGTGGGGAGTCCGCTGGAAATTTTCTCTCTCTCTCTCCCCCTTACCCTTCCTCCTCCCCTCTCCCCCCACTCCCACACAAGCTCATGTGCTCTCTCTCTCAAATAAATAAATTTTAAAAGACTTTTTGTTCATTTGAGAGAGCGCACAAGCAAGAACACAAGTGAGGGGAGGGTCAGAGGGAGAGAAAGAAGCAGACTCCCCATTGAGCAGGGAGCCCGATGCGGGACTCAATCCCAGGACCCTGAGACCATGACCTGAGCTGAAGGCAGACGCTTAACCGACTGAGCCACCCATGCGCCCCAATAAATATTTAAAAAATCGTCGTTTCTTTTTGTCCTATATTATAATAGGGCATTTTTGCCCTGCCCCTCCCCCCCTTAATAAAGATTAGAAATAAGTTTTGTACAAAGAGGTAGTTAGCATGGTTCCTCTGTCGGGTTAGGTATCTTGGATAATCCATTCAAGGTCATTTGTCCAACCCGATGAAGCCTAGGATATCCTGAGCATCCGGATGGAAACACAGTTGGCCACATTTCTGGATGGGTCCCAGCCAGGCCGAGAAGACATGGCCAGAGTGCGAACCTGGGCTGAGTTTCCTCCAGGGACTGCAGTGGAGCTGCTGGGGTAACCCATCTTGCTTTCGTGGGTGCAACAAGGCAGAAGGTGCCTGCTTTCCCCCCAGTACTTCCCTGGATTGCCTGCAGCCTCTAGGCCATGCTTTTTAATTTCTTTAGGTAGTGGTAAACTGAATACAGAGGCAAATGCAAAATTCGCTGTGACCTGCCACTCTGCTCTTATCACACCCTGTTGTCAGTCCAACACAGAAATACCCTCTCCCCAAAACGTGTGTGCGTGGAATACACGGGATGTTACTGACTCACACAGGTTTTTGGACCTGCAGGAACTCCCTCCCAGTGCTCCTAAGAGGTCTGTCACACTCTGTATCTACAGGCTGGTTTAGGGGAACCAGCACTTGCCGGTCGGGTCCTCTGCATCCCTAAATCCAGCAGCCGGGCTGCCTTGTCTCAGACGTCCATCACCATTAAGCGTTCCAAAGCACCGCGGATGTCGTTCTCGCTTAAACCTCTCTCTGGGGGCGCCTGGGTAGCGCTGGGGTGCCTGGGTAGCGCAGTCGTTAAAGCGTCTGCCTTCGGCTCAGGGCGTGATCCCAACGTGCCGGGATCGAGTCCCACATCGGGCTCCTCTGCTGTGAGCCTGCTTCTTCCTCTCCCACTCCCCCTGCTGTGTTCCCTCTCTCGCTGGCTGTCTCTCTGTCACATAAATAAATAAAATCTTTAAAAAAAAATAATAATAAACCTCTCTCTGGGAAAATGGTTTAAAGCACAGAGGTGATATGAATTTGTGAGATCCAAGTAAGTTACAGGTTTTTTTTTTAAAAAAGATTTTATTTATTAGAGAGAGAGAGCACATGCAAGAGCAGGGGGGAGGGGCTGAGGGAGAGGGAGAAGCAGACTCCCCGCTGAGCAGGGAGCCCGATGCGGGGCTCCATCCCAGCGCCCTGGGATCATGACCTGAGCCAAAGGCAGACACTTAACCGACTGAGCCTCCCAGGCGCCTGCAAGTTAGTTTTAATCAAGAAGCTGAGAGAGCTCTATTTAATGTGGCTGCCCTTTACTGGTGACAGATTTTGATTCGTCAGGCAAGCTCATTTCCAAAACACAAGTCCCTACACTTCGGCCGATTAGTTTTGATGCAACCCCCTCAACCACCCCCAATGACTCAGGCGCGGTCTGCTCATCCTCCTCGAGGCTCCTGGCGGCTTCCTGAAAGATCACCAAACGGTTCTAAAGCCACAGCGCACATGCTTCCATGTGTGGAACGTCCTTCCTGTAATTCCTCTCTACATTCTCGTCTCGGCATAGTTCCCGTGAGAGAAGGACGTCACGGCAGGCTGACCTTGTAACATCCCTTCTATGGCCGGCAGTAACACTAGCCAGCGTGCGGGCACAAGTTGGGCCTGTCTCCACTTCGACAAAGTCCAAAGTCCCGTCAAGTGTGTCTGCACGTTTTGAAGAGGTTGACAGGTGACCAAAAGCTTTCGTTAGGAAAGCCTGGTACCATAGGTAAGCAAGCCATACCCTTCGGCAGCAGTGCCGGGGACAAGGTGCGCGGGACGGTCAGCAGGTAAGTTCATGCACCAAATGAAAGGTGCTGCATTAACTGCGTGCCTCTGCCGAATACGCTGACAGATGGGCCAGGTTGAGCTTGCACTTGGACAACAGAAGAGTCGTCTTTGATTTGTTTTCTGCGGTTTCATTAAAATCGGTGCAGAATCCAACAGCCCAATGTGAAGCTCCATCCAGCTTTTGAGTCGAAGTACTGGAGAGCTGGGGACGTGTTTTTGTCACCATGACGTGAGGCACCACTTGACAATTCCGACTGCTGGCAAAGGCTGGCAGAACCCACTCGACATGCAAGCTGTGTCTCCTGCTGACACACAGGACTTGGGCGCAGCCCCGGAACACGGAAATGGAGGCTCCTCGGTTCCCGGAGCCACAGAGGGAACGGCGCAGTGGCGGTGACGTCCTGGGGCCGCGCGCAAACCAACCCGCTGGCCACTCTCCCCACTCCGGGGCATCTCTCGGGCTGCGTGAGGAGCTGTGCTGTCTGGCGGGACCTGCGCACCAGGGCCCCCTGCCACCTTCTGCCCACCACGTGGGACCCCCGAGTCCGTCACTCCCCTCCCTCACGCGCTGTGTGTCCTCCCACGTGGCCCCACTGCTGGGGCGAGCTCGGGGGCGCGCAGGCGCTGCCATCCTGCACCTTTTCAGCCTCTCGACTCGGAAACCACGGCGCCTGAACTCACGACGTGAAAAATGAGGCCTGCGTGATCCTGACACAGCAGGGAGACTGCGGGCAGAGCCCAGGTGGACCCCGTCCGGGCCCCTGTACGCTGGAGCCACAGCTCCTGGAGCGCCACGGCGTGGACAGTCCACTGGGAGCCACAGGCCACGAGCACTGGCATGCCGCGGCAGGACGGTCCTCTGTGCCACTTCCAGCTGTCGCGAAGCCCAGTGAGCTCAGGCCCTGGTTGTGGGGCCGTCAGAGTCTCACACTCTTCCACCTGGCCTTCTGCATCGACTGCCAAAGCCCTGGACACTCGGGTGTCCTGGGAAGTCGTCCCCTGGGACATAGAGCTTTTAGCTAGAACCTGATGGTTGGTCACCCTAATGAGAAGCAGGGGTGATGAGGGTACTGGCTGCCCAGGAGAGGGACAGGAATGGCGGAGCAAGGGTTAAGGAGTGTGGTTCCCGCACTCTTCAGTCACGTGATCCTTGGCTTAGGTCCCTTTCTGCATCCAGCAGGCATCCAGAGACACTCACTTCAGAGGCTGCCAGACGACTGAACAAGGGAGCGTCCAGCGCGGGGCAGCCCCCAATCAGTGTTTAGCCCAGTGGTAACTAAGGTGTCACATTAGGACCTAAACCCACAAAACCAAATGAAGCACCCCAAAAGGCCAGAATAACTTGGGGGCCCCAA
This sequence comes from Ursus maritimus, assembly GCF_017311325.1. Classification (NCBI taxonomy): domain Eukaryota; kingdom Metazoa; phylum Chordata; class Mammalia; order Carnivora; family Ursidae; genus Ursus; species Ursus maritimus. The sequence continues at coordinate 60,566,288 of NW_024423564.1, read as the reverse complement.
GCCTACCCTCTGGCTCTGCAGTCCTGACTGTTCGTTTGGTCCCCCAGCAGCCTCCTTTCCAGACATGCTCCCCGAGGCAAGGCCAACGTGAGTCACCTCCCCCGCCTGGTGCAGAAGGGCTGTCTGCGGGGGTGAGTCAGACCAGCCCTCTCCTTAGGGAGCTCCCAGCCGGGAGACGGAGACAGGCCACAGCTGCAGAGTCAGAGGGCCATCCGGCACAGGACAGGGGGCATGAAGGGAGCGGGTGAGCAGGAATCAAAGTGGAATGTGAGCTGTGACATCACCGAGGCCTGGCACTTGGAGAAGCCCAGAACGGAGGGAGTGGCTTCTACGCCAGGCAGTGACGCAAGGAGAGGCCAAGAAGCCGCGAGGTGCAGGAGTCACGTGGCTCCCAAAGGGGCTGGAGACACAAGGCAGGCGAGACCCCAGATGGGCCCCAGGAACCCACAGCTCCAGACCCAAGAGGGTGACGGGCCTCCTGGGGCAGCACAGCACGTCAGCAGGGCAGGGTGGGGCCCCGGTCCCCCTGCAGCCTAGTGCTTCTCCCTCACTGACACCCCACTCTGAGCGGCGGGGATCCTCAGTGAGGCCGGGCGCCCCGCTCTGACCGGAGGGGAGGGCATCACACTACCCCCTCTCTCCCAGCTATGAAATGGGAACCGAGTTCCCCAAGAGTTAATCGCTTTTCTGACGGTTTATTTTATTCATCTTTGGTAACAAATGGCTGAAATCAATTAAACGTGCTTTCCCCTCAGCTGATGAAGTTAATTATGATTTGTTATGGTATCTGATATGTAAATTATTAGAAAGCGGACTTACGTTGGACCGGCTGCCTCCAGGCGGCACCGGATTAATCATTGTGTAGATGTTGTCACTGGAATTTGTTGAATCTGTAGAACAGTGGAAACCCACAAGTCGGGGTGATTAATTCATTTCTTAATTAAAACAAACTCGTGGCACTTGAACTCATTCTTTTGTATTTTATCACCTAAAATCTCCTCTAAGTACCACCATTTTCTGGCTAATTTGTATTTAATGAAGATTCACAAAGTTTTTAATCACAGAAAATTCAACTGTGAAAACCACTCAACCCTGAAACGAAGAATTCCAGGATGTCTGGACAGCAGTGTGAACGTGGCAAAGGGGGGTGGCAGGTTCGAATTCTCGTCCCCCCACCCCAAACCCAACCTGGTCCCCAGACACTGCCGGGGAACGTACAGGGACGGCCACCTGCACTCTCGCCCGATCCTGCCCAGCGGCTTTAATCAAACCGGGGAAAGAGAAATGCCACAAATTACCCAGGGGCCACCTTGCCAAGCCGATGGGGCAGGAGGGAGAGGCAGGGATGGGGCTGAAGACGCATTAACATAAGGAGTGGTTTAATGTGACCCAGTCTGAATGTAGGTCACGCAGCTCATCAAAATGCAGCAGCAGAAAGAGGGAGCGGGAGCCGGAGCGTCACAGCCGCCAGCTCCAGCACGACAGCTGAGCGGCTCCCCTGCTACTTGGGGGAGGGGAGGCTGGCGACAGGGGGACCCCTCCGTCTCCCCCAATTAACTAGAAAAGTCTCCTTAGAAAATCAGCTAACATGCTTAGATCAGGAACAGGCACCCTACTTCTCAGGCAGAAATCCAGCTACCTCTCACTGCTTACTCTTGGGCAGGTGAAGACTGTGGTGGAATTCCTTCTCGATGGGAGCGTGCGGTACTCTCAGCGGGGAGAGAAACACAAACGCGATGCCGTGTGCGCATGGATGTATGCGTGTGCCCGCATGTGTGCACGCATGCCCTCTTCTGATTCAAGAAAGAGGGAGAAGCCAGAGCTCTTGGCTTCTGGTCCTCTCTACAGGAGATGGCTTCATGTTATACGGTCCTGGTCCTAGGATGCCAGAATCCCAAAGTCCCTTTCTAGTCACGCAGAGAACTGCACAGCCAGGATGGGTGCTTGCCACCCGGTACGAGCCGAGGACAGTGAGAGCCCACATTCCTGGATCTCCCCACTCCACGCCATCCTTTAACCAGAGATGAGGAGTGACCTGGCCGAGGCCACAGGGTAGGTTAGTGGCACCAAGGACCTCCTGCCTCCTGACGCCAAGATACCTGGTGGGGGAAATACTGCTCAGGAGAGTAGTTGGTAAGCTCTGGCCCTATACTTGGGCCCCTCCAGGACCCCTTACTCCCCTCAATGGTACCCTCTCCCCAAGCCTTCTTACCTGCAGGACTAGGCATGATGGGTGTTCCTGGGGGGCCACCACCGCCAGGAGGTCCCTGGAAATGAGATAAAAACGGACATCAAAAACCCATCACAACGATACAGGTGGGGAGAAGCCACCGAGCTCCAGCGACATCAAAGGCGAGGGCTCCTGCACGGCCCAGCCAGTATTCAGCTCTTGCTAAAGCTCGAGCAGAGCCCGAGTGTTTAAGCCTTGGGGGAGGTGGACTTGGACACCCCCTAACACCCGCCCCCAGCTTTCCTTCCAACCCAGAGGCAGCTGTGGTGTGCACGTGTGTGCTCACACACACACCCATACGTGGAACCTGGGCCACGGGTCAGCCCCCAAGATGGGGACCCAATCCTAGGTCTTGCTGGGGGACTTCCGGGCCACCAGAAGGTACAGAGAGCGGAATAGTGACAGCAGGTTCTGGCACAGTTTGGAACGTGGGCTCAGAACGTGTTTTGAAGGGGAAAGAGACAAGGACCCTGGAAGTTCTCTTGCACGTTCAGTCACATGTGGCTGGACACGCAGTGCCCCACGCCCACACACACTTACCACGTAGGTACCAGGTGATGAGGAGGAGTATGGAATCTAAAAACAAGAGGTGGGGGAGCCACGTGTCAGAGTCACTTCCTCTGATACTCAGAGTGCCCTTGGGCTCCCCAGTCCACTTGGGGACACACCCCCTCTTGCTGGGAAAGGCGGTGGGCCCCCCTGGTTAGTTTCCCTGGGAGGGCCAGGGGTGTGAACAAAGCCCAGTTCCCACACTGAACTGATCCTGAGAGCCCTGGCAGGAAGCTTGGAGGGGGCGAGGACATGCGAGAGCCTCCAGCTCAAGAGGACAGGAGAGTGAGAGCTTCTCCCCCGCCCTCTGGCCGGCCTTCCGTGCGGAGCCCTTTCCCAGCTCCGTCCTCTGAGTGCGGGAAGCCAGCCCTGTCAGGGAAGAGAGGATCGGCAGGGGTTTCTGTGTGCACAGTGCTCTCTGAGTGAGCCCTCAGCTCACACGTCAGGGTTTCTGCAGAGCAGTGGGCTAGGCTGGGCTGGGGCCGAACCCCTGAAGGCCCCACCACGGTTCTCCCAAGCCTCCACTTACAGCGGCGCTCCTCCCTGCAGGTGTTGGGGGCGGGGGGAGTCTTGTTGTATCCCTGCCTCTGATGACACCTCCAACCTAGGGACAGGTCTACCCTGTACCCTAGAAGTCCCTCCCTGGCAAACACCACCCCATCCAGCCTGGGTACTCACTGAGTTAGCACTGTTAGGATTTGGCCAGGGTCTGCCAGCTCCCGGGCCCCTGAGAGAGGGAGAGAGAGAGATGACGACAATAAAAAAAGGTCTTATCCACCCCAAGGGGGTGGTGTCAGCAGGGCCAGAGCGAGAGGGCTGACATCACTAACAGGAAGTCCCTCACACAGGCCTAGGGCCTTACACACCATCTGGTTCTCAGGGAGCAATGGGCAGCTCCGTGGGTGGAAATCTAGAAGCCCCTATAAATTGTATGGAAAATGTGTAATGTATATAAAATTTCCTGTGCGTGTGCATTTTCCCAGGAAGGGAACCCACGGATTCTCACAGGGATCTATCCCCACCAGGGGGGTCAAGGACCACTAAAGCACCAGAACACTCTGTGGTGAATTGTACAGGGGTTCAAATCTCCACCGTCACTTAGAGGTGTGTGAGCATGGGCAAGTTACTTCACCTCTCTGGGCCTCAGTTCCCCCGTCTGTAAGTGGGGGGTGATAATAACCACCTTCCGGAGTTGTTTGGAAGAGATGGCTCAGAGCCACACCGAGTGTGGAGAAGCACTGTGCAGAGCCTAGGAGCTCTTATCACAGTGTGGCTGACACGCCTGATCCACTGCTGAGAGGACTGAGGGCCAGAGAGGTGCCCAGAACGCCTCTGTCCACGAGTGTCTCAGGGGCCGCCAGAGGGTGGGGCGAGCCGCCAGCAAGGTTGGTTGTGCCTTACATGTTAATCCCGGGCATGGCGGGGCCGAGGGAGTTGGGTGGTGGTCTCATGCCGCTGCCATAATTCTGCAACGATAACCAAGGGTCAGTCTATGAGAAGGAGAAGGGGAACCGGAGAGAGGAGGAGGGAGGAAAGACAAACAAAATATAAGCAAGAGGATTAGTCTGTGGAAAGGATCTGATGAGGAAAAAAATAACATATTTGTTAAAAAAGGTGAGGGGGTGGGAACCACGTGACGGGACCACAATGACAAGCCAGCACAGAGGGAGGCTTCGGGATGGTTCTCTCAAAAGCATGGGGATGTCCGGCAAGCCCTCACATCTTGGGTCTTGTGGGGGTAAAGGGAATGGACTTGTAACAGAACTGACTGGTGAACACTGCCCACCTCAGAAATTCTGGGGCTGGGGGCGGGGGCTGGGTCTGAACATGGAAGGGGAAAGAATCCTTAAAGGCCTGGCCGGTGACTGTCCCCATGGCCCAGCACGTGCAGACACTTGCCCCCCACCCCGCCCCATGCCTGGGTTGTCCCCCAACCCCTGGATCAGGTTGCCTGATTCAGGGGTCAGCCTATGGGGCCCTCAACATACATGGTACTGGAGAAGCAGAAAGAAAACTCTTGGGGGCGGGGAGCGGGGGGGGTCAGCAATTCTGATCGAGGGAAGAGTCCCTCCTCAGCTCAGTACAACCCCCAAGGCAGAGTGCAGTGGGTCACAAGAGTGCCAGGATTGGGAACCTCTTGTCACTGCTACCCCTGACTCCCCACTTCCAATGCTATTTTCTTTGCAGAAGAAATACCTTGCTTCCCTTCTCCACTTGGGCTCCTACACATCTTCCAAACCCAGCTCGAAGAGCACCTCCTCTGTGAAGCCTTCTCTGAACACCCCTTGGGGTTAACTGCTCACTCCCATAATGCCTTGTAATCCCGACCCCTGCCACAGCCCGTACCACACCGGGCTATGACCATGACCACACGTGTCTCCCACTGGGCTCTGAGTACCTGCTGAAGGTGGGGACTGCACCTAAACGGTCTCCATGCATGTGTGACCCCACACACACTGGGCGCTGAATCAATGAAGGAGTGAATGAGTAAATGAAGAGAGTAAAATTAGCCTGGTTGTAGCTTAAACTCTGCCACTGTAGAATCTGAAAGAAGTAAGGTTGGTATTTTTTTTTTTTAAGATTTTATTTATTTATTTGACAGAGAGAGAGAGACAGCCAGCAAGAGAGGGAACATAAGCAGGGGAAGTGGGAGAGGAAGAAGCAGGCTCCCAGCGGAGCCCGATGTGGGGCTCGATCCCAGGACCCTGGGATCACACCCTGAGCCAAAGGCAGACGCTTAACGATGGAGCCACCCAGGCGCCCCAGTTGGTGGGTATTTGATGGCAAAGAACAGCTGAGCACATAACGCACTTTATAGTCTCTGGCTTGTCCTTTGAACACGCCATGAAGCTAGTATTACTCCCATTTTAGAGAAAAGGAGACTGAGGATCTGAGGGGAGAAAGATCTGCCCAAAGTCAATAAGCCAATGACTCAGCTGGGGTTTAAACCTGGAACTGCAAGCCTCTGGGTCTACACTCTGCCCACCACACACCTGGTAAAAGGCTGGTGGGGACAGGAAAAGGGCAGGAGGCTGAAGAGCCCCGAGCTGACAAGCTCAGAGCAACATCACACTGGTGGTGGCTTCCTCAGCCAAGGACCGGCTCCTGAACCTTAAAGCCGTGGGCCCACCTCCTCTGCCTGGTCACCCTGACAGCTGCTTGGCGTCTACAAGAATCCACAGTGTGTAGACAGTATCAGCAACGGCACCAGGCTGACTGGCAGAGAGCAGGCCTGGAGTCCCACAGGCAGAGTGGGGCGGCCACAGAGGGATCACGCGTCAGCCCCGGGACGGGCAGAAGCTGCGCCCTCTCTAGCCACAGTGGCACCGGCTGGCAGGCAGAGCCACAGACTTGAGGTCACAGCACAGGACAGCTAGCCCCGGCTTGGGCGTACATGTGTGACAAATGCCCCACCATGGTCCCCACTGGAAGAGATGCCGCGGCGCAGAAGCGGAGTGAAGGCCCCTCACACAGCTGTGCACCATGGAGCCGTGGCCCAAGGCCCACGGCCCGGCTCTGGCTCCGCAGCCTCGGCCCGCCGCCAAGCTGCCTGGCCGATAGGGTGAGGACAGGGAGCCCCCAGCCTTACAGGCCCGCGGGGATCAAATGCAACGACGGCTTTGAAGTGCTCTGTCAGCTCTCAGAGGTGTGTTCTGATTTGGGATGTTAGCAGCAGAACGAACACCAAAGCCCTTAATGCCGCCTTAAGCATCACAGAACTTCGGGTCTTAAAGGGTCCTTCCTAAGCCCCACGTGCAGCTGCTAAATCCCTCCACAAATCTCAGCCTCACTTCCGCCGCCGCCGGACAGAAAGCCTGCCACCTCCCCAGGCAGTCCCCTCTCCCTGCCCTGTACAGAGACCCCTTCCAGGGGCGACGGCCACACCCTGCTGCCTCTCCAGCCCAGGGCAGGGCAAGCAGAAGGACGGCCTGGGGGCAGGTGGAGCTGGGGACATGGGGCGATAGGAGAGGCTGAGCCAGGTGCTCGTTCCTGGAACATGCCCGCCCGTGCAGTGTGCCCCCCGCCCCCAGGAGGCTCTGGGGTGCCAGCTGCTGTTCCTACCTCTATCTCACCTTCCAGAGCCTCCCAAACAGCCAGCACAGCTGCTTCCTGAGGGGGAGGCTGCCCACCACGCCCTCCCTGCTGGAGCACAGACCCCAGAGGGCCACTTATACCTCCCTGATTCAAAGATGACAGGCTAGAGGGCCAGGGGGGGGGGGGGGGGGGGCACAGATTTGCCCAAGGGCACGGGGTAAGTCAGGGGTGAAAGTAGGGATGAATGTCAGCTTCCGGGAAAAGTTCTCAAAGCAGAAACAGCAGCCTTTCCATAGGGGGCTTGGAAGCACGGTTTCAGAGACAGAAATGGTTCCCTTCCAGGGCGCCTGGTTGGCTCAGTCGTTAAGCGTCTGCCTTTGGCTCAGGGCGTGATCCTGGCGTTCTGGGATCCAGCCCCATGTCAGGCTCCTCTGCTGGGAGCCTGCTTCTTCCTCTCCCACTCCCCCTGCTTGTCTCTCTCTCACTGGCTGTCTCTCTCTCACTGGCTGTCTCTGTGTCAAATAAATAAAAAAAAAAAAAAAAGAAATGGTTCTCTTCCCTCCACGTCTGCCTGCCCACAGCACCCGACTGCAAGGTGACCACCAGCCAGATGCTTCCCCTTCCTCTGCCATCTGCACAGCTCTGCAGGGACAGGGGCAGCTAGATACATGGGAGGGACCCTCCATGCAGTGTGGGGCTGGCCACATCCATGGCGGTGGTCCCTGTCTTCCCACGCTCTCACCCTCGTCCCTACTTGGGCACCCGAGACCCTGGGCAGAAGGATCCGGTCTGCTGCCAGGAACAATTAAGGACCCCCCTGTTGGGGACCATGGATGAGGCATCAGGCTGAGTCTCCTGGACAGGAAAGCGCTGGGCAGCTGGAAGGCTGCTCTCACTCCCTGCAGCTCCCAGTCCGAGGGGCTCTTCCTTGGTGCTGCCCACAGTCCACCTAGCACTATCTTCACCTTAAGGTAGGGGAAGAATGTTCCAGTCTTTAGGACACATTGTCCTTGCAGTTTCCTGGGCAGCAGGGTCCTGTCCTCCAGCCCCCTCTCATCATGTGGGGCCTGGGGGCCTCTATGGACCATCCCATTCCCCCCCCCCCCAGGAAAGTGCTTTGAGCGGCCCGCTTTCTCCCCACCCAGCCCCCAGCTGCTCTGGCCAGGTTTATAATCCTTCCATCTCTTGCTGGGGCCGTTGCTCAGAAGCCACAGGTAGGAGCCAAGAAAGAGCTGGGCTGTCCTGGACCAACAGGGAGGTGCAGTTTTCTTCTGGGTGGCACAGGACTGTCCCTAGAGATCAAAGGTTATCCTTCACGTGGACTTTCTCAAACACAGACAAGCTAGGATGGCGATCTGATGCTGGCCTGCATGGACTCCATCCCAGCCTGAACACCAGAAACCCTAGTCATTGGCACTCAGGGGGGCCATGAGCATAGCACCTCTGAGGGGGCCTTGAGTTCTGTCCATGGGGGCCTGGCCAGAAGCCCTTGCAGTTCTAGCCTCATTCCAACGGGAGTCACTTCTGGAAAATGTAGCCAAAACATTCCCATTGGATACCCACATAATTCTTCAAAGAAAGACTATAATTAAGAGGATATATTACACCTCCTTTGTGGCTCTGGCCATTTCACCAAACCAGAGTAAAATCTGTCTGAGACACTCAGGGAAAAGGGCAGGGCGATGCCTGGTCTGCTGAGTCCTTTTTGACATTTAGGCTAAAATGCAACACAGGCTCAGATAGTGTAAATGTCACTCCATCCGGCTTTGAAATCTATAAAGTAGCCCCAAGACTACACTGTACCCACTCTGTTCAGAAAGTTCTGGAATCGTCACTGGCTATTAGCAATCTTACTCCCCACTTGGAATAACAGGCTGATGGCTTCCCACCTTTGTGTCCGGTCTCAGTATGGCACTCTGCATACAGTGGCACCTATAAAGGCTGCTTGAAGGGGCTGGCCTCCTTTTGTAAGGGCCCTGGCTGTGGCAGAGACAGGACTCCTCCCTCTGCCCCCCAGCCCATGTTCTAGGGAGGAAGTGCGGTCCATGAAACACCCTGCAGGCATCCCATGCTGCTTCTACCAGACCTACAATGGACCCTGTGAGGTGATCACCTGGCTGCCCATTTTGCAGATGAGGGACTAGAGGCCCAACCGGGCAGGAGGTGGGGTGGTCCTGCCCTCAGCCTTGGGGTCTAAAACTTCTAGGCTCTGCAGTACCTGCTCCCTGGCTGACTCCAAAACCTGTTCCACACCAGACCAGGCCCTTCTGCCCCCCCCCCCCCCCCCCCCGCCCCCCTCCCCCCCCCCCCCCCCCCCGTGAGGGACTGGGGCAGACATTCTGGGTTGCTCTAAGGGAGGTCTGGCCCTGCCCTCTACCCAGACAGGTACAGGAGGCATGGGCAAAGCACTTAGGGTTTCCCTATTAATACAATGAAGTCAAACAAAGAACAAAGGAGATGTTTCCAGAGCCTGAGGTTGGTAGAGGTGGGATGCATCAACCAGGCTCATCCTTGAGCTAGTTTCTCCCTCCCCTCTGGGTCACCCCTCTCAGGGTCTACAGGAGAACTGTGTCCTTACACACCGCTGGGTGAAGCCAGGAGAGCCACACTGGACCCAAGAGGCCTTGTTTGGTAAGACCTCCGCCTTTAGCACCCTCCCCTCTTTAAAGCATGCCACAAGAGTGTGCCAGACTGCTGGTCAGGGGCTCTGACATGAGCAGATGCCTGCTAAGCCGGGAGGAAGTCCTCAACTTACAGAATACTCTGCTCTCGGTCAGTCGGCTGACACCTATTCCGGCTTCCAGAACCTCAGGATTACTACAGGCTTAACAAACTGCTAATGGCCTTGGCCAGAAAAAAATAAAAAAACAAAAACACACACCACTCAAAGCACATGAAGCCCAGGCAATGAGAGTCCGAAACACTGATTTTCAGCTCCCAAGTTGGAAAACATACATTGCTTACTGAGAGTACCCCATGCCAGGCGTCACACCGAGCACTTGAGCCTTGCCCTTTGAGCACTCCTGTACGGCAGATGCTGGCCTCTTGCCCATTTTACAGATGCAGCTGCTAAGCATCCAGGAACCCAGAGGGCCAGGCGGGGGGCCTTCCCACTCCATCCTCTTGTGTCCCCAAGATCCCCCAGGACGTTGTGGAAGTCCAAGGTCACTGCTTATCCACCCCAAGAGCATCTCTGAAGTGCAGCTGAGGGACCTACAGGTTCCTGACTCAGGAGAGGCAACACTCTGCTTTAGACCCCGCGGCCCCTCCCACGAGGTCCTCAGCGGAGCCACCCGGCACAGATCAGCTCAAGACAGCCACATGGCAGGAAGGGGCCACTCTGGTGGCTTAAAAGAGACTGGTGAAAACACAAGCTTTGGGGGATTTGAGGAAAGAAAACAAACAAACAGACAAGAAAACCAGAGCTGCAACTGGTGTGGGCTTGCTTCATTTTAGGATTATGGGGCCAAGAGAAGACGAGGACCTCTCTAAAAGCTCTCGGCAGCACCGACGTTGCAGCCAGCCCCGAGAAGAAGGCAGTGGGCTGGGGGTGCTGTAAATACAACTCCAGACGGAGCGGAGGACTCTGGGTGTGGGCAGACACCTCTCCCTGCCAGAGCCGGCACGTGTCTGTGAGCCTGTGAGCCGGAGCGCTCCTCCTCCCCCAGGGAACCGGAAACCTGGGGAGGGGCCCCGAGAATGCAAACATCTGCACACTGAATGGGGGGGGGGGTGGACCCGGACGACAAGCAGGCTTCTAGGCAGGGCAGAAAAGGGAAGGAACACCCTAAAGCAAAACCCTCCCGATTTCACTGAATGAAACTTCCTGCTCCTTATTTAGACTTCCAGCTTCTTTTAGATAGTCAGGTCAGCAAACTCTCTGCCACAGCTACTATAGGAAACAGCCACATTCAAATACCCAGGAGACTGGGAAGCAACCGTGAGAAGGTTCAAGAACAGGAACGGCCTGTCAGACCCCTGCCTGATGGTCCTGTGGGAGCCTGGACCTGTCGGCCATGGAGCTGGGTCACAAGGAGTGACCACTGTGCTGTAACTGTAAAGAGGGAGACAGGGCACCTGACATCATATCTCCCAGAGACTTCTGAGGAGTCCTTTTTGACAATGGAACCTCTCTTGGTCAGAAGAAATCTGAGCTTGGAGGCTGGGAATGAAACCGGCAGGGGCTCTGGGTTGAAGGGGGTCTTAGGGGCCCTGGCCAGCCTGGCCTCCTCTCAGTTGGGGTGGCATTGCTGAGAACCATGGATAGAGATACGCTCCTCCTCCCCTCACATCAAACAGGGGAACCAAGGCCTACTAGGGCCCACCGAGGTCAAGGAGAGACAAATGGTAAGTCAGCTGAAGGCAGAGCTAGGACTGCCTCTCATTTGTCCCGCCATTGGGTCACGACAAACTAGGACCCTGAGCCAGTTCAAGTTCACCTACCCAGGGTAGAAGATTTTGGGATTCCCGGACACTACTGCTCGGGCACGAGACCCTCGACCTTCCAAAGTCCTCAAATCCCTCCCACAGGAGGGTCTGCCAACCAGAAGGCTCCTGGCTGTCCCGTTTCCCCAGCTTCCCAGAAGGCCCCTTAACCTGGCCCAACCTGTCTACCGAGGGCGGCTGCTCCTGGCTGTGTGGGGGACCAGCCTGGCCATGGGCAGAGGGGGCAGCTGGGGACTCAGCCATGTCCTCTCCCCTCACCCCTGTGAGCTGAGTGATGGTGGAACGACTGACAGACTGTGGAAGGAGGAGAGTAGGCGGGTGCACACAGATGGCCAGGGAGATGGACAGACAGACAAGTGGTTACCTGTGGGCCGGGCCCCATGGGCCCCATGCCTCGGGGAGGGTTCATTCTCTGCATTGATCCTCCCATGTTGGGGTGACCTGCACAAAAGAGTAGGTGAGCTAGGTGGTGGGGGCAGACAGGACAGACTCCCCACACCGCAGGTGGCCCCGCCCAGCCCTCTACCTTGTTGTCGGGTGGGATCCATGGAATTGGGCAGCAGTGGCTGGGTCCCAGGAACTCCTCCTGGAGGCTGAAAGAGACGTGAGAGCCGCACTGAGTGGCTGGGGGACGGAGGGAGATGCGCCTGCCTGCCCCGGCCCTCCGCTACCCTTCTGGGGCCACTCACGGCCTCCCTGACCTGCCGACTGGGGCTGGGGGCAAGACCCAGGAGCGGCAGGCAGCGGGAGCTGGCGTCAGCAGAACATACAACATGGGTGGGACAGGAACCATCACACACCCTGCTGTCTCCGTGAATCTGTGCTCCGGGCAGAGCTCCGCCTCACCCTGGCAGCGCCGCCCGCCATACACCCCTCAGCGGCAGCCTGCCCCCTGCCCCGCGCTCACCTCCCAAACCCCGGCCACCAGGTTTAAGCCAAACCCTGTCCTTCCTTCACCCCATGGAGATGTAACTCAGCCTAACCCCTCCCCTAAAGTGTGGGGACCAGGAGACCCACCAGCTAAAAATCCTATCACTCACTACACACATGGGGATCTTTTTACACAGGAGCAGGGGAGGAGGCGGCCTTCAAGGTTTGGATGGGGAAACTGAGGTCCAGAAGCCCAACGGCCCCCCAGTCACCTACTGGTAGAGCCAGGATGAGCACTCAGGGCTCCCAACTCCCTGTCTTCGTCCTCCGCATGAAAATGCCCCCTTTGGGCCGCAGAGGTGAAGCAGAGGCCTCCCAGAGAGGGAGGAGGAGGCTGAGTGAGAACTGCTCCCCAAAGCCGGGTGCAGGTGGCAGATGCTGGTGTGATTATTAAGAAGGTGAGGACAGGGTGCCACGGGTTTCCTGAGTGAATACTTGGCACACTCGCTGGGAAAACCTATTACAAGTGATTTACTTGGGCCTGAAGTGATTTTAGTGGCAATTGGGAAGAAAAGACAAGAAAAAAAAAAAAAAAAAGCAGCAGAACTAGAAGGAAAAGTGTGCTTCCAGAACCTTGTGCTTCAGGACTAAACACAGGCCATTGCCTTTGAGACGAAAAGCAGACCACCTTTTCCCATCTGCAGATGCCAGTGCCTCTCGGTGGCCAGGCTCTGGGACAGGGACCGCTGCCCCCTCTACCCCCAGCCCTGACCGTGGCTGAGGGGATGGCCCAGTGGTGAACTCCAAACGGTGCGTGGAACAAGGTGGTGGTATGCAGAGAGACTAGTTCTCTCTGCTGTCCCAAGCTTCAGAACGGGCTGTGTGTCCAGTGCGTGGGGGTGCTTGTGGGGGGCCACACAAACCTGGGAGCACCTGCTGTTTCCAGTGCCCGGGGGTGCTCACAGTCTCTCTCTAGCCTCTGGTCTTAGCTCTTCTGACCTTTCACTTTCTCCCAGTCCTGCGTGCTCTCCCCAAGTTCCCCAGCTCTGAGTCACTTGACAGGTTTGTGTCTGCCCACTTGGGAGGCTGGGATATTTCTAGACCCCGATTACAGGACCCTGAGAGGACAAAGGCAGGCCTGTCTCTGAGGCTCTCTGATTTGGGGATCCCAGGATGTCCAGGTGGACAGGGGACCGTCCAGGTCATAAAACATCCCCAGCTATAACCCTGATGGAGCAGCTGTGGGGGTTGGGCAATCACTTCCTCTCCAGGTAGCCCAGTGAGGACACCAACAGTTCTCGAAGGAAGCTCCTCCTTGGGCTCCCCTTAGCCTGCTGTGTCAGGACCCAGGAGCAGAGCAGGGCTGCCTGGAGGCTCAGAGGGAGTCTGGGCATCACTTCCGTCCACCCCTCACTGGGGTGACCCTGAGCTGGGGACAGGGTGATCTCGGCCCCCTGTACAAGAGAAGGCAGATGTGCCATGACCAAGATAACGGGTCTCAGAGAAGGGTGAAGCCTTCAAATGTAAGAAAGCAGCAGAAGAATGCTCATCTATGGCACTGTAAGCACATGCTGTGTGCACTCTCGGAGTCTGCTAGGGAAAGCGATGCTCTGGGGCTGTCCCACGGGCTCCCGGAAGTAGGCCAGCGCCTCTCTGACAGCACCGTGGGGCAGGCGCAGGAAGCGTCTGCCCAGGGAACAGCCAAACCCCAGCAGTGTCTGCATGGTCACTCGGCCACTGGGCTGACGGGGGCTCCTCTGGGACGTGTACAGGACAGCTGCCTGACAAACCCGGATCCCAGTCTTCCTCCACTCAGCCCCGCTGAACCCCACTGTTCACTACCACCCACCTACTTTCACTTGAAAAACAGCAATGCTTTCTCTATATAGAGCCTCAAACCTGTCACCAGGGAGGCAGGTGGGAGGATGGCCTTGTAAGGTTCACGGGACAGGTCAACAGTCCTTAGCTTCTTGTCCCTCCCTAAGTGCCCTTCTCACTGCCTTAACACAGGAGGTCCCATGAACCTGAGCAAGCCCTGCGGCCTCTGCCTCCCCCACCTGCCACAGGGGAGGGCTGAGCTCACTGGGGCAGCAGAGGCTTCCACTCAACCCGTAGCCCCAACAGAGGCACTCTCCACGAACCCCCCAGGTGCAACACCCCTGAGAGGGGCACATCCCTCCCTGGAAGGCAAACATTTCTTGTGTCCACAGGAAATCGGTAGAGATTTCCAATGGGGTCGGTGCGGGGGGGGCGGGGGGGGGAAGTTGGCGGGAAGGTTACAAGTGGTTTGTAACGCGAGGTGCAGATGACGGATTCATTCTCCATTTGCTCTCTTGAGCACTTGCTCATGCTTAATTGATAAATAGGAACATACATGTTTCCTCTCATGTCCCTTAATTGCTGGAGGAAAGGACACAATGACGATAAGGGAGCATCTGTTCTCTCCATGGGGCGGAGGCCAGTTCGGGACAAAGAGAGACCCTGGGTATGCCGGGGGAAAAGGCGCTGCTGGGGCCCACGCACGTGACGGCAGAGGAGGCCAGGCCCCCTTGGTGAATGGGGCAGCACGCTTACAACTCTGAAAGCTAACCGCACTGGGTGAGGGGCAGAGGAAACAGCACTGGGCTGGGAGCTATAGACCAACTTGATCTGGCTTACTGCAGGACTCCGGGACGTCACTTCTTCACTCTGACCTCTGTTTCCTCCTCTGTGACATACCCAAGGGTCCCTCCTTGTTCAAAAAGTTGGGTGTCTAATTCTTGTCTAAATCTCTCCTCCATGTCAGAGAAAGAGGAAACAGAAGACTTCTGGAGGGAAAAAAAATAACTGGAAACCTGAAAGGCAATTTAACACTAAAATTTGGAGGCCCATGACTATGAGCGTCTCTCCTTAGCCCTACAGCTCTGCACTTAGAGGCCTTTCTTGCAGAAACCCGAGAACAGAAACAATAAGGCCACTCGAGCTGGTAACTGAACTCCTAAGTTCCAAAGGCAGTAGGGGCTGGTGATGTGGTCACATCTCTTGAAGGGCTTTTGCAAGCAAGGTTACTCTAAGAATTATATATAAAAATATTCTGGCATGAAAAGAAATCTCCCTAACGTTTCTTTCCAAGTTTCTTTTAAATCTGTCAATCCTCAACACATATTTTATCTTTACTTCTCCAGCTTCCTTCCCGCCCCTGGATGGGCTGAACTAGGGAGGGTGGCATGGGGGCCAATTTCTCCAGACCACCTAAGAATTGCCAACCCTAATGGGCCAGCATAAGGCACACAACCCCAGGCTGAGCAGCCCTCCCCGTAAGCAGACCACTTTTCTAATTACACGAACAAATCCTTTCTTGTTTTGAGTTAGGTCTGGGAAACAGGCAGACATTGCTTAAAAACTCACAAATGTCCTGCTCCGCTGCAGCCAGGCTCCTGATCTAAGCGTTCCTACGGGCCATTTCTCCCCTTAATAGCAGGATTATATTTACCAGCCTTGGCAATTCTCAAAAGCTTCCAGGAAAAAATGCACGTTGTCAATTAACTTCATTAAGGAGGAAGACCCTTTTCCAAGAAGGGGCTGGAAGGGAGGGGCAGGGGCATTACCACCTTCTCTAGAATAGCCGAAACCCTGCATTCCCATCCTGATGGTTCTGCTGCTGCCCTCTGAGCTCCAGAACTCAGGTTTTACTGCCCAAAGGCCCCCAGGGGAGGCAGACACAATGCTGGGAGCGGGGCTGTACCGTGGACACGGAGTGGACAAAGGGCCCTCCCTGGGGCCCACCCGTAAGCTACCTCCCACATTCAAACCTGTCCCTCCACCTCCAAATCCTTTCCCCAAATGCTGATTTGAGTCAAAGGCCAGCGGGGGTCAAGGGTGGCTGGGTGAGGGGTGAGAGAACATGAAAAGGTACAGTACCTGGTTTCCCATTCTGATCGGGGGCCTGGGGCCGCCTGCGTAGCGCGGTGACATAAAAGGCTGCAATTACAGGGAGTTAGTTCAACGACAGCCTGCACTACTGCACAGGGACAAACACGAATGCGCTCCACGCCACCAAGTCCAGTTTTTGTTACAACTAGTGATCTTTTCAACTCTCTTTCTCCCGGTGGCCTCTTCCCTCTGGGCACAACTTCCTCTGGGCAGAGGCAATGACAGATGTGCCTCGCATGGGCGACTCCTGACTCCGCATGTGCCCACGTACGTCTACTCTGGGCGGCAGGAGCGCGCGGCTGGGACAGGGCACGGGACGCGGGAGAGCAGTTACAGCGGTGCGGGGCCGAGGAAGACAGCTCTGCTCTCGGGAAGGGCAAATGAAGAATCAGAAAGGGACTCACACACACAATGGTCAGCATGTGCGGACAAAGCTGGGCACGCACACGCACGCACACACACAGAAACCACTGACGAAAGGGGCGGGGAAGGGGAGCGAGGATTTGGGGGGGACACAATGAGAACGGTAAGGGGCCAGCGGGCTCCCTAACTTGTGCAGGGCGATGGGCAGGAAAGCTTTCTCAGCAGCAAGAGTGCACACAGAAAAAGGCCAGGAATGCAGCTTCGGTTACGAACAAATGGTTAACCAAACTCAAAAACCAAACCAAAAGTGAGAGAGGAGAAAACAAAAACGCAAAGGCCGCTGACAAGGTCACAGAAATATATTTGCTTTTCTTTTGGTTTCATATCCAAGCTGGGTGTGACGTCCAAGGAATGAAGACTATCTTGGGGGGGGGGGGGTTTTTTTTATTTTTATTTTTTTTAAATTTCATTTGTCCAGAAAGACTCAAAAGCAATGGCTAGAGCACATTTTGATTTTTGTTTTTCCTCTGCTGGCTCTGTCCTCCTCGGGCCCCGCGCCCCCCGGCGGGCGGGCGAGCCACAGTGCTTTTACCTGACTGTGGGGTCCCATCATGCTGCTGGGATTGTGAGGTGGAGGCTGTGCGTGCGGCGAGGGCTGTGACCCCGGAGGACCCTGTGAGGCCAGACAGTAGAGGCAGGTTATAGATCACAGCACATGGAGAAGCGCAGAAGCTTAAAAGAACAAAAATTCAACCAAAACGAAGGGCAGGCGGCGGGCGTGCGGGCGGCGGGCTCTGGTTGGCGGGGAGGTGCGCGCGGCTGCTTGGGTCGCAGGCTCGATGGTGGGCGCGGAGAGCGGGAGGGAGAGAAGCCAATGAACACACTCACGGGGTGGTTTACAGGGACGGAAAACAAAACCCAGCTCCTTTGTCAAAGTACGCGGGAGCAGGGGCCCAGGCACCACGTACAGCTGGAGCGGAGTTTGCCATGTTAAATACGCTGGTTGTGACGGGCTCGGAGAGCGCAGCGACGCACAGCGGGTGCACCCACTCTGCAAAGCGTGCAAGCGCCGCTTCTGGGCATGGGGAGAGCCCTGCAAGGCCCTGGTTTGGGGGAGCTTCCAGTCTGGAGGGGGACAGAGACAGGATGCGGGCTCCTGGGCCAGTCGACTGAGGGGAGGGGGCCTGATGGGTGTACGAGAATAGCCAGGAGGAGTCAGGCTGGGCCAGAGATCGAACAAACAAGGAAACAAAAGGATGGACGGTTACCAAGCACCCATTCAGTGAACTCTGTTAATTCACCATCACTTGAAAATGGCCCCATTAAGTGGGGTTTCTCATTCTTCTTTTTACCAATGAGGAAACTGGATCTCAAGGGACGTGAGGACTTGGCCACAGCCACACAACTGGTAGATGGCAGAGCCTGGATGAGACACCTGATGGACCCGAGGCTCACCGGGACTCCTGCAGCCCAGAGCTCAAGCGGGCATGTGCAGAGGAGCAGGGGTACGGGGCTGGGCTGGAGGCCCCTGACTGCTGGGTGGGCGGGTGGTGGGTGGGTGGAGGGGCTGGGCTTTCCACTCCAGCCAGCAGTGAGTCAGCCACCTGTGGTTCTGAGCCGACCCCAGAAGCCCTGGACTACGCTGACCTTGACTCCCCCAAGAAGAGATGGGCAGGTGAATTCACTTAAACCACAGGGTTGGTCAAACTGTGGGTTGCAACCCATTAGTGAATGCTGAAATCAATTTAGTGGGTTGCAACCATTGTTTCCTAAAAACCTGGAACAGAATAAAAAAACAGAATAGAAACTATCAAACAGCTGTGTGTGTATGAAGGCAAATCTTTTTCACTAACTTCTTCCCACATTTATACACAGGTGTGTGTGTGTCTATTGGTTCACAGTGTCAAATGTATTTCCTACCACAGGTCAATCAAAAAGTACAAAAGGCCCTTCTTGAAAGCTCCTTCCTGCCTACTCGGGCTGTTCGGAGCTGGACACTGGGCGAGTGACGAGGAGCACGCCCTAATTCACTCTTCTCCACCCTCAATCATGCCATTACTCTCGGAAGCCGCTTTTGAGAAAAACCCAAAACCTACACGGGGGATGGGGGAAGTTACATTAAAGGGAAGAGGAAGAGAGAGTCTTTGAGACTTAGGTAGGATTTTCTCCGCCAGCCTTCTCTCTCAGAGCCAGGCTGCCCGGCCTCCCACCCGCTCAGAAGACACGGTCCGGAGCTGGGGTGGGGTGGAGGGGCTGGTACCGGGCGGTGGGCCGGGAGACACGGAGAAGAGGTGTGCAGAAAAAGACGGCAGGGGGCCATCCAGGAAGCTGTGGGCACCACTGAAGACAGGCCTGGAGTTTCTTGGCCAAGCAAGGGGCTGCTCACTTCCGGAGAGCTCTGCGGAGCAGATGTTCCCCTACCTGCCACGCTACTAATTTCAACAAGTGTGTGTCTTTCTAGCGGCTGCCAGCAACGGCATGGTTTGTTACCATGAGCAATTTTCTTAATTAACAGACATTAATTAGCCATTTAGCAATTTTGCAAGCATTTGTTTAGCGGCTTTCCTAAACATGAATACCACTGTGATAATGGCGCTGATTAGAGGGTCCCCTAATTAACAGTACAGGGAAGGAAAATTGAAATCACATAAATTAAAAAGGGAGGGGAAGCTAATGAAGGCGGGACATATTTGCACCTGCAAGTCTTTTGTACCATGAAACTTGGGTGCAATGTAAACAAAATAAGATAATTCAAAGCCAACCCCCAAAAAAAGAAAAATAAAAAGAATGGAAGAAGAGGGTTCGAGGGTGAGGTCCAGTTGCCAAGAGGGGGCAAAAGGCCTTCTGTTGGTTCCCAGCTCTTGGCAAGAAGGGAGCACCTCCTCCCTCCAACCCTCGTGGCCCTCACTGGTAAGATCCGGTGCTTCCTCAGGGAGAGCGGTGCTGTCTCTAGGCAGGTCCCCCACACCTGTGGCCCCATGAGCCAGCAGAAGCAAGTAGTGGCTGACTCGACAGCTCACTGTAGAAAATGTATGGAAAGCACCCCAGAGTGTCTGCCACCCACAGGGGGCCTCAATCAGTGGCAGTCCCTACTAAGGGCCAATGATCAAAACCGGGTCTGGAGGGCCATTCCAAGCTGTCTCCTGGCCCTGGATTATGGCTGCTTGGGCCCCACAACGTTCAGGGCAGGCTGTTACGTGGGCCTCACCTCTCTACCTCCCTGCTGGACTCTGGTAACTGGTCCCTGAATGAGCAGATGTGGCACAAGTTCGCCTCGAAACAGCCGCCTAAACACAAACGGCCAGTAAGTATTAAGGGCCAGGAGCCCGCAGCTGGTCAGTGAGGCCCCCGGCCAGCCCAGCAACTTCTCTGGCTGGGTAGAGGTGGGGAGTGGGCTGTTAGGTCTGGGGAGGGAGCAGCCTTCTCAGAAGTCTCCCTCCATGACTTGGAACCGGGCTTTGGAACACCGAAGACAAGAGAACCCTGGCCTAGGCTAGCCAGTTACCCAGAGACAAATCCCCACCATGATCTCAGGACCTGCACGGATGACGCTCTGCACGCGTGTCCCCAGGGCACGGAGCTCCTCTCCCACCCCAGGGTAGGTGTTGACCAGGCTCTGCTCGGGTACTTCCCAGCATGGCCCCCAGCACTACTGGGAGCTCTGTGAGCCAGAAAGATTTTCTTCCATTAAGTCAGAAGCCTATCAATTCCTGGTGGTCACCCACGTCCAGCCGAAGCTCTATCCTCCATGTCTCTGCTACCTCCACCCAGCCCGGAGCGGTCTGCCACTCGATCTGTGTCTGGACTCAGTCCCCAAGACGGTGTGCAACAGCACAGGGAGGGGCCTTGCATGCTTGGCTCATTCTCAGGAACAGAAAACAGGGCACCGCGTTGGAAATGTTTGCTTCTGTTAAGATGATAGACCTGCTCCCATCTCTACAAGGAGGGATAGAATTTGCTGCCCTATGGTTTAGTGAGCCAATTAGAGGAGTTTCTCTCGTACCCTGCCTTCTCAACAAGAGACCAACACGTAGGTGTAGAGAAAACAGACTTTATGGTCTTTTCAACTTGTTACCCACTTGGTCAAAAGGCCACACAGGAGGCAGACCAAAAAGGATCTTGTCTGAGGATTTTGACCTTCGTTGGGATGCTTGGCTTTTCTCTTTCCCAAACTATGAACAGATCTGGCAGGCAGGGGGAAGAGGATCCAGATAGAAGGTGGGAGGAGGAGGGAGTCATAACACTGATGGTACTGACGAGTTTTCCCACACAGGACAGCTCCCCATGGGGCCTGCCTGCCTTCTACTTGCTGAAAGCTTTACATGAACTGAAAGTAGGTGTGTCTGGAAGCCTGTTTGGCCAAAAAGAGCCTATGAGTCCAGCTCTACTTAGACCTCGGCGGCTTCCTGTCTCGGGAGCTGCCGAATCCCCCCTCCCAGCACGCCACAGAGCAGGTGGTTATCGGCAGACATCTGAAGTGCACAGAGTACTGGGCTGGACTAGAGTTGCGGGTCCCACTGGTGCTTGGGGAGAGCTACACCTGCCCGCAGACACCCGTTTCTTGGGTGGCCCTGACAGATCATCACTTCTTCCAGTGTCCTTCATTTATGGGGGAGAAAAGAGAGGCCCAGGACAGAGGCGTGACCTGTCCAAGACCACAGAGAACTCCTTGGTGGCTGAGCCATATCTACCAACCCCAGCCCAGGGATCTCTTCATGATAATCATGTTTCCGTCCACTGTAGGTGAAGAAACAAGGTTTGGGAAGAACCGGGTTCAAATCCCGACTCTGCCTCCGACTGCACTTCCCTCCTCAGAGAAATGGGGATAACGAGGGAGCCGCGCGTCACCGGCGTTAGCTCACGTAACCCTGAACTCCTGGCTGGAAAGGCTATCAGTCGCTCCACTTCACAGCTCAAGAGGGTGAAGCCATTTGCAAAGCTACTAAGCGGTGGAACCAGCCTCAGAGTCCGATTCTAGAGCTCCAGGGGGTCTGAGCTGGCTCACTACCCTACCAAGCCCACAAGTGGTGCCTCTGTGTCACACGTGGAGCACGAGGAGCAGAGAAGAACGAATGCAAGAGGCTGAAGGATGTGGGGGTGCAACCAGTCCCTCACCCACATACATATTCTGGATGCTGACCTTGGGGGTCTGGCCAGCCCCACATCCTGGGGGTGGGTCACACAGATGCATCAGACTCGTCAGGCTAGCTGGGGAGAAGGATGATGACACGGGGACAAATGAACTCATGTCGGTTTAAAATGCCATGGGGTCCAAGAGAAGGTGACAGATAAACTGAGGCCCAGAGTGGCCATAGAAGGTAGGCCAACAGGGAGCTGGGATGAGAACTGAGATCCCTTGACTGGTCAGAAGTCCTTCCACTGCAGTGCACTGCCCCCCCCTCCATGGGGTGATGGCAAGGAGGCCTGCACCTGGGGAGAGACCCCAATCAGGAAACCCCGAAACCGAATCTGGGAAAAGGAAGCAACAAATGTGCCCACTTTCTGCCTGGGCCTTCATTCTGCCCCAGACCCTATTAATGGACTTGCCACTCTGTCTCAGGCGGTCCCAAGATCTCTGATCAGAGATACACGACTCCCGCACTTCCTTTTTATTTTTTCCTGCAATCCCAGTGTTGGGTAGTGTTACGTCTAGAGAGCCACTTAAGCAGCACCCGGGGAGGCTCTGCAAACGCCGGACACTGAGAGTTAGTGAGAGAGCCTTCGCTGTCATGGACATGGTGGGGAGCAGAACACCCCACGGCACAAGAGATCCACAGTCTCTGCAGAAAGACATTTCAGAGTGTCAGCAGGAGCCACCTAGGCCTCCGGGTCACAGCTGGGACAAGTCCCTGCACTTCACCCAAAGCCACCCTCGAGAGGGAGCTGGGCTTACAGCACGATGGGGAAAGCTGCAGGTTACACAGACCTGGCATCCGCTCCCAGCTCCTCCAGGGCACACTGTGAGTCCAGTTTCCTCATAAGGAGAAAGGGACATTGCAGTGGGGTGGTGCAGGTGACAGCACTAGGCATGCGGAAGGTCCCCAGTCTTCCATGGTCATGCGCCCCATTCTCCGGTGGCCACTCGCTGCCCATTTACGGGGAAAGCAGAAACCAGGTCTGCTCTGCCAGGACCCCTCCTCAGCCTGTTGAAAGCCCACACACCCTCATTCATGAAGCCTGCTCTGCCCAGTCATGGTGCACCCCAAAACACGGGGCATCCTCTTCAGACATTGCATCTCATCAGTAGACACCGTGTAGACTGCTCGAGGGCACGGGCACTGCTTTCCACCCCATGTGCACATCCTGGGCAGAGCCCGAACAGGGCAGCGAGGCTTGACCAACACACGGACCCCACAGCGGCAGTCAGCCGGCCCCTGGACGGACATATCTAACACCTGAGTTTAAGGAACCAGGAAGAACAGTACCAACAGGATGACCAAGTTGGTCCTCTGAACTAAAGACTCTACGGAAAAGAGGATAGCTCTTTAAAATTAGAGTCAAATTAAAAGGAAAAAAAAAGGGAGTGATTTTTTTTTTAAAAGGAGAAAAGTTATTAATAAAACTACGTGTTAAGTTTAATATTTCCAAAACTCACCACTCCTTCACCCAGCGCCACCTTATGTTTCCCAAAGCTGCCTTTCCCTGACTAGAAATCATGGACTCTCAAGGAAACAAAGCTGAGACTTAACTCCAGGCTTTCTGGGTGCAGAGGCAAGCCCAGTAGCGAACGCACACGAGGACGTGCTGTGGCCAGGGGCAAGCGTCAGGCTCTGGA
This sequence comes from Ursus maritimus, assembly GCF_017311325.1. Classification (NCBI taxonomy): domain Eukaryota; kingdom Metazoa; phylum Chordata; class Mammalia; order Carnivora; family Ursidae; genus Ursus; species Ursus maritimus. The sequence goes on along the minus strand of NW_024423564.1, from coordinate 60,543,108 downwards.
GCCCAGGGCACTGGGGCTGCAGTCCTGCCTTGTCTCCCTGAGCCGTGGGCCGCTCATCTACAAGGGGGAGGAGGTCAGGTGACACGGAGTTCAGCTTCCTCACAGGGAAGCCAGGAGAGCACTCTGCAAGCTGTGGAATATGCTACGTGCTTACCCCTTCTGTCTTCACAGAAGGCCTCTGAGGAAGGCACCTGGAAGTTTCAGGTGGCTCAGAGACCCAACACTCCACACATCCCCGTCCCTCCTCACTCACGGGGCCCCTGGCCCCTGGTCTGGCAAGGCTGGGCGGGGGTTATCGACTGGCCGTGGAGACAGACGACATGCATTACTAGGGGTCTGTGTCATCTGCCTGTTGGGCGTGTCACTTTAATTGAGTGAATATAAAATTACATTAATTATACACATGGTAAAAAGCATGCGGCAGACAATCCAATTTGCTCCTTGGACACAGATGCTGACGGAAAATGCTGTAAGCCCATTCTGGGGAGAGGGGGCCAAGGTGTGTCGAGTGCCACTGACCCCCCCCCCCCGACATCCGTCAACGCAGTCCGTCTCGCTCCTGGAGCGTGAACTTGACCCCTGGCTGGGTAAGGGAGGGAGAGCTTTAGCCGCCCCTCCCCTTTAACATGCACCTCATCAGAGGCAAAGTCCTTTCTTTCTTTTAACCCATGGGAACAAAGTTGGCAACGGCTGGCATAGTTGCTTTCCTCTCCTGCCTCTGTCTGTCCCCTCCAGGGAAGAGGCTTCTGTGTGTGTGTCTGTATGTGGGAGATACAGGCCAGAGCTGGAGCTGAGATTACCAACTCGAGGGCAAAGGGAGCCTGAGACATCTGTATACCCGCCCAATGTGAGACTGGGACACACACAGCAGGTCCACACCCAATGGCATGACCCCCCCCCCCCCCCAGAGAGCTCCCCGTCAGGGGCTGCCGGCTGCCTAGGAGATGAGCCCACAGCAATCATGACCCTCATGGGTACCAGACGAGGATGGGATTTGCCAGAGAGAGGTGAAGTGGTGGCGGCCCCTCTTCCTGGGATGGTGGGGAAGTCGCCAGTTAAGCGGGAGCAGGACAGTACACGACGTCTCCCCCTTGGGGTCACCTCTGCATACCATCAGCAAGCTACACAGCCACCAAGGTCCACTCTGTGCAAAGATCAGCAGAAGACCCATTGATTTCTGTCTGAGCAAAGGCCCCAGCTGACCTCTCCTTCTCCCCGCACCTCTCTGAGGAGCCAGGACAGGGCTGGGCAGACGGCAAGGGCAAGAGGTCCACATACTTGTGAATCTGGTGCCAAGACACAGGAGGTGCTCAGCGAATGTTCTCAGGAGGCATGAGGCACGCTTGCCCCACAGAGACAGAGACGCAGAATCAGCAGGCAATGGTTTTCAAAACAAAGGGAGGAAACGCGGCAAATGAAAGTAGTGGCAGCGCCCAAGACCTAATGCAGAGTTCCGGCACACACCGCCCCTGCCTCCTCCCCCAGCCGTCCGCAGACACAGGAAGACTGCGCCCCACCTCACTGGTCCCAGGGCCGAGCTCGCCGGCCTGCACCATGCCGCACACCCAGAATGGAGGCTGTGGTCAGCTGCGCTGAGGACCCAAGAACGCGACCACTGTGCTGAGCTACAGGAGGGGTCGGCAAACTATGGCTCACAACCAAACAGGGCCTACTGCCTGTTTTTGTAAATAAAGTTTTATCGGAACACAGCCATGCACATTTGTCCCCTGTTCAGAGTGGTTGTCATGCTTCAATGGCAGCACTGTGACAGAGAGAGCCTAAAATATTTACTATCTGGTCCTTCACAGAAAATGTTTGCTGACCCTTGGGATAGGTAACGGTTTCCAAGGTTTAAGAGCGGAAAAAAACTGGGGTCTTTTAAAATCCTCACGGTAAGATAAAACAGTACTATTTCTACTTTCTGATTTTTAACCTCAAATCTCTCTTGACTAGACAAATGAAGCAAAAATTAACCCCAGTGACAATAAGAAAACTGAAGTCCAATGACATTGAAGTATCGAAGCCATGATTTCTCCCACTGAGGATGAACAGAATGAGCGCTGGCCCAGGGGTCAGCCAACCCGACCTCTGGTTCTCCCACCACGATGCCATGTGGCCAGTCTTGAAGGCCTGGTTTTCTTGACCACTGGTCTTGCACAAAATGACCTTTTATCATTACAACAGCCAGCATTCACATCCAGCTGGCTGGCCCCAGAGTATCTCCTTGCGAATATCATCTCTCCAGTCTCCTTCTCACCAGAGTGCTGGGGAAAGAGCTCATCCCTTGAATGCCAGCAAAGAACATTCTGGGGGCTCGATTCCAGCCCTTGGTTCTTTCAGCAGGTTCACACTGTGTGACCCTCTCCTTTGCAGTGAATTTCTCTAGGCTCACCTCTGGAGAGGGCTCTACTTTGAATGGCTATGGTTGAGATGGGGTGACTGTGCCTCCCGCTGCTAAGCCTTTGGGGCCCCCCTGCTAGAGATCCTTCATATGTGCTTGTGTCCATATAACCAGGCACCCTTTTCAGGGACATGGGAAAAAGCATGTGCAGGACCCAGTCCACCTGGCACTGCATCCAGCCACTGGGTCCCAGCACCCTGGGCGGAGGCCATGCTCAGGGCCGGAGACACAAACAAGTGGTAAAAGAGTCCCAGGCTGGTTGGAGAGACCCAGGTTTAACTACTCCCACAGCAGCACCCCAACAGAGGCACGGAACCAGGTGCCCTAGGGAGCAAGAGGGCAGCAATGACATAATGATCACATTTGGGCAGGACGACCTGCAGGGAGGAACAGGTGTCCTCTGGCAAAGAAGAATCAGATGTGGCTTCTGGGCTGAGGGACTGGCACCTATGCCTTCAAGGCAGTGTGGCCACGGTGCTGGAGGGCCGTACGCACAAGGTGGAGACTCTGGGGCTGGGACCTCCAGGCTGAGAAGCGGGGTCATTAACTTTTAGGAGCTCGTGCTTTTACGCGGCAATCAGATCTAGGTCTTGGATTCGAATTACACATCCGTTCCTTTCCTCTCCCAAGATGCTTCTGTGGTGTCTCTCAAGTTAGAAATGAAGACCTGTGGCCACTGGAAAACTGAGCTCATAGCTGTCTAAGGTGCTAACTACACACGGACTATGTGTCTGCTCCCCCACTAAGCCATACTCTGGCCCCGAACAGCTCTCCTTCTTTAATGCTAGTGAAGGAGCCGGGGCCCAGGGGAAGGTTTCCAATACCCAGTCCTAGCCATGTGGGCTTCTAGCCAGAATCCAGAGAGCAAACCTCTCTCTCCCTGACATATACTCACTGCAGTAGAGACCAACTCTGCAGGTAAGCAGGAGAGGCAAAGACTGACCCAGGATTCAGAGCCATGCCAATCCCCAGGAACACATAACCTTGCCAAGACAACCAAATCCCATGCCCCTCCTGACTAAAAGATGGCCTTTTGCTCCGAAAATGGCTAATATTGCAAAGCTGCATCCTGCTCCTGCCCGCCAGCCTCCACACCGCCCCTCACCAGCACTCAGGCTCCGCAGTTAATCACAACGGCACGGGGAAGGCGAGGTGCATATTAAAAAGCCACGGCCTCATCCTCCCAGAGAATGCCTGTTCTACTTTAAGCTCTCCAGACAGATGTGTACATATAGCCTTCACACCGCTACCCCTTTGCACCACGAAAGACAATCCACAAGGTAAAGATCTCATCATATCCAACTAGGAAGGGAAGACACAGGGCTCTGGAAGCCACACATCCAGAATGCCAAATTCATCCCCTACTGGCCACTGAGCATTAGAGGGCTGAGCTGGGAACAGGAAAGTCGGCCACGGTTTTCCCTTTGGTTTGCAGCTCCTGGATGACTGGGTGGTCTCATGCCTCCTCCTCCCCAAAGGGAGCAGTTTGGGGAATGGCCCAAGATCTCATCTTCCCTCCTCAGCTAAGGAGAAGCAACAGGATGGGGCAAGGGAAAGAACCAGGATCCTGGGAAGAAATGGGTTTAGGAAGCCTGCCTGAAGTCACCTGGGCAATGGGTTATGCAACCTGGAGCACCTCAACAGAAGCACAAGGGGCAGCTGAGTGTGTGTGTGTGTGTGTGTGTGTGTGTGTGTGTGCGCGCGTGTTTGTGGGGGGGGGCTGCTGGAAGAGCCCCAGATTCATGGCCAGGAGCACCATCTGCAGTTGGCGCACTCCCGCCATACTTACTCACCTGCCTGTAAAACGGGATGCCCACCTCCTCCCAGAGAGCTGGAGGACTGAGGTATTGAGAGTCAAGTACTTAGTCCAGTGCTGGGACCTGACCCTCACCAAAGAGAGGCCGCTGAGAACAAAAAGCTGCGGCTCAGACCTTCCCGACCTCAGGGAATCCTTCGAGGGCCCCCTCTTTCTTTGACTAAGCTTTCCTATGACCCCAATTCCAAGGTGCTGCCTCCTGGCCTGCCAACATTCTTGGGCTGACGCTGAGTGCACATGAGCAAACTGCGGGAGTCGTCTGGCCCTTGAAGTGGTCGCTTTTTGCTTCTGCCCCAAAAGCCTTTGATGCCCCAGGCGACAGGAGCTGGGTCTCTCCTGCTTACCACCGCACCTCCCATGCCCAACTCCTAATGCTGTTGCATGTCACAGACGGGCAGATGAAGGCCCAGAAAGGAAAAGCTGCTGCCCCAGAATGGGCTGCACGTCTCCAAACTCTTAGAGCCTTCCCACAACTGCAGAATAAGTTTCTTGGGACCAGATACTATAATTACTCTGAGCAAGAGGCGCTTCATCAGATCCCCTGTGTGGGCGTATGTTTTTTGGGGCAAGGATAGGGCAAGACTTTGTCCAAGTCTTCTTGAATAAAACTGACCCGAGACTGAAGAGGCTTCCAGAAGGGGAGGGGAGAATTCTGTAGTCCACAGAAGAGGCCACACAGACGTGCTGGAGGTACAGAGGCTGGGTCTAAGAGCGACAGCTCTGGCCCCTGTCCTGGGGATCAAGAGCTGGTCCAGTAACGGCGAGAAGGTAGCAGCGGTTAGATCACAAAGAACAGTGAGTGTCTCACCAAGAACCTGGACTTTATTTCTTTAACGCAAGGACATCATGGATAGGAAGAACAGTCGATGGAGGGAAATTAGCTGGCCTGCTGTTAGCCCAGGCTGGGGTCAACCCCGTGGACTGTGAGCACCTGCAGACAGGTTCTGTCTGGCGTCCCGACCCTGGGACGACAGCAGGGCCCGGCAGAAACCTGTCACTCGAACATGTACTGAAGGAACAGATGACTGAACGCCAGCCGCTGGGAAGGAGGGCTTGTGCGGATTTCTGAACTGCCTTTCATTCCAACCACACTGGCAAACTCAGAGCTGGTGAAGCAGGTAGAAGCTGGTCCTGTTTTACAGTTGGGGAGCTGACCCTCAAATGATACCCAACTGAGGTCGGCTAGTAACAGAACTTGGGATTCCAGGCAAAGACTCAGCCCCCTGGGCGGGAGAGCTGACACTAACTCACAATAAGGAGTTCATATCAATGAGCCTGGCAGGAACAGAATCAGAAGCTCCTGGACATACAACCTGCTTCCCTGCCTCTACCTCCCCTGTAAACTCCCACCGGGTGGACCAGGGAACAGGAGTGAAGCCAGGTAAGGCAGGACTGAGATAACACACTAAAGGGACCAAGCAGGGCCTGGTGCTTAGCAGGTGCCAAACACATCTCTAACTGAAGGGGTAAGTACCAAAAAGCCAGTCTGTCTCTAAAATACCTAGAACCTTTCCCACAAATCGCTGCCACCAAGGCTGTACTGAGCCCCTAAGAAGATGCCCTTCTTGGAAATGAACACTCACAGTGGCCCGTGCCCTTGGATGAGCTGCAAGACCTAGCTCCCCCTGACCCCCAACTCTAGAAGAAACAGCCCCAGGACACACCGACATGTGTCCACAACACAAAAACCCGAGTGTTCAGCCACCCCAGGCACCAGGGAGGGCTTTGTGGGCCTCATTTCACGGTGTCCTCACAAGTGCCCGAGAGTTTGGGGCTATCTTCACCCCCAAATGTCAGGTGAAGCAATGAAGTTCAGATAGGTTAACTGACTTTCTCAAGGTAACCCACATGCCAGCCCAGGCTGCGTGGCCTCAGGGTCTCCGGGAAGGATGGAAGGCCTTCAGGGAGGGGGAGAGGGGATGGAGGATGCGTCTCCAGGGGCCCAGATGCTTGGCTTCTGACTGCTCGTCAACACGGATCCTGAAGCCAATGGGTCATGTTTCCGTGGCAGTCATAAACCATCACTGAACACGACTGTATGTTTCTATGCAGAGTCAATCCTTACCAGAGCTCTGTAAAGGAGGCACTGTGATTTGTTGAATGAATGCTGCTCAGCACAACTGAGGACACCAGTGCCCACAGAGGTTGGGTAACCTCCCCAGAACACAGGGTCAGGAAGTGGCAGCGGGTTGGGGGGGAAGGTCTTGTTCCAAAGCCCGCCGTCACAGCTACCACACCTTACGTTGCCCTCTTGGGAGGTGTCCATAGGAGGCCTCTCCCAGGGCTCACACCCTGCTAATCCCCATCCCTGCACTGCATACAGAGCTGCTGTGCTGTCCCTCGGCCAGGGAGCCCCTGGGGTAGCCCAGCACCCAGCCTGGAGCAGACACTTCTGAAAAGCTGTGCCCCCCTGGCCATACTCTACCAAGTGTAACCCCCCACCCCATTTTGGTATTAGCAAGAGACAGTGGCTTGCTGGACGATAAGTGGGTCTGGCCCAGGGGCTTCATTTACATCCCGAGGCCTTCATCTGGGGGAGGGAGCTGGTCCGAGGAAGGTCTGCTGAGGAGTTCATTTAGGCAGAAATAGGACATGAGCCCAAAACCCACACTGTGGCTCTGCTGCTCTACCCCAGCTCTGAGAACAGCACCTCACAATTAGCACTCGGCGAGATGTGAGAAAGCCCTCTGACCCCGGTCCAGCCCCCTGGCCCAGCCCAGACTCCCCAAAGGGCAGTTTCCTTTCAGCGTGGTGTGATCTTATTCAGGGGGGTCTATCCTGAGCCACAGAACGCCAAGGCATGTTATTATAGGATTCCACTGGAATTCTCTTCCTCCAACCTCTTCTGCTACAAGGGTTGAGGAATTTGACCTTTTTTTTTTAAAGGAAAAAAACCTCAGCATGATTTGCACAGAAGGTGGAAGCAGGAACACAGGAGGGTCTATCTCTCAGCCAACTATGAAGAAACAAAACAAAAACACAGGGGCTCCTCCACCCTCACGAAAAGCAGGAGGATCCTGGCGGGGGCAGCAGGGGGAGGGCGGGGACGACGCAGCCGTGGTGCTGGGACGGGGGACAAGACGGCAAAGCAGCTCCCAGACACAGGGGAAAATCTCATTCTAAGAGAAACCCAAAGTAAAAACCCAGGACTAAAGGGGAAAAGGATAAATCAGCCCAAGCTTTTAACACACGAGAGGTGAAGGGGCTGCTGACACCAATCATTGAGGATGGGATCCATGCAAGTCAGAGATCCGAGTCCGCTTACAGCTCAGGAGGAGAGAGGGGACGAGTCCGCTTACAGTTCAGGAGGAAAGAGGGGATGCACTGGGGTCTCCAGGGGCTTAAGGAGCAGCGCTAAGAACTAGTCTGAGCCTCCCAGGTCCCAGGGTCCTCCCGAACAACGCTCCCCTTCGTCTGCCCGGCAAAGAGAGCAGAGACCCTCAGCGGGGAGGCAGAGGCGCCCAGCAGCTGGGCTCCCTGGTGTGGGGCCCGCTCCGCGTTAGGGGGCGGTCGAGGCCCGCGGAGCGGCCGGTTGCTTTGTTACCGAGCAAATCTCCCAGGCACTGACTGCTGATGCATAGCTAACAGGGCGGCAGACATTGATTTATGTTCAACTTTCCATTTCATCAGCGAGAGTTACGGTGCGACATGCAGAGTTCACGTTTTTCGGAGGGGCGGAGAGGCGGCTCGAGTGTGCAGACACAAACATGCCCGCACGCGTGCACACAGGCACACGCGCCAGTCAAGGCTGCAACTTTGTTTTCCCTTTCAGAAGGGAGGGCGAGGGGGGCCGGCAAGCCTGGCACGTCAGGAGTAACCTTTTGTCCGCGGTTGCTAGGAGCCCCGGCACGGTCATCTGCCCGTTGGGCAGACGTTAGGCACCAGGCTGGCTGCCGGGCGGGGCGGGAGCACAGCCTGACCTTTGTGGAGGTGGTGTTGGCAAGAAGAAAAGGCTTTTTTTCCCCCTTCTCTCCTGCCCTGGCCTTTCCACACAGGCTGGGCAATTGTCGGGGGCGGGGGAGGGAGGGGGAGCTGTGTGTGGGTCCACACTGGGGAGAGGGGACAGCCCAGGCGACAGAGTTTCCCAGCAGCCAGGGGTTTCTACAGCCCTCCAAAGCACCTAAGGCCCAGAGAGGGGAGGATGGCTCTCCAAGGACACACAGCAGTTTGGCAACAGGGCTGAACTCAAACCAGGACGTCCAACATCCAGGGCAGGGGTCTTCAGGCTTACAGCCTGCTACTGGCTTGTTCACACTAGCCAGGGGAGGGGCTGCTGTGGGGCTGTGGATGCCACGTTGGCTTGGAACAGGTGGGGCTGGGGTGAGAGCAGCCCAGGGCCCAGCAGTTGGGGTGCCCCGCCTCCTGCCTAATCCTCCTCAGCGGGGGTGACCCTGCCTTCTGTCAGTCTGGAGGCAGACACCAGGGTGAGGGGCAGGGAGGAGGGGGTGCTTCTGTCCCCTGAAGGAGCTGGCACACTCCCCCCATCCCGACACAGCATCTCTGTCCTCCTCTCCCACAGACCAGCGCATCTATCAGAACCCCTCCTGCCCACAGGGATACAGCCAGGGCGGGGGGGGGGGCACAGAGCATGGGGCCCAGAAAGGGAGGGGATTTGCTGCCCCACAGACAGGGTGTTCATCAAGAAGCTCTAGAGCCTACCACCTGGTCCAGACCCATCTTCCCTGGGCAACTCTCTAGCCAATGTGAGCCTCCGTTTCTTCATCCAGAGTGGGAATGCTGCTAGCTCTCAGGCCGACCTCACAGGGTCAAATGCGATCACACAAGGGGATACCTTTTCTAACCTAGAGAGTGTTCCACCAACAACTACAAGAGGAGGTCAGACAGTTTTACTTTAGGACCTAAGAGCACTGGCTGGGAGCCTCAAGGGGCAAGGGGGCAAGGTGGCAGCCACAGGACAACATGTGGGGCCCCCTCCCTTCGAAAGCAAAGGGTCTGACAGGGTAGGAGGCACCTGACAGCCTCTCACCACCTCAATCCAATGCAAGCCAAAACCCTGGGCATCCTCCCAGCTCTGCTTCCTCCCCGCCCCACATCCAGCAAGGGGCTGTGAGTTCAGGGCAGGGACACACAGGCCACTGCACTTAGTCACCACTGCAGCCCAGGGCCTGGCCACCCCTCAGCCCAGGGGACCACAGCCTGGAATCCACACTTCCGCAATGGTAGCATGACACAAGCTGGGGGTCCTCCTGGAACCGGGTCACTCCCCTTCTTAGGAACCTTCCATGACTCCCCTGTCTTTAGGTTGAAGGATCTATCCAGGCCTCCTGCCATCCCAAGCTTGCCCCTTCACACCCACGTCCTGGCCTACTGCCCCCTCTCCCCACTCACTGGCAACTGTCTCCAGCTCAGGCCTCACTCCTCTAGGCTAGCCCCTCAGGAAAGTTTCCTGTTGGACCCCAGGGTAGGCCAGATGCTCCTTCGCCTGCCCCTGTGGCACTGGACCCTCAGTGTAATCTCTCCTTGCCTCCTCCACCAGACTGTGAGGCCCTCGAGGGCAGGTCCAGGGCTGTCTCTTTCGTCTGCGGTGCTCACCAAGGCTGTGTATTTGGGAGGCCACTGTGGCCTTACAGACCACATCTGGCCAAAGGGCTAAGGGATGACCAGCAAGTCTGCCAGGCCTCACAGGGTTTGGGTCCTGGCCTCAGACTGACCATCCATCAAATGGGGATGCCCCACCCCACCCCCATCAAGTCCTCCCTTTGCAGCAGGCTTTGAAAACCACACAAACAAGGTGGTTTGCTTCTTCCCAAGCCTCTCCTAAGTTCCGCCCTGGCCCTAGTCAGCAGAGAGGTCTTTCCTGCCGCTGCAGCTTTCTGGCAAGAGGAATGTCAGCTCACTGTGCTGCTGCTTGCTTCCCGCTGGAGAGGAAGGCAGGAAATGGACAGCAGTCGGCCCAGCTCTCGGGAACTGCCTGAGCTTCTGCCACTGACAAGCCCTCATTTACTGGGCGTTGATCCTCCCTGGAAACACACCATCCCACCCCACAGCGCTCAGTCCCCAGGGCTCTCTACTGGGCACTGAGTCTCTACTTGGTTACCACTGATGCCAAGGAGCTCACTACTTTGTTAAGTTGGCAAGTGGTAGAATCGTCTTCTATACAAAGACTCTATTGGCCTCCCTCTTCTTTTCTCTGAAGGATCTGAGATCTAAGGGCTGAAGCCTGGCAGAGGCAGGTCTGAACATCTTTTTTTTTTTTCTTTTTTTTTTTTTTTTAAGATTTCTTTCTTTCTTTAAGTAATCTTTACATCCAAAGTGGGGCTCAAACTCACAACCCCGAGATCAAGAGTCACACACTGTTCCGACTGAGGCAGCCGGGCGCCCCTGGTCTAAGTATCTTCTATATGGCCGAACTTCAGATACTCCAGGTCAGTCATCAGAGCCCTCCTGAGGCTGCTCCTTTCCCAGAGAAACCCCAGCTACATCTGCGGGAAATGAGGAGAGTGCTTCCTGTAATCTCAATAGGAAAGGCCCAAGGTCATGTGTATCTATCTCTCCCTTTTATTTTTGAATCATTTCTTGGGTTTCTGGACTATACACATCATATGCTTCTTCTCCCCACTCCCCCACAACTATGGGGAGGGTTCTCTGGAGGCAGACCTCAGAGGCGGGTGGACTCGGCTGGCAGGAACGAGAACCCCCGGGAATGGGGGGGACATACGAACTCCTATTGTGCCCCACTACAATGGAAAGTATCTGGGGATGTCCAGAGCAGAATGCGATGAGCTTCTGGCAAAGGGAGCTGGGTTCCCCCAAGACTGTCTTTTGCAGAGAAGGCTCAGTCTTCAGCCCTTGGACGTCTGCTGGGTCTCGGCAGTGCCAGTCTCTGTCCTGAGTGTGGTTAGTCCCCAGGTTCCCACCTCCACAGAGCTGACGGAGCGGGCGCAGAGCGAGCCGTTCTGGAACACACACCTGGCCAAGGCATTATCCGGACCAGGGCACTCCAGTGGCTCCCACTACCCCCGGATGGAGCCCACAGTCCTCCAACAGGTCCAGCAGACCCTGCCAGCACACTCTCCAGCCTGTCTCCTACTGAGAACCCACCTATCACCTCACTGGGATAGCATCCCAGACTCTGCTGCCCCCAGGAAGCCTCTCCATTTCCTGCTACAGGGCATGGGTTACCCGTCAAGTCTCTGTGGTAAGCCGGGTGCTCCCAGGGGCAGACTCTGATTGATGAGTTCTGGCCTAGACTCAAGCCCCCTGCCCTCACAGAGGTGGCTCATCACTACCACTAACTACAGTCCCATCTGCTTCTGGGCCTCCATTCTGCATCTATATCAAGTCTGGACTCGATCGGGGATGGCAAATACACAGGTCACACACTACCACTTACATCCCCGTGTTCACGGCAGACGTTGCCCATCAGTGTCTGCCGAGCCCGCACACAGCTCCAGAATCAGTCTCAACAGTGTTCCAGCAGCCTCCACCCACCAATCAGGGCTGGCGACTGAACAGAAACACTGCCTGCTTTTGAGAGAAGATGGCTAGAGGTTCTCTTTCTCCCTCCATCATTCCCCTCCTTTTCTCTTGTTCTTCAGCCTCTCTCTAGACCCTCAGACTTGTATCTGACTGCTGCGGAAGAACACGGGCATGTGGAACCAGTAAGCCTGGGCTGAGACTCCGATCACGGCCCGCAGCCGGTAACTCTGTGCAGGTCATTCACCTTTCCCAGTCCCACTCTCCCAATCAGCCATGTCTCCTCGGCAGAAACGCTGGGATCAAAATGAAAGTAAGCCGCATGTCTAAAAACACTCCATAGCTGAAAACAATCACTGGAATTTAAAACAAAACAAGAACAAAACAGCCCGTACTCAGTGCTCCCTTCTTCGTGACCCCTGCCCTCCTGCCATGCCCCAGCTCTTGACTTAGATAGAAATCCTCATTGGAGGGTGCTTTCCTTAGAACTACCTTGGGGCCAAGAAGCTGGGGGCCCACCCAGACCAGCAGGCCTGGCCAAAACTAAGCCAAGCGTGCCAGATGTGCAGCCCGACTGACTTCAGCTGCATGGAAAAAAAAAAAAAATGCCACTGCTTGATTATGTAAAATCCGTCTGGATCCACAGCAGAAAAACCAAGTTGGAAAGGCCCTCACAGACCATCTGGTCCACCCTGCTTCATCTCCTAGTGAGGAATCGGGGGCCCAGAGATGGGGAGTAACTTGCCCAAGGTCACTCAGTAGGTCATGGACAAGCAGGGGACTAGAACAAGTGTCCTCAGGCTACCGTCTCCTGTATCCTTCCCCACTCCAGAATACCACCTCTGGACTCTCCAAGCCTGGGCAGAATGAGGATCTAGAGCTTTGGGGGTGGCTGGGCTCCACTCCTGGCCACATGAGCAACACGAATAAACTCAGTTCAAACATCTCCCAGGTCCCTAGTGCATGCCAGATGCTGGGAAGGCCAAGATGAAGGCCATCTTTTTACAACGAATGCACAGAAGTAGAATGTCCTTGCTAAGTTCTACCATAACCCTAAGAATACTCCCCAATATTGTGAGGTATGGTCAGGCTGGGTCCTAAACCACCTCTCTGCCAGCCCTCAACTTGCTACTAGACACATCTTATGCCACAGGACCAGGGCTCTGTCCACCTTAGACACCTCAACACCAAACAAGAAAAAGCCAACAGATAGGACATAACGTGAGGATGGCCAAATCCTCTGACCCCAGGAGTAGCCTTGCAGCCTGGCAGTCGAAGGAAGGAAGTCCCCTGGTGTTCCTTTCTGAGGGGCTGGGATGGGGGGTAGACAGCTACACCCTCCCACCTACCCTGGATGCCTCACTGGCTTCGAAATTTAGCAGCAACGGGGCATGGAGTCCTGATGTGAAACCTGGGCTGGCCACCGTGGGACAGGATCTGGTCAAAGCTGGGTCAGCCAACCCAGGCTGGCTATTTCGGCGCAAAGACCCCCCTGCCGCACAGCTGCCCGCCCAGACTGTGGCCAAGCAGGGGAGGAAGTGTAATTGTTGGCAGCAGATAAAACCCGATAGCATCTCTACTTTCCTTCTAATATCAGAGTGGCCGCCTGCAAGAGGAGCGAGGGGCAGGGCCGGCAATCAATAACTAATATTCCCGTCATGCGCCGGCCTGCTCCGGAAATGGGCAGTCACTACCTCCCTTCCAGAGAGATACCCTTTCCCCTCAGCAGTGACCCAGCCTGAGTAGGTCAGCATCACAGCCAGGAAGCACCCTATCCACCTTCATCTTCATCTGACTGATTAGAAAACCATGTCCTCACCTGAGGAGGGCGTGCCGGAGGTGGGGGGGAGGGGCGGGGAGGGGAACAAAGTAGGCTGAAGTCACGCAGGAAGCAGAGAGTCTGGGGAACACAGGTCCCTGCTCCATCTCCACCACCACAACCCCCCCAATTCTTGGAGGTTCATCCTGACTAGGGTTCAGAAAATACCTCTAGTCAAGAGGATCCAGAAGTTACCTCTGTTTGGTGGTGGCTGGAAGTAGCCAAATAAGGGCAGGAATCAGTCTGGGCTTTCTGACCACACACCCCTGAACGTCACAGGGGAGGGCCCAAGAAGTATGTCTGGAATTAGGCCTTAACCATGGACAATTATACCAAAGCAGGAAGTTAAGAGCTGCCCACATATCAGGCAGACCTTCCCCTGCCCCAGACTCAGGCCAAAATAGAAGCCAACAGCCTATTTAAAAAATACAGCTGGCTATTGTCCACCTCTTCCCACCACAGCAGCTTGCTCTGGGCACCCAGATGCCAGCAAGCAGCCTCCACAGGCATGCACACAGGTGGAGCCCAGCACCCAGGGCTCTGTCCACCAGGCAGAAAAGCCACAACTGCACTGTATTCAGGGTCCATGGCCTCGTGTGGGAGGATGTGTAAGCCTGGGAAAGAAGGTCCAAGCAGACAGAACACCTGTGGGAAGACCACCAGCTAGGTACAGAACACCCAACTGCAGTGGCCAGGAAGATGGCTGCCCCTTGGCATGGATGACTATCTCAGTCAGCGGCCCCTGGGCTTCCCTTCCGGGGAAAGGGCAGAAACCTGTCTGGGGTCCATGGGTTTCCAAGGATTTGAATGTCTCATTCTCTTCCAAGTCTGGCCCCTCTTCCCGATGCCTTACCCCAAGCCAAGCCCCAAGTAATGCCTGGTCTGGTCTAACCTAGAGCCTACACACTCCATTTCTGAGGCTGTACTCTTTTCCATCCCAGGGCAAGGCTCCAGTTTGGGCGGCATGCTAGGAAGGTATGCAGATACACACGTGGCCATCCAAAGCCCTCAACCGCCACCCCTGTGCCCCTCTCACTCCCCTCACTGCCATCATAGTGGTAAGGCAACCCGCTCTTTCTGGTTTTGGGCAACACCCAAATTTCACTGATTCCTCCTCGGATGGTGAGCAGCATGTCCAAACCCTTCTCTCCTGGGAGTCAAGATCAACCGAAAGGTGAAATCTTACAAAGCAGAAGTGTCATCTAGGTCATCTCCCATACCCTTAACATCTCCAAGAGGGGTCTGTCCCCCTTGCTTAGATGTCTTAGTAACAGGGAGCCCCTGTCTCCCACAGCCTGCGTCTCACTCCTGGATGCACAGGTGTGAAAGTCTAGCTTACACCAAGCAAAGTCTCCTTGGACTGTGTATCAGTGCTCCCAGTTTTGAACTTTTGGGCTTCACAGAGAGATCTTGGCCTTCTTTTCTATACAACGCTCTTTCCACATTCTTTTCTGGAAGTGCTAGCCTTTCAAAGTGGTGGGGAACATAGGTAGGTTCTCAAACCCCACCACAGACAGGTTTGAACGAATGAAATGTTACACTCCAAGAAGCTCCTTCTAGCCCTGCACGCTGATACCTCTCGGAGATGGCATTCCCCAGTCTCAGCCTGGTTAAAATCAATGAGCCTCCCCCCCAACCCCCAGCTGCCAGGGAACCGCCGAGATAGGGGGAGAAGGAGGCACAGAGGGGCCAGCAGCCACACCCAACCCTGACAAGACAAAGCTCCCAGAGGCCAACAAGGTGTGTTTTGGAGAAGACCAGGCTCTCACCCCACGTGGGACCTGCCCCTGCCTTTGGCGGGCGGAGTGCGGGCACAGATGCTCGCGGGATGCCGACTGTGATCACACTCGGAAAAAATCAAGTGGTAAACCAGAGGGAAAGGATTCCGAGACCTGCCAGGATGGTGGGTTTTTTGTTTTTTTTTAGATTACGCCTAAGGTTTGTAGTTTGGACAGGCAAAGTAAACAATGACGATGACAGCAGCAACAAAACAGAAACAAAGAACAGTTTACTTGTTTAAAAAAAAAAAAAAGCCTTTTGTTATAAAAGACAGCTCCCCACGGCCTTGGAAGCAGCCCCACCGCCTCCCTGACCAGGGGCGGGCTGTGTCGTGCCTTCGAAGCTGGTGTGAAGGAAACCAGCTCGGGCAGAAGTGACAGCACGTGCGGAGGGGAGAGTGGGGGCTGCTCTCCATCTCTTTTCTCCCGTCCTCAGGTTTTGGAAGGGGTGGAGAAACGGATGGGAAGGGCTGGAACCAGCATAAAGCAACCGTATTTAGACCATGGCAAACTGAGCTCCTCCTTACTTGTCTCTCCCTCCCTCCCGCCTGCCTGGGTCTGGCCTGGAGCGAAAGGAGCACGAGACCGAGGGGGGCCAGCACGTACCTGAAAGAAACCCGGCGGGATGGGGCCTCCCGGCATCCCATCGTTGGGGGGAATGTTGCCAAGCACAGGGCTCGGGGCGGCGGCTGCACTCTGTGGAGACAAGGAGGCGGAGAGTGAGAGGCTGCACCCACCGAGAGACCCAGAGCTCCGAACCCCGGCCCCCAGTTCTCCCCGTCGGCCCGCGTCCTCCACACACCCGCCTCAAACACCACCTTCCCAGGGGTGTCTCTCACTGGGCAAGTGGTGGACTCTCCGACCTCTGTTTTCTCATCTTTACAATGGGAGGACAACATCCACCGCTGCGCACGCGCACCGCAGAGCCCAGCACGCAGCCGCTGCTGCAGACGTACGGACGCTGCTGCTGACGTGCGGACGCCCTGCCTAACCCACTCAGCTGCTTGACGAAGCCCCGCACGGCGGCCGAGGCGCTTTATAAATGCTTGTGCCCTCTCCAACAGGATGCGTGCTGTATCGAGAGCACATCCATCACTATCCACAGCTTAATGAACGAACAGACACCCTGCTGGGAAACGTCCCTGGAGGGGTCGACGAGGGCGGGGGCCTTTCGGCCCCGTCAGGGTCCTGGGTGCCATAGGAGATGAGGTGGCCCGCGCAATGGGGGGACTAGAGGCACTTTTCTTCTTAAATGCTGCTATTCTGGCGTTTACCTGGTACATCTGCCTCAGCAAATGCCTCCCGGGGGTGAACAGACGTCGTTCGCCCCAGCCTGGCCTCCTTCCAGACAATCTGTGTCCCACCTGCCATGTGGTCAGCATGTCTGAGCCTGGGCCCGCACGCACACAGGCAGGGTGAGGCTGATGGGGCGAGTCACACACCTCCCGCCGCCCCCTCTCCCCCCACACCCTGGCCACCGCGGCTGGTGCCCTGCACACACACCCCTCCGCCCCCCAAGCACTCCTCCCACAGGACCCCCCCACTCCCATCTCAGTGTCACCAATCACACACACCCCACTGAGAGTTTGAGACTCAATCACCAATGGCCTCCCAGGGGTCTGAGGGGTTCTCTGGGACCCCCGGGGTCAGGAAACAGACTGCCTCTTTCTTTCTTACAAATGCTGCAGAATTCTTCTTCCCTTTCCTCAGCCAGGAAATAGGAACCAGAACTCCTAACTTCCAACTCTGATAGAAGGAAATGAGGTAATGTGTGGATCCCATGGACACACTACCTGTAGCAAGATGAACTGACACCCCCGGGGGACCCATGCATCTGGGCTCCAGTGCCGTTCCCTGTACTAGCAACAGAGGGCCGTGGGCAAGCCGCTTGGCCTTCTCGGCCAGCTTCCTGTGCAAAGTGGGTATCGCTGTTGTCCTGCCTGTTCATCGGGGTTGTGGGAGGCTACAGGACAGGGTGGGCTGAGTTTGTGAACCGGGAAAGCTTGGTAATCTGGAAGCAAGGGGGGCTCAGTATGGGCATGCACTGGGTGTCTTAACAGACCCAGCAAAAGAGACTGGGGAGGGGATGGGCTGGCCACGTGTGCCCAGCATCTCAAAATGCTGCCTACCGAAAGGCAACCCTCTCTGTAAATAAAGAGATTCGCAACCATCCTGCCATGTGTTACAAGCATCCCAAACATCACGAATGAGCTCTTCCCACCTTCCCGGGTAAGAGTCCCACTCAGAAGGAGGAGGGGCCAGCGGGCCTCTGCCTATAGCCTCCCCCCCCAACCCGGGACCCAGCATTATCTGGGTAAGGGCCGCCTGGGGGAGCACGCCCGGCTATCCATCAGCTGCACGGTTCGTCTGTGGTTGGTGGTTCTGTGCAAATGCAACTTTTCAGGATTTACAGCCAACAATCACCCCTCGGAAGCAGGGGCAGGAAAGCTTGAAAGAAAAATTGGAGTGAGGTAAACAGGTACCCACGTTTTCTTCAAGTTCTGTCAGAGACGGGTTTTATATTTAACTCTTTAACCCTTCGGGAACTTAGTTTGGTACAGAATATAGATTTTGCTCCTCAGGCAGTGGCCTCAGTATGATTTTGCCCCACTCATTTGAAATCTGGAGGCAAAATCCTTACAAAGGCTTGGGTCTATTTCTGTGCTTTTAAATTCTGTCCTACGTGTCTCTATTGTTCATCGTCATGATGGGAGTTTCACCATGTATCTTACTTTCCCCTCCAATTGTTCAGTGGAAGTTTTCTGGCTCATTTTCACCTACCTATCCCTCCAAACATCAGATCATCTATAAAAGTCACCCTCCTGTTGAAAGAAAAAAGTTCACATATGTACACACACACACACACACACACAAATCTGGAGGAGAAATGCCGTCTTTCCTCAAACAGAGGTGCCCTCCCAGGACATGGTCTTTCTCCAATTACTCACACCTTCGTGCAAGTCCCGCAGTCGAGCAGGTGGGGGGGGGGGGGGGCAGGAGGACGACAATATTATCAGGTAGGTGGGAGTAGGCGACATGGGGAAAACCAAAATCCAGTCTTGTTTAAACTGACTAAATGTTTTATTCAACAAATGTGGCACCGACATGTTTGCGGGACGATGACAGGAAAAATGGAACTCCTGACTGGGGAGGCCCTAGGTGGTATGCCTTGGGCCCCATGCTAGAAACAGGCTGGGTACTCCCGGCCAACCCCTGCCCTCTCTCTCCCTGAACTCCCAGGAGGCCTGTGAGGTGGACACAAGCACCCTCGCCTGAGAGATGGAGACACAAGCGTCTGGTGAGGAGAGTGGGCTCAAGACAGCCCTCTCCCGTTTGTCCCCGTCTGCCCGGATCTACTCCACCCCGGCCTTCAACCCAGAACCATGCTGTTTTTACAGAAAGATCTGGAAAGCCTCACCAATTTGATTCTTTGAATTAGCATTTATCGTTTAGTATACAACACTTGCTTATTATAGAACACAGCAAAGGAAAGAGAAAATTAGCCACCGTGCTTTGTTAAAGAATGTCAAGAGCACTTCCCCTTCTCATTACGCGGCCAAAGAAAACATGAGTTTTTAATGAGTCTAATATTATGTAGAGGTAACATTATTTAACCCATTTAATTAACAGGCATCACATCGGTGTTTGCTACCTCGGTAGTTACAATACGGTACCTCTCTGGTATTCGGACCTATTTTTTGGATCACTACCTTTTGAAATGGGTCTATGCTGACCACTCGTAGATCTTCTTTTATGGGAGGACGTTCATGTCCCTTGCTATTGGTATATTTGACTTTTTCCTTAGTGATATATAAGAGCTCTTTATATTTTAAGGATACAACATATGGATATCTTAGAATTAAAAACAAACACACAAACAACTTTTTAATGAAAATTTGGACCCGGGAGCATGACTTACAAGGCTCCCTCCCTCCGAGATCTCCTTTCCCNNACAAAATCAGAAGTGAGTCCATGGTCCTTTGAATGTCAGGACTGGGGTAACCGTGGTTCCAGAACATGGATGGTGCAATTCTCTGACATCTGGGTGGAGGACAGATTTTTGCTAGCCTCCAATGAAAGGAAAGCCATCTTAGCAGTGATTAAGGTAGCAGAAAGCTGAGGAGACTTTTATCATTCAAAGCCTTGTCCAGCAGCAAAAATAAGCAAAATAATTAACCTGAATTATGACAGTTACTGCTATTCTTTGATTATGAAGGAAATATGTGCTCATAACGGAAAACTTTCAAAAGGGCAGAAAAGTATGAAGCAGCAAATGAAAAGCAGCAGCCGGTGTTACAGGGCAACAAAAGGGTTAAGTACTAACTGTGGTTCACAAAACGGAATCCACAGACCCCCTCCTCCGGACCCCACACCTGCCAGCAGGGGCCGTTTTACCCATCTCTGAGATGTGAGGCATACAGCAGGTGTTCAATAAATGATTACGACTTTTATTATTCAAAGACCTGCTCAAACCTGGCCATCCGGAGCCAGGCCTTTCCGGATTGCTAGGAATCGGCCTCTCCCTGCGGTTTCCAGCTTTGAGTTAGAGCTCCATTAAAGCACTCAGCAAAGCGTCTCATGTGAGTTTTCTCTAAAAACACAACCCAAACCGAAAGCCCCTGACGTTCACTGAGGCCTACAGCTTTCGGGGCTGTGGTGGGTGCAGGGGAGGGAACCCTCGCACTGGAGCAGGGCAGTAAAGAGCACTGGATTCTGAAGCCAGAGACCTCCCTGTGAGCTCGGGTCCCTGCTGGGAGCCTCAGTTTCCCCATGCGTCCAATGGCCGGGTTAGACAGGACCACCTCTTGGGCCCTTCTTCTGAGCCGCTCTTCCCAACCCAGTCTGCACACCCAGGGGGCAGGGACTGGAAAGTGCAGCCCGTGCGTGAACAGGAGAGCCCTCTCTCCGGAAGACTCTGAATTTTAACTCTTCTCTGTTCATTACAGAACACTTAAGAGATAAAGATTAGAAACCTTCTTGTTATCAGAGCCTGCAGGTAAGAGCCGATGACATCTGAGCTCGCCCCACCCAGGCCCTCCTCACCCACGTTTATCTATATATGCATACATACACAGACTAAAAAAAGCAGAATCAAATCAGGCATGCAGTTTGGTAACTCACGCATTTTTTAAAAAACTAACTTCAAGTTCTTTTCTACATAGAAAACAGGCCTTGCACCGGGTGGCGTGGCCCACTCCAGCCAGCTGCCTCCTCTAAGACTCGGGGGTCAGAGTTCACGTGTGAAGCTCAAGGTGCCTTCGGACAGCTGCCTGAAGCTCCTCCAGCTCCCCTGTAAAGGATCATATTTTTGTTCGTGGCCTGGGAGTCTTCCAAGGAGGACCGAGCCCACAAGCCTCTCCCTTAAGAGTAGGGCTTCTTTACAATCCCACGGCAGTTACACAGCCAGCCAGCCGGGCCCGGGGCTCACCGCCGCACCGCAGCCTGCCCGCGTGCTCCAGACCCAGGCCAGCTGGTCTCACACGTGCCCTCCAACGGCAGGCGTCCGGCACTAGCAAATCTGCTTTTCAGTGGTGACCACCCCTGCAGGGCCGAGCATCCTGATGCATCCTCCACTAACCCACCCAACACCACGAGAGTACAAACGCCCTGGCAAGTCCCAGACGTGGTGCCGGGCCCTTTCCTCGCTCGGTACCAACAAGTCCCCTGTGGCTCCAGGACCAGCAGGGTCGGTCCAGAGGAACAGGAGACAAGCTCCCAGAAGCCTCCCGTCTCGTATCGCACAGTATCTTGTGATAGGTAAGACGTGCTCATGCTTCCTTCCAGAAGTGTGGGTCTGGGGGATTCTCCCTGCAAGGTATTATCTTCCAGCCCCCACCCCAAGTACCCCAGTTCTCCTCACTCACAATCCAGCATGGGACCCTCCCCCCCATTTTCACTATTTTAAAATGATCCTCAGGGCGCCTGGGTGGCACAGTCAGTTAAGCAACTGACTCTTGGTTTCGGCTCAGGTCGTGATCAGGGTTCTGAGATCGAGTTCCGCATTGGGCTCCACACTCAGTACAGAGTCTGCTTGGAATTCTCTCTCCCTCTCCCTCTCCCTCTCTCACTCATGTGTTCTCTCTCTCTCTCTCACATAAATATCTTTAAAATAAATAAAAACAGAAATAGAAATGATCCTCTGCACACGAAGCCCCTAGAAAACTGAATAAAACCAAATGCTCAGAGTGAACCGCAGGACTCCTGCCAGCTTGGCCAGCCCCTCCTGATTTACAAGGCTGCAAAATGGAACTTTGTTCTGCAATCCCCTCCCTCCTCGCCCCACCCCAATACTCAGGCCTCGGCGTGTAGCAACATAGAGCCCACATGCAAAACCACCAAGTACAGCCTTTCTTGACTGAAACTCAACACAGGCCATGTGGCCAAGCACCCAGGACGCCACAGGGTGTGTGGCATATGGCTGGGTGCGCACAGCTGGGAAAGAGAGGTCACTTAGAGGAGTGAAGGCACCCTCCTGCCGCGTACGTGAGAAGGGCAAGTGAGAAACGAAGGTCTTTGTGGGATGCTTGTGTCCAGGGGAAGGACAGATGCTTGCACGGGTATCATCAAGACAGAGCCTTCAGGGGCGCCTGGGTAGCGCAGTCGTTAAAGCGTCTGCCTTCGGCTCAGGGCGTGATCCTGGCGTTTCAGGATCGAGTCCCACATCGGGCTCCTCCACTGGGAGCCTGCTTCTTCCTCTCCCACTCCCCCTGCTGTGTTCCCTCTCTCACTGGCTGTCTCTCTGTCACATAAATAAATAAAATCTTTGAGAAAAAAAAAAAAAAAGACAGAGCCTTCAGCAATCTGTGCAAAATACTGGAGTGACCTAGGTCCCTCGGGGCCGAGTTTCCTAGAGGAAATGTTAATCTTAGCAGGATAGATGAGCTGAAGATGTTGACGAAGGAGTGGCGAGAATGTCATCACCCAGAGAGAAAGGCCAAGACGGAGAGAAGTGGGGTCAAAAAAGGGAGAGGTACAGGAAGAGGCCTCTTGGTTTTGGGCACAGACCACAGAAGAGAATCGGTTCTGGAGAACAGGGGCTCTAGTTCTGCAGCTTGGAGAAAACACAGAGCTGTTGGTACGTGAAGAGACAGAACCAGCTGGCATTAAAAATAGGTTCAGATGACACACGGGAGTGAATGACACAGGATCCCTGCCTCCAAATAGCCAGGGGCTGTCACGTGGAAGGAGGAGTGGATGTCCTCTCCTGGTGCCAAGGGATGGCTCTGGGTCCAGCAGTAGGTGCTCTGAGCTACCAAAAGCTTTTCCAGTTCCGAGCATCAGAGCGAGCAGCCTCAGGAAGTGGTGGCCTGGGCTAACTTGGGGTGGCTCACAGCTGGCACACATAAAGAGCGCACTACAGCTCTGAATATGTGGCCTTGATCTCTGCTCTCCAACTCAGAGCCATGCTGACTGCCTCAGCCTCAGTTTCCCCTCTGCCACATTACCTACCACCTCCCGGTGTTTCGTGGGGATTATGAGGATAGACGAGACCTGGAATGAGGGCTCCCACTCTGGCTGCAAACCACCTACTGTGTGACCTGCGTAAGCCTTCCTGCCCCTGGCCTCTGCTCAGCTCCAAAGGAGGTGGATGACGTCCTGCAGTTTCAATGAAACAGTGGGCATCGCACTGAGCTCTAAGCTGAGGCCACGTGTAGGCAGAAAAAGCCCTGAGCTGCCACAGCCAGGCCATCAGGCCCACGGGAGAGCTGTCCTGACACCAGAGCTTCTTCCAAAGTCTCCTGGCTGAGGGGCTCAAGGTCGGGACGTGGAGAAGGGGTACGGAAAGAAGCAACTACCTTTCATCCTGACCCCGGAGATCAGGAGGGGGGAGGGTGGGACTGACTCCTCAACATCCCCGCCAAGAGATCATTTCTGTTTACCAGTAAGGAAACTGAGGCACAGAGAAGCACATGATCATGAGTGGCTCTAACTTTACTCTCCCTGTCCTTCCACCCTCTCCCCCCAGTCTTAGGCCCACAAACCCAAACACAGTCTCCCCATCAACCTTGCAGTTCCCGAGGAGAGTTTTGTAAGCTTTCTGACACTTAAGAAACAACAGAGCATCACAAACACGAGGGGAGCACAGTGCGTTCTCTGCAGCTGGGACCATCTACAGGTTTTGCTCTTCTCCCGAAGTGCATGGACTTAGTCCTGCTCCTTCCAGCAAATACTTGATGGAGTTGGCCTTCAGCAAGGGGTGTGGGGAGGGGGGTGTGTGTGTGTGTGTGCGCGCGCGCACGCGTATGCATGTGTGCGTGTAGGAATGCATGAACCCGCTGAAGAGTCTGCTGGATCTAACTGGCAAATTACCCTGGGAAGAGAAGGAGAAACAAGGTAGGTGGGAGCTTAAAAAGGTTACAAGTGCTTTACACACATCGGACGCACTTCGCAAACACTTGCTCCCGGGGCGGCGGGGATGCGCCGAGCCTGCCAGGGCAGCAGATGACAGCGCACTGAGGAGTGTGGGAAGGTGCTCCGGGCGGGTGCGGTGAGGCGGGGATTAGTGGGATCAGGGAGGCTTTATGGAAGAGGTGGCACTCAAGCCAGGGCCTTAAAGGACGGCAGGACTCGAAGATGCGGGCAGTGATACGGAGGTGAGAGATTACTGCTGTCATCTCAGCCCTCCCCGGGAGCCAGGCCTCTGACAGCCTCTCCTTCAGAGCACAGATCCCGCCGAGGTGGGGAGCCTCCACTTCGTCAGAGCTCCGTCCCAGCCCAGTTTCGGGGGCAGGGGATCTGGGGCTGGGGCTGACTCACTTCCCTCCTCCACAAGGGGGTTCTTCTGCAGAAGGGGAGTGTGGCCTAGCTTCTTCCCCCGCCTTCCCAACAACCCGGTCGGGAGTCCAGCTGAGGACGTCGAGGGATTTGTCCAGGGTCATGCAGCTCAGCTTCGACAGGCCTAACTAGAAGTCAAGCCCAGATGTGCTAAAACCAGAGCCCAGTTCTCGGCCATGTCCCGGCTTCTCTGGTCTTAGTTCCGAAGCTGATGCTTAAAGATGGTCACCCAGGAACAGAGAGGTCAGGGCTCAAGGCCCAGCCTTTCCATTCTCCAGGAGCCCCTCACGGTCACCTGTAAAAGGGGAGCCCTCTATCTTCTGCAGGGCATGGGAAACGTAAACAGGACTCTCAGGCAATGGGTTCAGGTCGAGACAGGTGATCAATGAACAGAAGCCCCTGCGCCAGGGACACAGTACCAAGGCAGACAAGAGACTCGCTAAGTTTCTATGAGTCCACGAACACAGAGCAAGCCAGGGAAGGAAAGGGGGTCACAGCTGTAGGAGGACATCTTCTGCTCAACAGAAGCCACTCTTCTGAGCAGTGGCCTCTCTCTACCCCATGCTAGAGAAATAGGATTTCATTAAAAACAAACAAACAAACAAACGCACTCCAGTCAGGACATTTCCGAAAGAAGAACTGGCTTCCTTCCCAGTGCTGAGAAGGCCACGGCCACTATCCCATCGAGCCTTGCCCATCCATCCCTGGGAGCACCCAGCTTCTGCTGGGAATGGATCAAAGGGTACCGTTTGTGTAAGAGGTGGAGCCCCACATAATTAATACCTGGTTATACCGTGGATGCCAGCCAGGGCACCCTCCTCCGTGTGCAAACACCTCTCCGGCTGGGCCACACAGCACAGGGCGCGGGTTCTAGGCATGTACACGCAAGACAGGGGAGATTAAGGGCTAGAGGTGCCCCCACAAATGAACAGTACAGAATGGATCAACAGCACGCTATTTGTATAATGCCGATTCTCTTCTTAAAGAGAGGTGAGCTCCATGGCCTGGGTTTACACCATTAGCAACGCACGCACGCACACGCACACACACACGCGTGCACACACACACAGAGTCTTAAAGGAGCTACTTACAACCGCAAACATGTCATAGTAGGCCAGTGACAGTTCCTTAACAAGAACACTGGCAGTTGCCTCTGCAAAGCGGAAAATTCCCTGGCGGGGACCCACACACGCGCTCAGTTCCAATGACAACTTAATCCTGCCAGGACTGAGGTGCGCAGAGAACAAAAAAAAAAAAAAATCGCCTGCTTCTAGAAACTTTTAAGTTTGAAAGAAATCATTAAAGGCATGACCCTCAGAACTTCTTTTAAAAATGGGAGCCCACACTTTGTTCGGCCGGCACCAAATTTAGCGGGGACCCAGTCACTTGCCTTCAGTTCATCCTCTGCTGTGATAGGACGAAAGTGCAGTCTGTAAAGTTCGCCGGGGTCCCCGATGTCAAGGCCAGAGAAGCGGACACTGGGCCGGGGAGGGTGCGTCAAGGCAGGGGCCGGGCGGGGCGCAGGTGAGGAGCCCAGCAGCGCGGTCTGCACGGCCAGCACGCAGGCTCCAGGCTGGGCAGATGCCACCTACGCCTTTAAAGTGCGCACTAATTGTGCTAATTTAGCTAACAGTCTCGGTTTTGTCCCCCACCCCAGTCAACCAGCATCCTCTGGTACTGCTGGAGATGCAAGCTGTTGGCCTTAGTGTTTTGTCAGCCATTAAACGATTCGTCGGAGTCATTAATTGATTTATTACTGCTGCCTGCTCAGAGGGTTTAGCAAATAGAGAATGATGTAGGTCACAACGCGAAGGAAATTGGACCAAACACCACCATGAGAAGCTGGGCACTTAGAGAGGGTGCCACTGTCCACTCGGGCAGCCCTCCATGCCCAGCTGTCAGATGGGGGACAGCAGAGCTGGCTCTCCTGCCTGAAATCCGGGTGCCAGACTGCCTCCTGCTCAGGAGCCGGTGCTGCCAAAGATGTAGAAGGGAGAGAACCTTGTCCAGAGGCCCCTGGCAGCTGGGTCCCCGGCACCTGCCAGGCACGATCACCAGCAACCGAGTTAGAGGGGGAGAGAAGCCTCCACTGGCCCCCACCCAGTAGGTGCTGGGTTCCAACGGCTGGGCCTGTGTGTCAGCCTTCCAGGGCACTGGGGAGGCCAGGGAGAGGCCCCCAGCCAGGGCTCCATTCCTCTAGAGGTGACAGGCTCCAACCACACTCTCTCTGTTCCTGCACTGCCCACAGGAGTGCCGGCACAGCAGCAGCTGACGGTAACAGGTGTCTCCTGAGGCCTGGCCCTTCAGGACTGCTCTCTGACCCTTGAAACAGTCCTAGCAGGTAGGTGGCATTACCGTCCCCATGCTGGCGAAGAAAACAAGCATTACACAGCAGGCCAGGGAGCCGCAGTCCTGGGCATCGAACCCAGGTCCACCTGACTTCAAAGTCCACATTCCCTCCCCTCTATCACACCCTTTAGCTGACACCAAAGGGCACTACGGCTCGGCCTCAACAATAACCCCACACCAAACTAGCTGGGTGAACAAGAGCAGAGCAGCCCCCCTTCTTCTCAAAGCCCCCGGTGCCTCACTTATAAAGGGACAGAGTCAAGATGGGGGAGCCCTAAGTCTCCGTGGGGGGGGGGGGGCGCTGGGACTGCAGGACTCAGTTCCTCCCACCACCCCAGCGGCACTGGCCCATGGGGGGACGCTGATGGCCTGGCCATGCTGCCAACACAGATCACACCGCCCAGTGCCCACTTTCTGCTGTGAGTGCGCCTCATGCTGGGAGCAAGCCCTCCCATGTGTCCCCTGCTGCCCTACCTGCCCTTCAAGCCCCAACCTACTGCCATAGGACCGGGAAGCCTCCCCAGAACACGGCCGGGTACCCAGGAGCACACGATGAAGGGTTGCTGCACTGGGAACAGTCCAGAGAGAAGTAACTCTCATCCCGCCCTGCTCCCAATTCCCAGGGTTGTGAGCAAACACAGGGGAGTGGTGTTGAGATGAGGGGAACTAGAATGCTCATTTTACAGAAATGTTAACACTCCCAACAAGAGGATTACAGGGTCACAGATTCTGTGTGTGGGGGCGGGGGTGTGTGTGTGTGTGTGTGTGTGTGTACATGTCTGTCTCTAAAGCAGGAAAGGTAAACACTCTGGTACCTTGTGTCCCTAAGGAACAAACACAGCCAGTCTGGTTGACTCAAATTCTGTGAGTGCAGGCGTCAGCCCCTCAAAGACACATCACACGCCCGCCCTGCTCAGTGGCACTGGAGAACAGAGTCCACCCCAGCAGGCTTTCAGAGGACCTCAGAGGGGGATTACTTAGTTTACTTCAAAAGTGATGCAGAGGGGCTGCCAAGCCAGGTCAGGGGTCTGACAAGAGCTGGTCAGCTTCAGTCCTCGATACAGCCCCAACCCGCAGAGCCCATTCTAGGGCCTGCTGACAACCCGTGGGGCGTTCGAGGGCAAGGCAGGGGGGCCTCTTCAGAGCTCCCCCACAAAGAGGTCTACAGAAATGTGTTGGGTGTCTATCAGGTGTACAAGGCATGGCTCTCTTGCTAGCATTGCCCCATATCTTTTGGGATCCTAGTGAGAAACCTGCTAATGGGGTGTGGCCAAGAGCCCAGCCTGGAAGGACCAGAGATGACCTAACAGGTCAAAGGCTTCTAGGGGACAGAGGAGTTTATCTACTGAGAATTCTGATCCAAACTTGGCTTCTGAAACAGACCCAGGATTTCCCATAGAGGTGGTCTACCCCCTACTCCATACTGCATCGAAAGCACAAAGGAAAGTCTTTATAAAGAGATGCATCAGGGTCCAAGAAGTGAGATGCCTAAAGTCCTGTGGAGAAAGAATCACCTACTGTCACGTACACATATTTAGGACTCCAACTCCCAAAGGCCTTTCCTTCACCCGTATTTCCCGGATGCGCACGCCCAGCCGCCCCCTGCACAGGTCGGTGTCGCTCTCTGGACCGCTGCTCCGTGCTCTCTCCCTGGGCGATGCCTCTCCATCCTTTATGTATTCCTCATCGCAGCACTTGTCACATCTGACTGTTAATTCCTTATTAAATTGGTCAGCTGTCTTCCCGGGGACAGGGGCAAGGATGGTGCACACAGCAGAGACAAGGTGCTGGCTCAGTAAATATTTTCTGGATGAATAAAGTCCTTGCAGAAATCCTGCCTCTCAAGAGTATCCACCATGTCTACAAAGTCAAACTCTAAGGCTAGTCACCTACTAACTTACCATTTGGCTACATCCATACAACCACTCCCTGCCCCCACAAAATGCACCCCACAGACAGGAATCCTCTGCCAGTTTGAGGACTGCCCTTCACAGCTGGACCCTCCAAACCACAAGTTTCTAAGAGATGTGGTTCCTGCGATCAGAGATGAGCCACAGGGCAAGCCCTCAGCTCACTCAGGAAAAATGTGTCCTCTTCCTCCTCCCTGATTCAATTCCTCACTTGACATGAGAACTTGAGAAGGGCAGAGAGAAGAGGGAGGGCAGAGACCAGGCTCTCTGAGCTCACAGGGTCCTCTGGTTGCCCCCTGTTCTGCCCCCTCCCTGTGCTTACTATGCCCTGGGAATGGCTCCAGCCTCTCATCAACCAGGTCTCAGGTCCTCCGCTCCCCAAGGGACACTGTGCTACTTTCGAGGTCTCTCCCAGACAAGCTCCCTATCACCTTCCATTTATCTACCTATAGAACTCCTAGTCACCCATCCATGCCCAGCTCAAATGTCACCACCTCCCAGCCCCAGATCAAACACTAAAGTCCCCGAGTAGGTTCATGAGCTAGAACTCAGTATCAGAAGATACCAGTTTCCACCTGCAACTGTCTCAGGAGGCATTCAGTGGAACATTCAGTACCAATGAACTCCTAACCGAGGGCTGCCGTGGTCAAGGCAGAGAGCAGTGCAATGAGGGTTTCAGCTCCCCAGCTCCCTGGCTAATTTAGATGGGCAGGCAATTCACCCTGACTCGAGATGTTCCCCCAATACAAGACAATACCTCTACTGGGGTTGGCATGAGACTTAAAGCAAACAAAGAGATAATGAAGCGCTGTGATCTCATATCAACCCCCCCTTCCCCCCCCCCCAACCTTCCTCTTCTCTCGTGCCCTAAGCTTCAGCCATGGGGAACACTCCCTGGCCTCCAGCTGGTACAGAGACCATCCCCCCCCCCACCCAGAGTGCCCACACCTCCCTGTCGCCATGTCAACCCTCCACCTGTCCCTCGGGCCACCCTGGGTACCGGGCAGGATGATTTTTTTCATCTTCCAAGCCCACGTGAAACTCTACCTGTGACTCCTTCAGAATTTTCTACGTGGCCTTACTGTAAGGACAAAAGCTACCTCCCTGCAGGACTGTTGGTTCCAAAGAACAGAACCCAAATATTTACTATGCCTAATCATCAATAACCATCGAATAGAATGACTGGGGACTATGAAAGAGCTTTTTGGACAAAGCTAGGCCTGGCTCTTCTGGGAAATTTCTTCCTTATTTTTCTCCTTTATAAAGATGTAACTTTAACGAACAGAACAGACTTTCATAAACCCAAATGTCAAAAGGGACGAAGAGGGGCCTTATCTTCCAGTGTTTCTATGTTTTTCTCTTCAAGCAATCATTGCAGGAGAGAAATATGGAAACCTTGAAAAAGGCTTGAATTTGAGTCTTGGTTCTGTCCTCGCTTGAATCTCGTGAGTCGCAGAGACACGGGAGGACTGTCCTTGATGGATGACTAAGTAAGTGCCCCCCTCTGCCACAAATGTGTCTAAAGCAGTCTGTCTGTCTTCTGTTTTGCCTAATTCCATTTGAGACCATGGCCTGGGTCTTCTCCACTGAAGACAGAAGTTTTTAATTAGATTTGGGTAATCCGCAGGCCTTCGGAAACTTCAAATCTACAGCCTCAGAACAGGAGGGGGTCCCACAGCCCCTCTGTTTTAGATGCGGCCTCCGGCTCACAGACCTGGGTCCAGGGCAGGAATCCGATCTGGGACTTCGGTATCCCAAGATGTCTGTACCTTGGCACTCTCGTCTAGAAAACTGGGCAAAGAAGCCCTGCCTTCACAGAGTCTGTGAAAGTTTCTGCGGCCTCCCCTAGAACTCTGCCTGGCTTACATCCATCGCGTACTCCATAAATAACTGTGAATGGACACTCCTTCTAAACCCTCCCTCTGCCTTTGCTTTACCCAGGAAGGCCTCGCCCTGAGGGGCGCAGCCAGGCAGTGCTCAGCTGTGGAGCCCCCGAGCGTTCCCATCCCACGCCCCGAAGTTTGCTGGCCGTGTGTTCCAGCAATGGAAACAAGCCACCACTCAAGGTAGGCACCAGGGATGGCCAACCCTCCCAACAACTTGGAGGTGGGTACTCCACTCCTCTGCTTCACATCTGAGCTGTCTTGCTGGTGAAGATCACAGGGGGCAAGTGTCTTCACAAGGTCACAGTTCTTCCTGGCTGGGTCCAGTAATGACAAACCCATGTCACCCACCCCACCACCCTGGTGGGAACCAGATAGAAGACCTCAGTCGTGGAAGAAAAAGACCTTAACCCTGCAACCAAGCCCCCTGGTTCTGACACCAGTTTGGGGCGGGTCTCTTCAACCTTCACTTGACCATCTGTAAAATGGGAAGTGGCCACTGCCTGCCTGGCCTACCTCATGCAGGAATGTGAAGCACAAATAAAGAAACAAACACAAAACCTGATGTGACCGTAAGGGCAACAGCACCCCCAGCTCCCAGCCCATCAAAGGGGTGGGAAGAAAGGAGGAAGCTGCGGTGACAAACCCCTGGCTGGCTAACCCCTCTGCCACTGTCCCTTCCCCTCACCTATAAAACTAAAGGGGTGGATTCGACTCCTGGTCCCTAAACCTGGCTGTACATCAAAAGCACCTGGGAGCTCTGCAACCACCAAGCTGCCCACCCTCCCCAGGCTGCAGGGATCCAGCTTTTTGGGAACTCCTGCATCAGATGTTCTAGCAAATTCCTCCTAGGTTCTGTCTCTGCCCTCACCAGGGGAAACAGACCCTGGGTCCAGTGATGACTAGCCAGATGGGCAGGCCTCTGCTGCCCCTCACCCTCCAGGCTCCCAGGAGGCCTGCAGGAAGCCTCCGGATGCAGGTCGGGGCTTAGACAGCCGCCCAAACAGGTACGGGCCCAGATGTAATTGGCCTCTCGGTTAAGCTTTCTAATCTCATTAAAGCTGCCTGCATCATGCAGACCACAGCTCTGCATTTAATAACAGAAGAGCACTGCCCTGCCCAAGGTAAGCTGATTAGGTCTGGGGCGACCCGAGAGGACTGGTCTGGACCACGGCCCCCGGCCCGAGTTGGACCCCTCTCTGCCCTTCCACACCATGCTGTCGTGCGGACGTCACAAACTCAGACCAAAACAAGAGGGGGCACCCTGCAAAAGGGGCAGGCAGGCAGGAAGTGTTTCGAGCTAGGGTACAGGGCCAGACCTGCCTACCCACCCTGGGAAGCCAGTGCTGTCCCCAGGACTTTCAATACATGCAAACCTCCAAGTAATTTTATTTCCTGTCTGACCAGGGTGTGATCATGCCCACCCCCGCACCATGACACAGCTGTCCCGCTGGGCAGAGTGCAGAGCTCACAGCTGTTCCCCCCTCCCAAACACAGTGGGAAGAGGGGTATGGTCTGGGGTCCAGAGAGCTGCTCAGCATCTTTGGAAGAGAAGACCTATCCTGCCACCCACCCTTCCCTCCACCCCTCCGAGAGGAGGTCCCCCAAAGTCCTTCCCTCACAAGTGTGTGAGGAGGGCTGAGGAAGTAGCCACTCTAGACATCAGCTCTGAAAACACCACGGTCAACGTGTGCAAATATCCCTGTGCAAATATACGTCATGCACCCCTCGCTCATCTCCTCCACCTAAATACATCCCAAGAAAATAACTTGGCAGTGCTGAGAAATTCTGCCACGGCTCCACAGTAGCAAAAACAACACACACACACACACACACACACACACACACACACACACTCTGTCTCTCTCTCTCTCTCTCTCTCTCTCTGTTCAAGGTGCCACACTGGGTCAAGGACAGGCGTGGAGACGCACATAGGCAACACCACCCAGAGTATGTTGGGGGTTCAGTCCTGCTGAGAGAGGTTGGTTATTATTAATATTTAATAGGCAAGATAATATTTTAGAAGGGAAGGGACTCTGTGCAGGCTCTAAGCCAGGCACAGATACCCTGTCCAAGGGAGATGTTTGGGGGCACGCCCAGCCAAGTACACATACACACCCATCCCCACCCCCTTTGGGACTCGCTTTAAGACACTGGCATTTTCCACTCCAATTGCCAAGAATGAAGCCACCCTGCCCCGTGTGATCCTCAACCCCCTGGAAATAAAGGAGGCAGTCATGGGGGTGGGCTAGCACACCTCAGGCACTGGGCCCATGTCTCCCCCGCCCCCTGCCATTTCACCAAAGGGGAAACAAAGGCCCCCAGTAGGAGACAGACATGCCTAGAACCTGGCCAGGGTGCTTCTTACTCCACCGCACTTTCATTCTTTGGATAATTTGGATAGAGGTAGCTTTTTTTTTTTTTTTTTTTAAAATACCCTCAGCAAATCTAAGCTGCTTACAATCACCGCTAAGCCCACCCTCTAAGGCACAAGAGCAGCAAATTATTAGGAAAATGTCTGAGGGTCAAGGGCATGTGGGCAACCCTCCAATCACGCCAGCTCTCAGTGGGCCACCATACAATGCCCCAGTGCCCATCCACTCCACTCTCCATCTGGACTCGGTCTCCCTCACTGGTGTAGCTGCTCCAGTCCTCCCCTCGCCCCTAGGACTGACCTAACCAGGCCACCAACGATGGAGGTTCATCAGCTCAGTAGACTGTCTGCTTCCAGTTGCACACCAGCTTGGCTGGGCCCTTCTCAGTTCCAGCTCTGCCCACACAAACCCTCCTTCCTGAACGCAGCAAGTCTTTTCAAGCTTCCAAGTGTTTGCAGACGCTTCCCTTACCCTGCAATGCTCTCTTCGCATGCTCCCCTCCCGATCACCAACTTCTACTCCTTTTTCCTTTGTGGGACCCACAGAAAAAGTCACCAAATACAGGAAGCCCTCTGGGCAGAGCCTTCTGTTGGGACTCAGCAACTGGGTCCCTTGGAGCACCATCAGCATCTGCTATGTCTTCTTTCCCACTAGCCTGTGAGATCCCACAAAAAAGCCTCTTAGGTATCTCCGAGGCCTGGCTAAAGGTCCAGCACACCAAAGGTATTTTTAGGCCCACGCAACTTCCAAAAACACCTTCAAGTCTCAGAACCAATACCAGAGACGTTGTTCAGTCCAATCCTGGTTGTTTTGTTTTAAGTCAAGAAAATGAAGGCCCAGGGAGAATGAGAGAGTGTTACGATCACACAGCTCGTTAGCAGCGCCAGACTGGTGGCTGGCCAGAGTCTTCATTGACTCCTCCAGACTGGCCAAAAGCCCCCACAGCAAGACCAAACTCAGGAGAGTGCTACCAGGACCGAACATCCAAGAAAGAGGGGCACGAGAGAGGTCTAGGGGCAGCCCAGAAGGAGGTGGTCTGGGGGCTCAGGAGCCCCACAGAAGGAAATGCACACGCCAGCCTGGGAGCCCCAAGTGGAGACTCTCGGCTAGAGCATCCGGAGCAGGTGCTCTGACCAGGACAGGAGGAAGGACCACTGACAGGACCTGGCCCGTGCAGGCACTCAATAAACTTCTGCTGTTGCACAATTAATGGCACAAATGGCCAAGTAAAAACCGGCACCCTGCATCGTATCACATAGGCCTGCACTGGGCTGCGGGACCCCAAAGAAAGGAAGGATTATTTCTGCCAGAGGGTGGGGCAGTCTGGACAGCCTCACAAAGCGGTGACGTCTGATCAGACACCATCTGCTATTTTTCTCTAATTGTTGCACACGTGTGAAATTCTGATTCTAAGCTAGAACCTGGGCTCCGAGAGGCAGAGGCAGAGGCAGAGGCTGTGGCTGCTTCCCCGGCCTTCCCCAACTGTTCTCTCCAAAGCGTCGGTGCCACAGGGCTCCTAGTAGACACTGAGGAACGCCTACAGGAGTGATGGGCCACACCCTTCCGTTTCAAAGAGGAGGCGGAAGCAACGTTGGCTTCCCACAAGTCTGCTTTACCTGCAGAAGCCCACCAAGAAATCCCACGGTGTCCAGGGGCACTCCCAACACCCCAAATGTCCTGTGTCCCTGATGTGACGTTAAGAGATGGGCACTCTTAGGCTCTACTGAACACTTCCTGTGTCCAATGGGTGGCTCTAAGTCTCTTCCACACCTTCCCTACTTCCCCCTTTCAACAACCCTGCAAGACAGGAATCAACACCCCCACTTGACAGACTGGGGAAACTGAGGCTTGTAGAGGGGTCACATGGCGAGGTCAGTGGCAGGCCCATGTGGGCCCAAAAGTTTCCTGCAACAGACGCATCACCAAGATCACTTGGTAGGAATGAATTAGTGCCCATCCAGACATCCCATCTGCAAGAAACACCACCAGCAGCACACCAACTTTGGTTTCACACCACCGACTAACCTCAGCGGCAGACCATACCAGGTGGGGTCACTCACACAGACCATACCGTAGCCTGGTTTCTACAGCTGCACCCATCTTCTCACTTTCCCGAGGTTTCGACACGACACCGCACGCCCCAGCCACATCCTAGTTTCCATAGAGGCCCAGAAGAATGCAAACTCCAATGATTCCCTTTCTTGTCTGGATAATGGCCACTCTGCAATTCTCCCTCCCACCCCAGGACGCTCGCTGCTCCTGAGCAGGCGTTCAGGCCAGGGAGAGAACAAGCGGGAGGGGATGAAAAACACACACAACAGTAAGCTGCAACCCAAACAGAACTAATCCATTCAGAGCCCAGAGAGGCTGAGCAGATGGGAAGCCGGCACTCCCCCGCCCGCCACCACCCTGGGTTCCGGGGGCCTTCGCCACAGTGTGATAATTATAAAGGGTGACCCAGCCACATGCTCTTGGGGCCGCCCCTGCTCCCAGGCACCCGCAGGCACCGCCCTCATCTGGTTTGTGTTTAGAGCCCTCCCGGAGCCTCCCCCAAGTCAGATGCACAAGGGCAGGAGCGCAAACACCCCAGCCTTGGGACACACTTCCAGGGCAAGGAGGGGAGGGGCCAGCTCTGTGCCCTCCCCTCTGGCTTCTGGGCAGGAGGGGCAAAACACCCCCAGAAGGGCTCCCACTCCCATTCTTCCCAGCCCAGTGCCCCGTACTCTGCCTCTGAGCAGCTCCACCTGCGTGGCATGATGTCTTCCTTCACGTGCGTCCGTGCCTGTCTTGCCCTCACCCCATAAGCAGGAGGGCAGGGCCACCTGTGTTGTTCACTGGGAAACCCCCAGTGCTTAGCACAGGGCAACGCCGTGCAGAACACATTCAAAGATTTGCTGAATGAATGTCGTCACAATTCCAATTAAGTATACTGCCATTTTTACTCCTTTGCATTTGTTCCTTTCTCTAAACCTTAAGCCCCCTGAGGGCAGAAATCCGTCCTGTTCATTACCTTCCCAATGCCTGGCACTTTGACGCTGCTCAGTAAATACTTGTTGAGCAAAGGAATGACCATTCACTGCCTTGAGAACACGGAAGATCCACCAATGGAGGGATATCCACCGAATCAGGGAACGGGAGGGCCGAATGGAAGCTTAGCTATCGCGATGTCACCCTGCTCATGGGTAACAGGAGGGACAGTGCCTTGTCTGCAGCCTTAGACAAGTCCGTGTGGCAGACACAGGACTCGAATCTGGGTCCCGAGGCCCAGCCTGCCAGGGCGGAGGAGACAAAAGGCACCAAAGACACAGGTGAACTGGCGGGGCAGACGAGACAGACACATGAAACAATTAGTGAACAAGATAACCGCCAGGCTGACGGTATTATACCCTGATATAATAAAGTACACGCTGTACGACACAATTAGAGACGAGAGTGAAGCACGCCGCACTAATTACACGGGACAAAGACCGAGCAACCAGGAGCCGCGGGGGCGCTGGAGCTGTCGTCACAGAGGGCTCTGGAGACCCAGAAACCCGAGGTGAGTCTGGGTGGAGCCTCCACCAGGAAGCCTCTCCAGGTTACCACTCCCTCTTCAGTGCTCCTGCAAGCTCCTGCCCTGAGCTGGCAGATCTCTCTGTCACTCACGACCCTTCTTTGGGCAGTCTGACATCGACCACCTGCACGGTCAGCCCAGGGGACAGGTGGCAGACCCTGGCCCCAAGCCAGCCCCCGGTGATCAGTCAATTCATCATTTCAACACACACAATCACTAGCACCCGTGCTCGGCACTGGGCTGCGCCTCTGCATGCCTGTCTCGTTCAGGCCTGACGGCAACCCTGCGAGGTGAGGGCGTGTGCCTCTGCGGATTGTAAGCTCAGAGCGGGGAAGTCGCCCTCCCCAGGCCACAGTGCCAATAAATGGCAGCATCGAGAGACGATATAAAACCAGTCCACCACTCTACAGACCTCATGCCTAAATCTCCACGCCCCCACACGGCCCAGCATGGAAGGCCAGGCCCCACGGGGCTACCGAGTTCTTGGAGATGTGGGCAGTTCAGACGGAGATGTGAAAACACACACCAGAGCTCAAGGACTTGGAAGGAAAAGGAAGTCTGTAAAATAACGCCTCAATTATTTTTATACTACTTACATCTTAAAATGACAGTGTTTTGGACATACTCATTTATGAGTAAATAGAGTGTACTACGCTGAAATGAATTCCTTCCGTTTCTTTTCACTTTTTCAGGGGATGACAAGAAAAGGTAAGGGGATGGGTGTGGTTGCACAGTCTATCTCCAGGGATCGGCACTGCCTCCGTGACGTCTGTGAATGAATGATGAGCAGGATACAGAGGACAGGAGGGTGGTGAAGGCGACATTTCAGACAAGAGGAAGCACGGAGGGAGCCAAGGAGTAGCGGGGAGGCAGCCCTGAGCCCTGCTCTGCAGGCTGGATGCGTGGGGTGACATCTGGCTAGAACTAGGGGAGGGCTTGGTCAGGTACACTGGCGCCAAATGACAGAAGTTGTGGAGAGCAGAGCAGGACTCTGACCTGGCAGTTCTGGTAAGAAGAGGAGGCAAACCTACTGACCACACAGAGAAGAGAGCTGGGAACGATGACTAAGTGTGACTAGTGGCCTAGAACTAGTCGCCCACCCAGCTGCCTTGCAGAACACAGCAGCAATGCCTCAATTTCTTGAGCTGAAAAGCCTGGAGAGACCCAGGGCCAGCGAACACTCTTTCCAACTCAGCACAGACATTCTGTGGTCACAGGGCTAGTCTCACGTAGGGGCCAAGAGGGGCTGGTTGGGTAAGGCTGAACCAGGAAGGCAGGTAGAGCTCTAGAAGAACAGGTGGTTCTAGGCAGAAGGTCTGGGGTGTGCAAAGGCTGCATGCCCAGGGGGCAGGCAGAGATGAGAGCAGAGGCCTGAGGGACTGCTGGAGCCAGACCCCAGGATCTTCTGCTGATAAGGAATAAACACCATTGGTGCAAGGCTGGAGACTGAGTCTGGGAATGCGGTTGGAAAAAGGACCAGTCCTCGCTTATGGAAACAACCCTCAGGCCTGGTCTAAAGACCTCTCAGCTGTCGGCTGTTGAGAGGGCGTCCCCAGAGAAACCCAGAACACCCCCCACCGCCACCACCGCCGCTGCTACCACAAAGGGCCGAGGATGCACAGGACCGATGGTCCCCTCTGGCACACCCAGCGGAGATTTACCATGACAGGAGAAAAGCCAGGCAGAGACCAGCGTGGAGGCATCTGGAGGGAGGTGTGGCATGGGGAGCATGGCTCGGGGTAAAAAATCCCAGCTCTGACAACTGCACGCGGAGAGCCTTCGGGCTGTTTGTTCGCTAAGAAAGAGGGGAACCACGATCTTACTCCCCAGGGTCCTCAAGAGAAATCAAGAGATTCAAGAGATGTGAATTCTCCAGCACAGACTCAGGCCCTTCCCTTCCCTGTGTTCCGGGTCCCCCGAATGCCTACCTTCCACGGTCAGGGAGGGCACAGCACCCTCCTAGCACAGTGGGCAGCACATGATAGGCATTCGATAAACAGTAAATTTTCTGTTATCAGATGTCACAGCTGAGGGACAGCAAATTAGATCTAGTTAGAAGAGCAGAAAGGTACCTCAGCGAGCAATCACAGGGCCATGGAACGCTTTTAAAAAGAGAAGGAAGCTTGAAGGTAGAGGCCATGGTCTTCCTTTGCCAGGCTGGGCAGCTTGGAGCCACGGCAAAGCAGCAAGATACTCAAGTCTGATCTTTTTTTTTTTAAAGATTTTAGTTATTTATTTGAGAGAGAGAGAGACTGAGAGAAAGAGCACGAGCAGGGCAGAGGGAGAGAGACAAGCAGACTCCAAGCCGAGCCGGGAGCCTGACACAGGGCTCCATCCCAGGACCCTGGGATCATGACCTGAGCCGAAGGCAGACGCTTAACCGACTGAGCGACCCAGGCGCCCCAAGTCTGATCTTCTTATAGATGACGCGCCAGAGGCAGAAGGAAGCTCTCAGTTGAGGTCAGGGCTCGCGGAGAGTCGCTGCCATGTGGTTCCCTCTCTGGCAGACTCTTCTGCCCTCTCCCAGTTCTGTCCCAAGCCCAGGCACCCTGACCTGCTAGCCATTCTTCCACCTTTTCCCCGCTCCGCTCCCACTCTTCATTGTTTGTACAAACACCCTAACCATCGAGGTCCCAGGGAAACACCACCCATGGTCCCTCAGTAGCCCTTCCCAGACTCCCCCTGTCTGACCGTGCCACCCCTCCCTCCCCGACTCCCACTCTGTCCCCAACTCCTGACACCCTTCTATCTGGGCTGGCAGAGCTCCTGGGTTCCTTTCTTATTCCTCCTCCTGGACTGTAAGTCCCCCACCCACCCCACCCTCCTGGACAGGACACGTCTGGCCTGCACAGAACCCACGGGCCTTCCCAAGGACAGAGTGGAGATTACACACGTGCTAGGGATGTGATAATGTGCACCTTGGTGCGATAAGCCTCGGGCTGGTGTCAGCCCTGTGTCACAGAGGGCATCCGCCGGAGGACAGGGGAAAAGCTACAAGTCCAAACAGGCATAGAGTTTCAGGCCAGGACACCAGGTTCATTATCAGCAAACATCAGGTTATCTGAAACCAGACTGCATAACAGAGGTAAAAAGCCATGGCAGCAGCACGGCCTCACCGAACGCCATGTTCAGCCCTTACCTGGGTAATCCCTGGGTAGGGGTGAGTGGGACGAGCACCCCGGCATCTGCCGTTCCTTAGGAACTGTTACAGGTAGTACCATTATAAAGCTGAGAGTAACAGTATGTGTTTATTTGGTACAAAGCACTTACTATGCTCGCTTCTCTCTGTCTACCTTCACAGTCCAAGATGTAAAGACTCTATACGACCCATTTCACAGAGCAGGCAGCTGAGGACTGCATTGCCAAGGGTCACACAGTTGTAGCTGGCAGCACTGGCACCGGCCTGACACCGGGCTCTGTCCATGACAACTGTAGTCTTTCCCCCTGGCGCCCACCACCATTACTCACCTTGACACTCAACCTCCAGATTCCCAGAGTGAAACGATGAAGACTCAGATAGGATTCCAGCTGTTCCCTGTCCCCATAACCCCCAGGATGAATGAAACCCAGATTTCAATGGGCCACCCAGGCCCTGCTACCTGGGGTACCCTATACTCCCATCATACTCTCCTTCTCCTGCTCTTCTGGCCCTAGAATCCTGGCGCACACTGCATGCTTTGAAGGAGATGGCTTCCCCACCATTCACTCAGTTCCGCTACAAATCAGCCCTAGCATCACCTTCTCTACCAATCTCTACACCCACTCCACGTCTCCCCTGACCCCAGAGAACGGCCTTGTTCTCTCTCTTCTGTGCCTGGCTTATCCTGGCCTGGGCCCCGCATGGAACTTCACGCTGTGCTGTGTTCAATGCTCTGCCTGGCTTTGCTTGACGGTGGGTTCCTTGAAGGCAAAGATCCCATCTTCATTTATCTCTGAATCCCTAGTGTTGTCGAACAAATTAATGTTTTAAAGCACACTTCCCCCCCAAACAAACAACTCCCAAGCCCCTTACCAGAACAATATGAAAATAACAAAGATTAGAATAACGCACCA
This sequence comes from Ursus maritimus, assembly GCF_017311325.1. Taxonomy (NCBI): domain Eukaryota; kingdom Metazoa; phylum Chordata; class Mammalia; order Carnivora; family Ursidae; genus Ursus; species Ursus maritimus. Next base: position 60,502,959 of record NW_024423564.1, on the reverse strand, counting down.
ATCCGGAGGGGCAGGGATTCACTCCTAGGTCAGTTCTGAAAATTAAGAATACCTAAGAAAAAGGTCATCTCTGCCACTGGCTTTACAGGGAAAATCTCACTGATTTGGAATAATTAGGGATAGGAGATGAAAAGCTGGTCCGACTTACCACTGTGACAAAGTTATAATGCACTTCTGACTGTATGAGGCACACACAGAACATAGCTTTAGTGACTGAACAGAGCCCATTTGTCAACAGCGCACCCAGAGCGTGTAAGCAAGCAGAGCACGCAGATTTCGAGCCGTGCAGATTATCAAGCAGGTTCTGTCATCTTCCTGCATCTTAGGATACCACTCGTTTGCTTGGCAAACCTGTCTTCTGGTCTTGGCCTGAAGGAGTGAGGCATGAGCTCTGCCTTAAGGGCGGTTATAAAATTTCCATCAGACCCCCTCAAACTGAGCCGCCTCCAAACAGTACACGACTTTGCAAGTCGCCTAATGAGAGCCGAAGTTTCTACAACAAGCCAGATCAAGTCAACAGAGACTTGAGCTGTAGTCACGATACAGGAACCGGATCATGAAGGGAGGCATCAGCATGCCTCCTCAGCATGACAAGGGAAGGGAAATGAAGCTGGTTCTCAAAACAGCCAGCCTGGCATCCAACGGATATGTGGGGAAATGTCCCTATTAGGATTTGAGGCTGACGGCACTGTGAGAAATTACTGGTCCCTTCCCCACGTATTCAGTGGGCTGGGAAAACAGCAGGCGGTCAGCAAGTTGGCTTCTCTACCACTCCTGACACCACCCGGTAAAACTCAAAGACTCTGGAGTGGTCCTGAAAATCCCTAACTCCCCAACTGCCCTGTACTCAGAAATAACCAAAAGCCTCAGCCGCTGCCAAAAAAGGAAAAAAGAAAGAAAACCCCAGGAACACAGCAAATCCATGTCCAACTCCTTTGCCCCTTAGAACAAAACCCATTGCGGGCGCACACAAAGCGGGAGAAGGCTGGACAAAGAGGAGGCCAGGTCACACTCGACAAGGCGCTTTCTTGTCGTTTCCAAAACAGAACTGTCCTCTATTAACACACTCTTGTTGCTCGGATGTTGGGGAGGCGGGAGGGGGGGGGCGCACAAATCTCAAAACAAAAGACAAGCCATGGCGGGGAGGGGAGGCCTGGAGCCGCCTCCTTCTCCCTTGCACACTTCCCAAGTGTCTGAATGCCCGCAGATCTCGGTCCCAGAGCTGGCAGCTGTCTGTTATTATCCCAGCAACTCCAAGGGCCCCAGCACCAGGGAGCGTGTCCCGAGCAGGTGAACGCCATCTGCCCGGCTCTGACGAGATGCCCGTCTTCGTGCCTGCTGCTGCCAGCAGGCCATGCAGACCTCAGGGAGGCACAGCCAGCCTCCCTCCCCTCTCTGAAATGGTTCTTCAGTGCTCGGGCAGGCTTTCTTCTCTCTCCCCAGGGGCTGTGGGCTCAGTCACTACCTGGCATTTATCGCAGAGGGGGAGCTCTTTTGAAAAACACTTGGTCACCTTTCATAGAAATTTCTAAAGGCATTGAGAGTATGTTTTTGAGGGAAGGGGGAGGTTTGCACAGAGTTGGGTATACATCGGGAAACAGAGCCCACTGACACACACCTTCCAGGGGTTAATTTTAAGAAAGATCTTTAATTGATTTACTAAGAGAAAAAAGTTTTCTACCTGCCTTTTAAAAAGCACTTCCCACATTAGCTAAAACATTTCCAACACACCCCGGGCCCATTTCCTCCGGCCCCCACCCTGGCTGTTTTAATTGGGGTAAGTGGTTCCCTGATGCAATCTACAACGTACTAGTCCAGACCATGGGGAGAGCAAGAGCTAAGTGGAAAAGCGGGGCTGCGGTGGGCACGATCCCGGGATGGGAGCGGGAAGGCCACACCTTCCCGCTCTGCCTCTTCTGCTCCTGGGAAGAGAAGAGATCCCCCTTAGAGTATTTTCACGAGCTAGTCTGTCAAAGAACCGAAATGCCTACAACACGTGTGACAGGCAGGGGGAAACAACTCCACAGGACAAAACGAACCGCGTGTGACGGCGAACCCGTGTGCCCATGACTTGAAGGGTCACCGTGGGGTCCCATCCTGTGCTCTCTGACCCGGGAGCTAAACGGCACCTGGAAGGAGCACAGGTCCCCACCCTCATCTCTCCGGAGTTTTGAGCAATAAGAAATCTGTGGTTTGATGTCTTCCGAGACACACACGCTTCACCGATGCCAACCAGTGACAGACTTCCTCGTCTTAGAGAGGAAAGCAAGGTGGGGACGGGGACAGGCACGGGGAGGGAACGGGCCATCCCAGAAGGGGGCAGCAGAGTTCCGGTCTGGCCCTGGGCCGCCGGGGCTCCAGGTAGAAACCCACCACGGGCTTGGAGTGAGGACTCTGGTCCTCCCAGACTGAAAATACCCTGGGGAAGGGCTGAGCCCCAAAGCCTCTCTGCTTTGGAACAAAAGCCAGAAGGTGGAGAGGCAGTGTGGAGAACCTGGAGGTCAAAGCTGGTTCTGACCCCTGCTAGACTTGGGGGGCCCAGCGGGACTTCTGGGGCAAAGAGAAGACAAGCAACCCACCTAACTCAGTAGACCGCCGCCGGGCGCGCCAAGGGCAGTGCAGGTCTGGGCCTGGAGCGCTACAAAGGGCCGTAGCAGCAAGGTCTGCAAATGAAGTCGGCCTCCTCAGGAGCAAACAGGCAGGACATGCAGCCCCCAAGGGTGACGCACCCTGGCCCTGTGACCACCCCCAACGCCGCCGTCACATAGGGAGCTACAAGCCAGGAGGTTCAGGAAAGCAGCCCAGCTACATTGAACAAGCAGCCCTTCCACCCACCCACCCTTGCTTCGCCCTCCACCCTCCTCCTCCTGCCCGGTGCACAGTAGAGGTCTATTTCTAAGGTCTTCAGCTGGAGAACAAGCCAAATCATTATCACACAGAAACAGTCCTTGAATTACTCCACCCAAAGTGAGCTCTGTGTTGTGTCCCCAGGTCCATGGTGCTGGGGTCCCAGTGGCATCTGCAGCGGCTGGGCAACCATGCCCGGCGCACCATACAGCTAGTGGAAGCTCTCGTACACATCTGTCTCAGCCTACACCCAACTGCCTCTCCCCAGCATTCACCGGCCCAGCTGCCTTTTCTCATTCTTGTGCAACAAAGCAGCAGCCCACAGGAAAAGGGCTCCAGCCCACAGCACCAGCTCTGAGCTTTGTAGTATTTCAAAGGAAAGGGATTGTTTGGGGCAAGTGGTCAAAGAGGGCTTCCTTTCACAAGGAGGGTGTAGCTCACGATGAGCCTGGAAGAATAGACGGGATATTTCAGAGAGGACCAGAGAACATGCCCCCGTGCACTCAACCACAGCCTCGGCTCCGGACTCAAAGCAAAGTCATGACCTGTTCTCTGCCCTGAAGGCTGTCCCATCTTGTCACAGCTCCTGAGCCCAGTGTTCAAAGACCAACCCCATGCCCAGAGATGCCAGGACTCAAGGCCTGCTGTTCCCACCTGAGGGGCAGAGGCCACAGGACAGCGCCCAGCTGAAGCCCCTGGGTGTCTCCTCCCCACCAAGCCCTCGTTCCAGATCGGGGGACCGAGCCAGCTTCCTGGAAATGTCTCCTCCACTTTGAATCCACTTCGGAAAGGCAGGCTCCGGTGGGAGGCCAGGGAGGAGCTGGGATGGGAACATCCTGTCTGCATCAGGGCAGGGGGGGTGGGGCTCAAAGGCTACCCACGTGTGCTTCAGGCTCTTTTTTTTTTCCCCTTCACTGAGCAGGAAGTGTTCATTGGACCGACAAACAAGCATCTGGGGGTCGTGGTAGGGTTAGGGCGGTGAAGCCAACCTCTGATTTGTGGGAGTGAATAATCCAAGACAATGGGTGTGTGACAGCGGAGAAATCACCTCCAGATGCAGGCCAGAGCCAGCTGCCCAGGGACCAATCGGGTAATCAATCCTGTTGATATGTTTATTCTCAAAAGGAGGACCTGGGGGAGGGGGCTAGGGCTACTGCCGGGGCAGACAATGGGAGGCAGCTGCAAGTTGGTCCTATGATCCACCCCCTTCCCGGCACAATCTGGGGGTTCTGTGTTCTCTTCTGCTTCCAGTCATCCCTGCTCCCCAACCAGGAACTTGAGGGGAAAGGGAGATGACCACACCAACGCCAGCTGAGTGTGCCTGAGTTTTCTGAAATCAACAGCCATGTTGCCTGGGGTCCACACCCAGGGTCTTACAAAGTGCTGGAGACTAGAGTCCCCCTGCCCAGGGGATGGCTGAAGGCTGCCCATCACCTCTGTGCAGAGGTCTTAAGCTGATGCTACTTAGGGTCAAGATGGCCAAGCTTTCCCCAAACAAGCTTTCCCGGAACCTCAGGACAGCTAGCATACAGGAACTCTGGGATTTTCGCTTTGCAGACCTAGAAGGTATCAAGGTAGCTGCGATGAAAACGGAGGCCTGACAGGGCCTAGCCAGCCATAAGTAGCAGAGTTAGGCCCAGACCAGACTTCCCTTCCTATCCTGGGGCTCTTCACAGGCGCCCAAATGGCCCCCACCCCCAACACGTAACCCTAGACCCAATCCCCAAGGGGAGACAGGATTACTTGGTTCTCTGGTGGATGGACGTGGGGGAGGATGACCACACAATGACAAACCACACCAACCAAGCATGTGGGACACATCCCAAAAAGCAGGTTTGAAGACCTAACATGTAGCACAAACTCCGTAGAGAAGCAGAACGAATAAAGGACTCCCCTACTTCATAGAGCTCTTACACCCACAAGAAGATGGGCATAAGAACCCTTCTATATGACACAACGTGACCAAGAGCTATAGCCTTTAAGTTGTGCCCAGACCTGGCTTGTGCAGTCTCACCAATGTCAGTGGGGCAACAGGGACTCCCTGCCTGGCACACACAGAAGGAAGCCTCAAAATGCAAAAGTGATTTGTTACACAGATTGTTAAATGGATGGAAGAGAGCTGGGGCTGACACCTCTAACACTGCTTCCCAGGACAAATAACGCTATGGCCTCAAATATTTCCTTAGATCCTTCCTAAAAAGCACCTGAAAGGGCCCTGGAGGAAAAGTGTGGGGGGTGAGCAGCCTAGTTAGGCAGGAAGTACTCGGTCACTGACTGTACCCCGACAGGTACTGGGCTGCTGGCTTCCAATGTCCCTTCCCAGCATGGCCATTCCATGGAGTCAAAGGTCACCTGGGTACGGATACTGGACAAGGAGGGAATACTTGTTCATCTGCCCAGCCTTGCTTGCTGGTAAGGGGAGCCCTCGATGAACAGGGAAGGGAGAAGGGAGTTGAAAATCCCAAGAACAAAAGAACGGCAGAGCTTGTCACTCCGGCCCTGATCGTCCATGGCACCCTCTCCAGCCATCTGTCACATCATAGAGAAATTCCCTGCGTGTGATTCTGTCTGCCTGGAAAGACTGCTGGCTCCTATCCATCTCCCTATCCCCACTGAGTGTGGTGCCCAGGAGGCCCCACAAACATCGTTGAACAAAATGATGAGCCAGGGCACCACCAGAGCCTGCTGGAGCAGAGCAAGCACTGGCCACGCCCATTCCTCAAGGCTAAGGCTCTCTAAGCCATGCAACTTCCTCTCCTTAACCTTGACACCACACAGAGCTCATGCTACACACACCAGCACGAGATCACACCTGGTCTACCTCTGTTCCCACCAGCCGCCCTCTCCTCCCTCTCGGGCTGCTGTGAGTCCCTGGCAGTCAGGGGGCAGAAAGGACTAGCCACACTCCACTTGGCGCTTCAAGAAGCACACAGCAGTCGGACATAGTGGTTGGTACAGAAAGTAGAAAAGTCAGGGTTTTAACATTTTTCATCTAGAGCAAAAAAAAAAAAAAAGCTTCCTTTAAAAACGTGTTTCGGGGCGCCTGGGTGGCACAGCGGTTAAGCGTCTGCCTTTGGCTAAGGGTGTGATCCCAGCGTTATGGGATCGAGTCCCACATCAGGCTCCAGCCCCACATCAGGCTCCTCCGCTGTGAGCCTGCTTCTTCCTCTCCCACTCCCCCTACTTGTGTTCCCTCTCTCGCTGGCTGTCTCTATCTCTGTCGAATAAATAAATAAAATCTTTAAAAAAAAAATAAAAACGTGTTTCATAATCCCCAGTGCAAGCAAAAACGCAGTTAGAATACCCATTTATCTATTCTAGCATCAGTGTAAATCAAGACAATCCTTTTGAAAATAATTTGGCAAAATGACTCAAGGATCTTGAAAGGAGAGGCCCATACTTTCTGACCTAGTAATTTCACTTCTGGGAATTTATTCCAAGGGAATCATCCAAAAATGAAATGCTAAGATGTTCACTGCAGTGTTATGTACAGTGGTGGGGTGGGAAGGGGGGAGGACAGGAAGAAAGATCCAGTAAGAGACGAAGAGTTAAATAAGACCTACGCAGCCATTAAAGTATAATTAGAAATAATTACAAGCATGCTTATCAAAAGAAAAAGCAGACCACAAACACATATGCAGACCCGGACAGCATCTTGTCCAAGTCTAGAAGTTGTGGTAAGATGATGGTGAACATTTTCCTTTCACTTTCCAAACTGTCCCCCAAGTGGATTCTAAAGACAGGGCGCCCTACTTAAGGTGGGCGAGGGGCCATGCCTGGGTCTCCGTCCTCCTCCAACCCAGCTACCTCGTGACCAAGCCTGGGACTTCAGCAAGGGGACAAGAAGTGGGGGAAGACTCTGAACCACGTAGCCGAGCCTGGCTAGTCGTGCTCTGTTAACATGGCACCTCCAGGAATGACATTTAACCAACGGGAACCTTCTGGGAATATTTAAATACCCTCCCAAAACCCAAACCAGGCAGGCAGGCTTTACATAGAGCGGGCACGCGCATCCCGAGAGCCACAGTTCTCAATAGACAGAGACAGAGATACCGTTCCATTCCCCAACAGCCGCGGTGGCCAACTTTCTGCCCCAATCAGCCATCTGGGGCTCAGAGGGAAGGTGTCAGATTGATCACCAGGGTTGGATTAAATTTTTTTTCCTCCTTAAATCCCCTTAACTGAGAAAGCAGCTTGAGCCAATTCTGCTTTTTCTCACAGACACCAAAACACCAAGCTGTAGTTACACCAGTTCAGCTTCACACCCCCGGCGTTTGGGGGAGGGGAGGACCAAGCTTTCCAAGCAGCTCTCTGCAGTCTCACCTCCCGGTAGAGAAGCTGAAAGCACAGGCTGCTGGGAAAGGGCCCCATCCCCAAGCCCCCCAGCCCCGACCCCCCACCGCTAGGGTCTCCTTCAGAGGAGGGAGGTGGCCTCGCCTCCCACAGGCCTCTCCAGATCCCCAGCTCCAGTCAGAAGCCTTCCCCTTGCTCTGCTCTGCCACTGCAAAGATCTTCCAGAGTGGCACACGGCTCGCACCAGCCTGACCTCACCACTTAACACACCCTTAGAACTTACTGAGAGAGTGAGGGGAGGAAGGAGGTTATTGTGCCCCGGGATAGACCAGGCACCTTCTTCCCATGATCTCATTTTCTCCCCTCAGCAACCCGGCCAGGGGGTGTTCCCGTTTTATAAATAAACCAATCGAGTCTTGGAAATGCTGCACTTCTGTGGCTGAATCCTTTGTATTCTAGACTATGTATACCACACTGGCTGTTGCAGGCCACGCTCAACAGAGAAGGGCAGGGAACCAACCACTACTGAGCACTGAGAGGTGCCAAATGCTCCTACACACACTCTTTTTTTTTTTTTTTTTT
>NW_024423564.1:60494374-60495227 GCF_017311325.1 Ursus maritimus | reverse complement strand
TTTTTTTTTTTTTTTTTTAAGATTTTATTTCTTTATTTGAGGGAGAGCACATAGAGGCAGAGGGAGAAGCAAACTCCCTGCTGAGCAGGGAGCCTGTCACGGTCCCGGGACCCTGAGATCTTGACCTGAGTCAAAGGCAGCCGCTTAACGGACTGAGCCTCCCAGACGCCCCCTTCACACACTCTTTCTGATCCTTACAACGACCTGGAGAAGAGGAACTCTATCCTCATCCCCAATCTCCAGATGAGAAAACTGACCCTGAGAAGAGCTAACTTCCTTCTCACACAGTTTCTAAGTGATGGGCCAGACCTGAGCCCACCCCCACCACTGTTCGATTGTCCAAAGCTCCTCCAGGAACCAATCTGCAAAGCATCTGTGTAGCTCCCAGCCAGGTCTACACCTAGCAGTGTGTGGGTACTCAAGACATGTGCTTCTGTTGCGGGGGAAGGCAGGCAGAAACCAGGGTAAAGGAACTCCTGAGGATTTACCCCTAATGGGGGAAATTTCCAAACACACAAGCAGCAGCAGCAGCACGGGACAGGGGTTCTCCTGGGAGGAGGCTGCTGCCTCATGGCTCAGCAGCTTCTTCTGAACCTTACCGCCCCTGAGCCCACCTTTACCCCAACAACTAGGAAGATCCTTAATATACGCCCTCCTGTCCCACTGCAAACACACTCTGTTACCTGCTTTACCACGCAGCCTCCCTCTGCATTTGTTAATGATCAGCCTCCCAGGTAGGTCCCAGCCTTCCAAAGGCACAGTGACCACCCCCAGGAAAAATGGCCCAAAGCAGGTTCTACGTCAATTTATTAGGCTGTAAAAAGTCCTGAAGAAAGGCGGGGGGGGGGGGGAG
>NW_024423564.1:60461615-60494368 GCF_017311325.1 Ursus maritimus | reverse complement strand
GCGAAGACCTGGTGTTTCCAGTATTTCTACTGTCCTTTGTTTGGCCCCTTCTCTTTCAAGGAGGCAGGTGGTGCGGGAAAGGCCTAAGGAAAGAGCCAACCACAAAGATTAGTGCTCGGGAGCCTGGTTTCAAACTCACTATCTGGACAGACTCCGTAATTTTTCAGGTTTTGACAGGAGAAGGGGGGCTCTCTCAGCTCACAGAGCCCCCTGAAATCCAACAACGGGAGGCCGCCTCCTGCCGCTCCTGCTGTCACGGACGCTGGGGTAACCTGCTCCACACCAGGCAGAGAGGAGGCGGGAGGACTTCAAGGCGAATCAGATGTGCCCTGGCCTCCAGGGCCTTCCAGTCGAGTAGGGGAGAGATTCACCACAATCACCAGTGACTTCCAAGGGAGGAAAAGTATCAAATAAAAGTTATGTGGAAGATGGGGAGCCTGGGTGGCTCAGTTGGTTAAGCATCTGCCTTCGGCTCAGGTCATGATCCCAGGGTCCTGGGACTGAGCCCTGCACTGGGGGTCCCTGCTCAGTGGGGAGTCTACTTCTCTCTCTCTCTCTCTCTGGCCCTCCCCTACCGCCTCCCACTTGTGCTCATTCTCTTGTGCTTTCTCCCTCAAATAAATAAATAAAATCTTTAAAAAAAAATTAAAAACGAACCCTTATGTGGAAGAAAAGCCAATCTCTAAGAGGAGAAATGCTGGCTCTGGGCTCTGGTCCCCATTCCCAAAAAAAGAAAAAGAAAAAAGCAGCAAGGAGGAGAGAGGCCCAGGTTCAAAGACGCCAAAGACAAAGGTTACACCAAACAGGTTTTAAGTTAACAGCCCAGTTACTGGACAGTCAGGATCCCAAGTATCATCCAGGTGCTAGGAACCACAGCAGAGCCACGGAGACAGGCCCTGACTTCAAGGAAACGGGGTGCAGGAGGTAAGCACAAATAACTTCCATCCACGACCTCAGTTAGCCTATCAACTAGCACCGTACCCGGCAAACGGAGGCATTCAACAAATGCATTCATGGGATGAACAATGGAGCGCCTTGAGAAGGCAGAAAAGGAGTGCTGGGCAAAGAACCTGGAGCCCAGTCACAAAGGCAAACTTGCCCTCCAAGCAAGCAAAAGGAGCATCAGGCATCCTGGGCAGAGGGGACGGCACGCACCAAGGCACAGTGACGCAAGGGAATGTGGCATATCCAGGGAACTCCAAGAAGCCCCTCTGTTCATGCCTGAGAGACCAGGGAGGCCCCAGGCAATGGCGCCGCGCCCGCAAGGCCTTGAGCCCAGCTGGAGAGCACAGGCTGCAACCTGAAACAGAAGAGAAAGCCCGGGTGTCCGGACATGGGTGCAGCACAGAGCTCCGGCGCCAGCTTTCAGGTGAGGAAGCGGGGGACTTGAGTAGGGTCAACACTTAACTTGAGGGCCGGCTGCTGCAGGGTGCCCATCCCGGGCTTCTGACCCGGCGCTCCTTCCATCCTACCCTGATACTGTCCTGAGCACGCACTGCGTTACCTAAATATTCCACAAACACTGCACAGGCTGTTCTGGATGGATCTGCACAAACAGGCAGCAGCTTCACCCGCCCGAGCCCCAGCTTCTGCCTCCCGTGCAAGATGGGGAATGCATGCTAAACCGAGGGCGCTGCTGAGCAAATCAAAGGAAGATGTGTACGGCTCTGGCACGCGGACGTGCCGCCGGGAAGCCCTCTGAGGGTGGCAGACGAGTATCTTTTGCTCATTCAAACATACTGGAGTGCCTACTATGTGCTGTTTTGATCAGGAAGAGCAGAATGAAGGCCAGGGAGCTGAAGACCACCCGGACAAAAATGGACAGAAGGCTTCCCATAGTGGACGATGGGGGTGTGTGTGGGGGTGCAGTCTGAGGCCTTTGGCCCATAAAGTGAGGGGTTGCGTAAGCAAGGAAGAGAGGGGAGCCTGACGTTTTATGCAATACTTGACTGCTTGGAGATAAAACCAGAAAGCTGGGTGGGAAAGTGGATGTAAATTGCTCTATCTACCCCGCCCCTTCCAAAACTCTGGGACTAAACAATTAGGAGTTCAATCCCACCTCTGGGGCTATAGTTGGGGCACAGTTATGGCCCTGGTTCCAGCCTTCCCAAGGCACAGTTTATGTGATCCCTGTTCAGGAAGGTTCTGGTCTGGTCACAAGTATCTGCTCTCCATCCTGTGGCTGGCTGGCTGGCTGCTGAGACAGGCAGACCGAACAGGGGAGAGAGTAATGCACAGTTTCCGGTGGTAAGGAGGTGGTGGACAGCGTTGATGTGGACTAAAGAATCACACGGACTTGAGCTCTTAGGACCTGCGGGGCTGCCAGTGGAGTTTTGGGGCTGGGGGACTGGAATGCTCCGGTGGGTTGAGGTGTATGTATATAAGCAGCCGTGGCCAGTAGCCAACAGCAATGACAATGGCCAGCCTTCTCTGATCTGGGTCAGGAGGCAAGTCCCTCAAGGACCCACAATAAACAGTTCTTTCTTATCACTACCACCTAATAATGCATCTGGCACATAATTCAAGATGGCACCTACTGAATACCGAAAGATGACGGCCAGGCCAAGTCAAGCAGGGACACAGGGTGTGCACTCAAGAGATGCAGAAGGCAAGGCCCTTTCTCCTAGGATGGGCAAAGGGAAGAACAGGAAGGGACAGCTGTGGTCTCCAAGAAGTAAGTCGGCTGTCTCCCCTGCCCCTCCAATCAATGAAGCCAGGTTCAGACAAAATCAACAGCCCACTTATACCTCAAATGTTAAGTCAACTAGCATTACCAGGTGGCTTTGAAAGTCCAACACAGCATGTGTTATGGGACAGACACCCCATACAATCACTGGTTTCCTCCAAAATTGCACCCAACACCTTACGGGGGTGGGGGGCACTGGGAATAAAAACAGGTTCCCTGCCTTCTGGGACAATACTGATAAATAATGACTTACACTCCACAGGTCTATTCACTGGACCCTATCCTATGATTTTCAAGGAACTCAGGAGAAGACGCCGGGCTTCCTGGACAAAGAAACGGCAGGCTATCTGAGTTATTAGAACGTTCGAGGGGAGGGCAGTGGAGAGAGGTCCAGTATCCTTCAGCCTCCCCCACCCCATCTCAGCACTGGGAACCACTGGTCAGCCCTGGAGCAAGTCAATTAAGCTCCCAGAGCACCTAAAACTACTCTTTAGTTGGGAAAGAAAAAGCTTTGAAAAAAGAGAAGAGAAAAAAGAAAAAACTCTGCCTCTAGGGCTTAATTAGCTTTGTAAAAGGCCAAGAGATGCACAGATAACATGTACTTTTGCCAAAAGAGGAGAAACGTAAACTACTCCTGGAAACAGACAAGCTCCCCGTCCCCAGCCCCCAGGACCCCTCTAGCAGGTGGGGCTGGAAGTCAGGCCCTGGAAACCAGTTCCTCTAGCAGGGCAGGATGCCAAGGCATCCTGCTGGAATGAGGTCCCCCATCTTCCCTGGAAAGGTGGTGCTCCAGCCTCTTGTCCCAGCCTGCTTACCAGACCCTGTCCCAACAGGCAGGGGAGGACTGCTCCTGGCCTCACCTTCCATACTACCTGCCTTCAGGCGAGCAGAGGGCAGAGAGAAGGCCTGCAGAGGCAGTGGGGTGTGGGGGGAAAGGTTCCATCTTGGATTCCAGTGACAGGGGAGACTTGCAGTGAATTCATCCAGTTCTAGAGGTGAAACGTACTGAGTCTGCAAGGCCTATGGAAACCGTCCACCTCTGCTTCTACCCATTAAGTAAGGCTGCAAAGACTGGGGGGGGGGGGAACCAGCAAAAATGAAAGTCCCCTCCCTTCAGGCTAACACGGGCCCACCTCAGCAGGATAAACAAGTGGGGTACAGCAGATATGCCTCTGTGCCCCTCCCATAAGATTTACTGAGTATCAGTTATTGAAGTCGAGTGGCATGAGGTATTATCCTAAGCTTTTTACAAGAACCTTCTCGTTTAATCCTTGAGCATGCTTGCTAAATGTGCTCTCCCCAGTTTACAGACACAGAATGGAGGAGCTGGGGGGGGGGGATGACAGAACTTGTTTCTTGGAGATCACAGCTGTTCCTTCTTGTTCTTCCTTTTGCTCATCCTAGGCCCCACTCTTCCAAGTCACACCTTTTCTTTTCCAAATACCCCTGAATTCCTGTGGTCAGTGACCAAGAAAGCTGCATTCAAACCCAGGTCTGTGGACTCCAAAGCCCCAGCTCATGGGCACCAGACGCAGGGACAGACTCTCAACAGTCTTTGGGCAGTGGACAAAACTCCATGAGAACAAAATCCCTCTCCAGCGATCAGGGAAGAATCAGGGATGGGCCTGCCCCTTTCAGACAGTCCTCTGGCGTGGCTCCACTGCCTCGCTAGCCTCTGTGCCACCACAGGGGCCACTGTGGTCTCTGGCTGCCCTGATGACAGCCCTGGTCCCCACCCCAGAGAACACTGTTCACTCATTGATCCCATGGGTCAAACAGCAGGAAAAAGCAGCAACCCTCAAGGACAGCGTCCATCCCCGGGGTGCCCCCTGGGAAGCCTGCAAGGTTGCAGCTTCGCCTGCCCACCTGGCATTCCACCCCCAAGGCAATGGAGGCAGGCCCCGCTGGGGAGCGAGGAAAGGAGAAAGCCTAGCCTGATTTACAGAATTTACCAAATGGGTCCGTTTTTCACCAAGTTCCAGTGCTTTGGGGAAAACTCCAGGTTTTTAGGAGAAGGAGATTAATGGCAGGGAGTTAATGGGGCAGTGATATATCCTGCCTGAAATTTTCTGAAAAGTTCCGTGTCGAGGCATGCAAGTCCAGTGGACCTGCCGTGATTTAGTACGGCAGCCCCTGAGAACAGGCAGGCCCACTACATCGGTAAATCTGCTCAACGAGGTCGTTTCTGGAGGGCGGTTTACAAGATATATGGCCTGATGTGTTGCCAAACTTCCCAGCTAGCGGAGCCCCAAATGTGAAGACAATGGGAAAGCCAAGGCAGAGAGCCAGCCCCCCTCTTCTAGGAGGTGGGAAAAGTATGTCGGGAGCAGCCAATGCTGGAGACCCAAGGAAAGCTGAACTTAAGTTCTCTGGCTTCCTGCTTGGGCGTGGGGGAGGGTTCAAGAACAAAGGAACTCCAGAGAGGAGAGCCAAGAGGGAACTCAGACATCACCCACTGTGGTACCATCTTACCACTGAGAAGACAGAGACTCGGACGGCAGCCTGGTGTCTCGGACCAGGCTCTGACTTTCCCTGGGCAGTCACGCCCCTGGCCACCCCCTCCAGACCCCAGCCAGACCCCACTGCCCAGGCCTGCCCTTTTTCTCAAAAAGCCTCGCCTCTGAATGTACAGGGAGAAGGCAGGACGGCCTGGTGCCTCGCCAGCTCAGGTGTCACCAGGCTCACCGGCTCATCTAGAAGCGACATCGCCTAAACGAAGGCAGACACAGTCACTCAGAGAACAGCCCTCCTCTCCAACAAGCCCTGCGGGGAGAGATCACACACGCCACCCCAGATCTTTCCACAGGCAACAGATGCGATCGCGATCATCGTCCCAAGATGAGATGCTCCCTCCCTCTGTAGCTCCCGCTGATGTAAAAGTCCGCACCAGATCAATTACAACACCATCAGTCCCCATTACCTCTGCTGGAGGATCCAGTTATTGGATTAATTTATAATCTGCCTTCCTGGTTGTTTTTTGCCTATTGCTCTTTATACCAAAATCACATGTAAGTAGAACTTAATCAAACGGCCCAAAAAGGCGTTTGAATGTCTCGACTGCTGATGTCAATTCATTAGAGGCATTACTGCTTCTCCTCTGATTTTCTCCACACTCCTCACCTTATTCTGAAATCCCTAGAACCGAAACCCTTATCTGTGGATTTAACACAGTGGCAAAGATAATCCAAGGGAAAGTCCTGCTTGACATCAGGGCTGTGGTTTCCAGTGGCTTTCCAGCGCCCACCCCAGCCATCTGGGACACCTCCGCGCGCCATGGCTCGGCAGGCGCCAACCGGGAACAGGGCACAGAGGGCTAGGTGCTGACGCTGGGTCCCTTTCGGGGAGAGGGTGCTGCTGGTGGCTGCAGCAGTGGGCTCAAACTCTCCAATCTCCCTCCTGGAGCTCACGGTAATCTGATGATCACAGTGGATAATTAGAGTCTCTTATCAAAACAATTAGCGGATGAATGAACAGCCAGCTCTGTCTCCGACACAACTGCACAAGAGCAGCAAGGAGGGGGAGGCAGAGGCAGGGGAAATGACGAATCGAAGCCACTGGCCATCTTGCCCGCGCCTGGGGACAGGCGTTCCCACTCTAAAGCACACACACTGCTCCAGCCTCACCTCAGACTCCTCTACACACGCCCATGCCACCAGCAGCTGCCCAGAACCCTCCCCAAGCACCTTCCCTTTTTCCGCTCTGCTCCTACTCTGGGAAGTATCAGCCTCACCCTCCTCCACTCTCTTCCCTGCAGAGTTCTGTGCATACCCTCTATTTACCCAGGCTGGGACACCCCAGGACAGCACTCAGAGCTCTTACTTTCCGTGGCTACTGGCCCCTGGTAGGGGCTCTGTAAATGTCTGTGGAGCCAACGAGCAAGCGAGCCCGGCCTGCCTCTCTCCCTCACTGACTGCGAAGTGTTCCATGGGAATACCCAGGCCGTTCCACCCAGTGCCCCCGTCTGCAATCTCATTAGCTAATGTTTAAAATTCAAAGCTCCTCCATCATTGCCGTGTCTCCCCATCTGTAAACAGGCCTGTGGGTCCAATACCATTTGTTTCCACCGGCGAAAATACACAAGGATTAGCCAGAAAGCCCTCTGGAAACATAATCCGAAGTAGCCTGGATCGTAAGGTGGGAACGATTTGCCAGAAGAGGTGGTCCTTCCCGTTTGGTTTTTGGACCTGGGAAATGAAGCCAAGAAGAAGGTGGGGGACACCCAGAGGTCTATGGGGCTCTCACCAAGAGGCACCCCAGGGGAAGAGCCCCCGGTTTCTAAACACAACTCAGACACTGGCAGGTGGGGGCACACCATCTCGGGCCCAGCCTCTCTAGGGTCTTACCCCAGTATCACCCCAACAGTGATACATTCTGGAGTGTGCTGGTGCAATGGGGTGCCCCCGCCCCGTTGCTAGTGTTCAATCGAAAGGGAGGGAAAACGAAAGAAAGAGAAGAGGAAAGGGCAGGGCCCAAAGCAGAGTTCTCCATCTGCTTTTGTTTTCCATTGCGTTCCTTTCAAGGTCTGGGTTCTGCTAAGCCCCCGAAAGCCATGGCATCATCTGTCCACTTCCCCCTTTGCAATCTGCCGCCCTGCCCGCTCCTGACAGCCATCAATCACTCTGTAATGTGCTGACCCCAAGGCTCAGGGGACGGAATTTTCAAGTCAAATGTAGCCGTTAACATAAATAAAGCATCACCCTGGATTTTTCTTTCTTTCTCTCTCTCTCTCTTTTTTATGATTCTGCAGCTGCTGCTGGGGACTCGGTAGGCAACAAAAGTGAGGCCAGACAGGCAGAGTAGAATGGCAATTCTACTTTTCTGAGTCATAACAATTATGACGTGGTGATAAGAAACATTTTCTATGAATTTTTAAGCACCAGTTATCCTGTTTTGCAATTGTCCCCCGGGAAAGAAGGACAGATTCAATGGGACTGTAGGCTCCAAGCCAATTGTCCTGAGCAAGGCAGACCCCGGGGTCCCTCCCGCAGCCCACCCCAGTGCGCCCCCCTAGCCAGGGCTCACTCTGCATCTTAAATAAAGCAGTGTCCTTTAAGCACATTTACATGCAAACGGCTTCCATGTACCAAATATAGTTCCGTAAGCCAGCGTTTATTTTTAAACATGAAGAAGAGTCTCCCATAATAAAGCTCATGATAAATGTTATGATCCTCCAAATGGTTTTTAGGGGAAGAGGAAAAGCGACTCGGGGACTGGGCAGGAGAACGGAAGCTCTTCCCGGGGGGCTGGGGGGGGGTCTCCCCTTCTGCAGCTTGGCCATCGACCATGGGACGTCTGTCCTGGCAGACTGCCCTGCCCTCCCCTCCTCGCTCCTGTGCTCCATGACAAACACACCAGGGCCCAGCAGGGGAGCGATGAGCACAGGAGGCAAGGTCCATGATGCCAAAGGGCCAGTCGTCAAGAGATCTAACCACTGAGCCAAAAGAGGGCAGGGGCCCTCTAAGAGCCAGGTGTGTATAAGAGCTCTGTTCACAGACTACAGTCAGGGCCTCTGAGTCAAAAGCCAGGCCCACCTGAGACTGTAGGGCGAGGTAACGACAAGCTTCCAGCTCAGCTGCTGATCTTGTGTGTGGCCTTGGCCAAATCACAGCACCTCTTTGGGCCTCCGTTCCCTCATCTCTATAATGGCGGAGGCTAGCCTAAAGAGAATCCGCCAGGTTCATTCGAGACCTAACTATGCATGACTCCCTGTCGAACCAGAAGCTCCCCTAGCAGCTCTCCCTCAGGCAGAAGGCGGATTTGCCCACTGGGGTTTCTAAGTTCCTTACCCAGCGGCCTAACAACATCTTGACATCCTCACTCACATCTTGAAAGACCCTGGGGTTCCTCCAACTCCTTCTGGGAGAAAAACCAACAGCCTGGTCGCCAGGGTGTCTTTACAGAAAGCCACACACAATGACAACAGGATACAAACCCCATAGACTAAATTAACCCCCTGTCGGCATCTCTCCCTCCCGTGGCCCAACCCCCTTCCAGAACTGTCACTGAGAGTAGAAGGTGCCATTACCCCAACCTTGAAAATGTGGTGCCTTACACCCGCACAACAATGGGGGCTCCTGTGATACCAGACCTAACTTCCTCCAAATTATACTGGAATGGGGAGCCAGTATTTTCCTGTCTTGGAGACCCAGGGCTGAAGAGTACATTTTCCCTCCCTACATCCTCTGAATGGTGGGTTTCCATGGGAAGTGAGAAGGGTCCCCATATGGAAGCAGCTAGAAGCCAATGCCTGTTTCACAGGTCCAACAGTAAAGTTCCAAAAAAATATTCTGGAAAGTACCAGACTCAAAACTGGGGAAATAAATGTAGCTCCTGGACTTTTGGAAGAAAGAGACTTTGAGAATCTAATCCTTAGTCCCCACCAAAACTCTGCTCCTGGAAGAGAGCCCCACCGAAGGCAAGGAGGGTGGCTATGAGTTTGAATATGCCCGTGACCCTGAGAATGAATGATAGACTTTTTTTTTTAAAGGCTGCTCAAAGCAGACACATTAAGAAGGCTGCATATTTATCTTTCTGACATTTTTAAATATGCTGCAAAAAGCGGAATCTTAAATCAAGGTGCATTTTTGAAGGCATGTTGTACCAGGGACAAAACCGCTTCCTTTCCCCCTTCAAGGAGCACGCCTGCTGTGGAGCAAGGATTTCTGCATGTGACAGCGTCTGGGCCTCCTGCACAATCGATACTGAGTTATGTTTTGGAGGCAGCAGGACAGCCGGCTGGGCTGGAGCTTACAACCACACAGCGTCCTGTCAGAGCCTCTGCCTCCTACCCGGGCCCCCAGGCTCAGCCCGGGCCCCATGCTGCAGGGGAGCTGAACTCACCTCAAGGAAGCCACAAGCTCTGCGAGGGCTCACCAGAAACAGACATTTTCCCGACCTAACTCAAGGATCCGGCTCCCCGTCAACTGTTCCAAGGCACAATCCCAAGCAGGGAGGCCCCCCCCCCCGGCTTCTTAAACAGCTGCCCCAGCTGCACCTCTGAGAACTGGGGGAGGGGCTGGCCTGGGTGGCTGTCCGTCTCACCCCACAGCGCACATCAGGGCTGGGGCAGGCAAGGGAGAGGAACCCTGAATGGCTTGCTGGGTGGATTTTGGTCAAATGTTGTATCAGCTGCAGAGAGAGCCTTCAACATACACTAAGGAACCGGACACCCCGAATGATCTGGTTGACACCCACTGCCTAGCATACTGCTGCACAGCATGGCCTGCTTACAGAAGTACCCCAGTTCAGATACTGTATGGTCCCTAACATACACACAGCAGAGCCTTGAACCAAGGGAGGAAAGAGACCTGCATTAATCCTTCGCAGCAGGCAGCCCCCCAAGCAAAGAGGACAGAACTGAAAACCTACAGGAAACTGCTCTCAAGGGCTGTCACCCATGGGTTCTCCATCATGCCTGAGCCCAAAGGAGACCTGGGCCAAACTCCCCTGTCAACAGAAAAAAGCAACAATCCGTAACTGTCACCACCACGGAGGGAGGGCTGCCCCAAGGGACAATGGTGCCAGGCGAACGAGGATCGGTGGTGACCATGAGGAAGGTGTCAACCACCTTCCCTTACAGCCCCGCTTCACCTGCAGTTCCAAGGGAGTTAGTAATGCAGCCCCCAGGGTCAGCTGGCATGACCCACTCACCTCCACCTGCCTCCTCCAAGACCACCCATCTGTTCCTGTTCCATTCACTCTGGCAGCTACCAAACTCTTCCTGGTATCGAGTCTAAGATGTTACTAGAAATCAGCCTGCCAGCAGTCCCTTGAGTGGGTGAGGAGAGCAAGGGTGACCCCTTCCTTGTTCAGAGGGATTCCCTCTCCACCACCACTGGCCACCTCACCTCCCCCTGGCCATTCTCCACCAGAGTGAACAGAGGTACTCAGGGCTCCCTGCCTGTCATGCCCACCGTGAGGACACAAGTTCTATCTGCTGACAGAGACCAAATCTCCATACAACCGACAGCTCCAACCTGTGCCGTCCAAACACTCCTCCCCCGAGCCTAAATCTGAAGGACGCCATCGGCTCAGGAATCCCCCCAGGACAGGCACCGGGCAGCAAAGAGACACCCTGAACAGATGGCCCCCACGGGCCACCCTGAACTGTGCCACCACTCCGGAGCACTCAACTCTGGGTAGGGGGTCGCCACACTGGTAGTGGGGATGGGGTCCTGGGGTGCCTGTTACGGCAGAGCTTGGGAATAATGAGGAATCAGCTAATTACAGTCACTGAAGGCACTGCTAAATGGTTTATTAAACTTTGCAAAGAAAAATACATCAACATCCATCAATGCAAATGCTTTTCTATACATCAAGCCCTTGGATATTTCCTCATTCTAAGTAAAAATAAAGCTTTACACACGTGTACGCACATAAGCACACGTCCCCATAAGATAACCTCCATGTGTAAAATCAACTACTTAGAAAGAAGTGCAGGTACGTGCCTGGCTGGAGAGACAAAGGCATAGGATCTGGGTGAGGGCACCTTATACCGTGGAAGTGTGTCCGTGCATGGACACAATACTGAGACCAGATGCTGAATCATTTCCAGATGCTACCGTCTAGGACAGCCGAAGAGGAGAAAGAAGCTTGCCCTCCATGTCCAGCTACTTGGGTTCAGGTTACATGAAACAGGATTCGTTCAGAAAATAGTGCAACTTTACAGCCAAGGCAAAAACCAAAGAACGAAAACCATGTAAACAGCCGACAGGACTACAGGACTGAGCAGTCACAAAAGGCCAAAGACTCCTGGTTTAACTCTAACTCCCCTCCCTCCACCCCACACGTGCGGCCTCACATGGAGGTGGGGGGGGGGGGTCCCTCAAGCCTCATAACAGGGCTGGCATTCCTCCCACGACAAAATCCAGTGGTGTCCAATGCAGGGCAGAGGTGGCAAGGCTTGGCTCCTGCCCGTGCCTGACCGTCGTGCCCGCCTCAAGGCCACGCCAATCAGCTGGCCAGCCCTCCACCAGCAACCTCTCTACCCTGAGCAGCTGCCACCAAGGACGAGCAGTGTTGGGGTCCACAGCATGGGTGCACAGAAAGAACTGGAAGAGAAGGGGCCAAGAATGGTGGGGTCCCTCGCCCCAAGTGCCCACCAGCACCCAAAGCCAGGCAACAGTCCTCTGGTGAAGGCAGAACTCCGAATGCATGCATACCCTGCACCGCCCCACACAGGCCTTTCCCACCAGCCCACGCCACCTGCCCGCCCCGAGAGCCTCCAAGCACAGGTCCACGTGGGTCCCACTCACTCTCTGGAAAATCATTAGTCACAGACCTGCAGGGCTGGAAGGTCACTGGAGGTTATCTAGTCCAAATCATCTTATCTCCCAGATGAGAAACCAGGGCTCAGAAAGGTTAAGCAACTTGCCCAAGGTCACACAGCTCAGAAGTGGAAGAACTGTGACTGGATCCCAAAGCTGCCTAGCTAAGCCCGCGCTCCTTCCACTCGGCTAAGTTCCTGTAAACCAGCTGCTGCTACCAGTCCTGGGAGGCAAAGGAAGTGACAACGGGGATAATCAGCCGGTGGCGGCCAAGGAAGGCGGTGGCGGCGGCAGCATGGGCCAGGAAGCCTGGGTGGCAGCCACAGTCGCTGCATCAGTCAGCGCTGCAGGAGAAGCCACAGCAGACATGGGCCGCAAGGAAACCAAACATGGAAGAGGGGGCTGCAGGAGGGAGGCGCCCGGGAACTGGGAGCCAGGAGCCCCGGGTTCCCGTCCTGGCTTCTCCATGCCTCGGCCAGATCAAGGCACAGCTGTGGGCCCTGTTTCCCCATCTGGACAGGAGGATCCTGCAAGCCCTCTCGCCCCCACGTCCAGTCGCCCGGCCCTGACTCCAGCTTCGGCCGCATTTGCTGGTTATGTGGCCTCCGAGAAGCCACTTCACCTCTCTGCGCCTCCACTGCCTGGCCTGAGACAAGGAGGTGACAGGGCTGAAACCAGGGCTCCTTGGTAAGAACTCCAAGGAGGCCAGGTAAGCCTAAGGAGCGTCCCAGATGCCCTGGCACCAGGGGAGACCAGAGGCGGCCGACTGGCTCCCCCGCACTACAGCCAACACCGCCTCAGGACAAGGGGCCCAAGTGGGAGTCAGATGCATCGGAGTCAGGCTGAGTGCCCACAGGGGACCGGAGGGGACAAATAAAGTGTGTCCCTGCTGGCACTCAGGTCAGGAGGCGCGCAAACACTTGCACACGCCCCCTCCCACGCAGCATTGTTCCCCGTGCCTCCGTCAGCACTTCTGCCGGGCTTGACAGCCGGGGCTTCCTAATAGGGCAGGCCGGACCCGGCGGACACCCGGTCACTTCCCCTCTAGTGGTCCACGGGGACCTGCCACTGCCTGCGGGTGGGGGAGGTGCCAGGAAAGCCGGGTTTGTCCTCAACAAAGGACTGGGAGCCAGCCAGCGATACGGAGGGCCCCGGGGGCCTCTCCTACCCCACACAGGTGGTCTCCTCGGTCCTCCCGCCTCTTTGGGCATCCCCGACGGGTGGGCGGTCACCTGGCAGTAGGGAGCTCACTACCACCCTCCAGGGGCCTAGTCTGTGACCACCTGGTGTCCAGATTTAGGAGAGCAGAAGTTTCTCCTTTTTACACATCCACCCACAGGCTGCAGTTCTGCCCTGGGTCCAAACACAACAGTGTCCTGCGGACAGGCTGCCACAAAGAACAAAGGGCACAGCCGGCTCCTTCCCCACCCTGACCACTCTTGTCCTCTCCAAGGCTGCGAGGCCTAGATATTAACAATTCTAAGCCAGACTATCCAGGTTTGAATCCCACCTCTGCCACTTCCAAGCCCCATCATCTTGGGCTTGTAACTCAACCCTCTGTGCCTCGGTTTCCTGAACCGTAAAACAGAGTAATGACGGGACTGATATGTAGAAATGGTTTAGAGCTGTGCCTGGACGCAGTGGGGGCCACACAGAGGAGACAGCCGTCGGTAAAACTACCTTCAAGCTCAAGGCCAGCCATAGCCTTCGGCATCTCTTCATCCAGCACCTTCATCCTCTGCTGACCCTCTAGTTCGCCCCAGACAGCACCGGCTCTGGGTTCCAGCAGCTCTGCCACTTCCTGGCAGTGTGACACGGGGCAAGAAACTCCGTGTCTCAAGTCTGGGTTTCCTCTTCCGAGGAAAGAGGATCCTCTGACCTACCTCAAAAGAGGACCTCAAGGGTGGAACAGTAATGCAGGGAAGGCACCTCACTATTATTATGAATTATTAACAACAACAACATCAGCCTTCTCCTTTTGGACACGATCCTTGCTCGGCGAGCCCGCGTTACTTTCTCTCAGCCACGGCCAACCGCGGGCGCACGGAGCCGAGCATCAGGTAAAGCCGAGGGTCACTTTCTCACTCGCCGTTCAAACGAAACTTCCCCATCCTGTGCCTGTGAAGTTGCTATTTTTTGAAGCCGCATACGGGACTTTACATTTATGCCTATTAAATTCCATCCTGTTGTTTTCCACCTGGAATGGAAACGGGGAGGATTTGCTCATCAGCTCTGACTCAACCAGCACGGAGGTGCCGTCCCCAGAGGGACCGCAGCCCCCCAGAGGTGACAGGGTCCAGAGAAGCCAGCCTCTCAGAACTAGGAAGGGGCCAGCTCTGCCCCCTGCCTGCCCGACGCCAGAACACGAAGGAGGGAAAGCACCATGCTTTCAAAACGAAGGCCACATGTGCAAACTGTTGTCATTAACACAGCCCCTTCTCGAGGCCTCCACTGCATTCCTCCCCAGAAATGTGTTTCATTTCTTCAACGTAAACACAAATCAGATTTATTACATTCCGCCGACAGTTCCAGGATGGGGACTGAGAAAGCTGTGCTTCCTGGGAACAAAAGACACTTGTGCCTAAGTGTGCAAGGAAAAGGAGCAAAAACGGCCTCCCGGACTCTGGGTCCAGCGACTGCAAGAGGACCTTTCTGCCACCTGCCCTGCAGTGACTGAAGGACACAGAGGCAGACTCAATGATGGGGCTCAAGATCACGTCCGGCCAGACTTCAAACTGGCCCACCACGGTCCGCAGAGCTTCACGCCATTTCATATCTCCCCCCCACCCCGCCCCGGGGCCAGACCTATCAATTCCGCGAACCCTTTCTGGGACCCGGAGTGGCCCAACGAGGAGTGAGACTCATCTTGGCCTGTCCTTAGGGGACAAGAATACAGGCACCAACATGGACGACAAGCACTCCATCCCCTGGAAGGTGGTGGAGAAGCAGCTGGGGGGCTGGGTTCTCACTCGGAGTTTCAGTTCCTAAGATTTCTCCCAGGCTGGATGAAGCAGAGGGATTCCTGGGGAATGCAGGCAGGAAAAGGAAGCAGTTGGGGGAAGGGCAGGACACATGAGTCTCGCAGAAGGGAGGACTGGGAGCAAGAGCCAATGTGACATCATGATGCAAGTACGAGCACTAGAGCTGGAGAGACTCAAATTCCAGCTTCGCGGCTTCCTGCGTGGCTTTGCACAGATGACTTAACCTTTCTGAGCTTCGGCTACCACATCTGTAGAAAGAAGGGAATGAAGGGGACCATCCCTAAGGTTCCCCCAGCGATGACCCTCCCGGTTCTAGCCAGGAATTGCCGCACCTTTGGTGAGCAGTATTTAAATCTTTCACTAGCCATCCAGAGGGACTATAATACTGTAAGGCGCCTAGTTCCCTTTCACCTACTGAGTCTTTGCAGTAGGCAAGGCAAGCAAGCCCAGATTAAACAGATACTGCCTGACATGGCCGCCTATCTTGGGGGACCCACCCAAACCCCTCCTAAAGCCCTCAGAGGCCCCGGCTCCTCACCTCCCAACCCTCGTCCCCTCCTGCTCTGGGGGCACTGACAAGAAGGAACTGGATTCAGTGGGCACCCCAGCTGCCATCCACCTGGAGGAAAAAAGCCAGCACTGGCCAGAACCTCCCAAGCCCTGAGAGCCAATGGGCACCTGGCAGACGTCCCACCTCTGCAGACTGGCCTGGTTCAGCAGCTTCTCAAAGTCAACAAAGGAAGGTTTTCAAATCCTAAAAGGCTTCTCAAGCCCCTTCTAATCTGTCTGCCATTTTGTTTCGTCTGCTCAGCTCAAGTCAAGGGGAACTTGACATTTGGAATACTAACTGCAAATAATCTCACACCAAGGACAGGCTGGCATGCTGCAGTGTCAGCATGTGGCTCACAGGGATGGTGGGGACACGCCAAGACATTCCAGCGATCTGCAGAGGGTCCTAGAAGGCACATGTCGGGTCAGGCCCCACGCCACTGACATGGGGACCACGCAAAAGTGCCAGCTACCCCAGGGGTAGGACTGTATTGAATTCACTGGCTTCTCAACACCCCTCCCACACATGGTGGAAGAGAGATGCTATGTTGGACGCTCTGCTGGCAGAACCTACGTCAGATAAATGAATGCACACGGTGGAAGTGGAAAGGACAATGAACCAGTATTCTTGCAAACTCTAGATGTGAGGCCCTGCTCTGAAATAGCCATACCATGCTGGGCTGCCTCGGGCGAAGTGCTCTCTGCTCTGTACACTTCCACTTGGCAACAATCCCACAGCTGGTCTTCACAGTGGGATCCACCAGCAGCCCTGCCGTCCCCCAGCTACAGGCCTCAATCAGCAGGATATACAGGTAGGACTACATGCTTGTCCCTATCACACATGCTTGGGCTCAGTGCATAGGCCAGACCAGGGCCCAGGGTCTGGGGAGCTGGCTGCCTTAACCCCTCCTATGCAATAACCCACTCTGGTCTGCCCTTTTAGCAGCAAGAGGTGCCAGAAGTGCCAAGAGGCCTGGAGAAACAGAGACTTCAAGGGCAGGCTTTGTGTGGCCCAGGCTAACCTCCAATGTCCAACCTCTGAAGCAACAAGAGCTTGGCTGACACACAGCATTTTTTTTCACCCTCAAACTTTTCAAAGACAGCATGCTCTTTGGGTGTAAAAATAAAATCCCAGAACTTTAACTGAGTAATAAAATAAGATACAATGACTATAACCACCCACAACATCATGTATGTATACAAATAAAACTCAACAGCAAATAGAACCAAAATGCATACTTGAAACCTCTTGTCCCCCAATTCATTAGGTCAACTCCTACAACTCAACGCCTCCTCCAGGAAGCCGCCTCTGACGCCCCGTGTGATCCTGGTGCCCCTCTTCCACGTTCCCACAGCCCCTGTGGCCCCTACTAAGACAGTACAGGGTCACCAGTACCTACAACAAAGCCCAGCTAAATTCAGTGTTTACTTTCCATTCCCCCAACTAGACGATGAAATCCTCGAGGGATAATACAGTTGACCTTGAACAACACGGGTCTGAACCGCACAGGCCCACTTATACACAGATTTCTTACAGTGCAGGACTGTAAACATATTTTCTCTTCGTTATGATTTTCTTAGTAGTATTTTCTCTTCCCGAGTTCACTTTATTATAAGAATACACTGTATAATACACATAACATACAACACACGCGTCCATCCACTGTTTAAGCTATGGTAAGGCTTCCTGGGGGAGTCAAAAGTGACACGTGGATTTCTACTGAGTGGGGGCTGTCCCTTAACCCCTGCGTTTGTTCAAGGCTCAACTTCACTTTGCAAGTACCTGGAAAAAGAGATCTGGCATGTATCTCAACCTGAAAACCCATCTGTTGAATGTAATAAAGGAGTAGATGAGGACATGGCCTCTTGCCTTTGAGGGTGCCCTCCACCCCAGGAAGGAGTCGGCAGAGCCCTGGAAATCTCAGCCCTAACAAGACAACACCGACCTATCCAGGGTGACTGCGTGGTCACTTTGGGTTTCTCCGCCTTTAGAAAAATATATAAACCCAAGGGGCATGAGCTTGAGTTTCCATACAGACCAAGGCAGCAAAGGGAGTTCTCTCTTCCCGGCTGAGGCTAAACAGGGACCCAACCACAAACATCCAGTAATGCTGAACATGACGTGAACAATATAAAAATAGCTGCTCTATCTCTTGCCCCCACCCTTCTCCTCGGCAACACAAAGGGCAGAACAAAGTGACACCCCTAACAAGCCTTGGCTTGTTCCAGCACGGACAGCCCCAGCCTCCTACATCTGGACCAGCTGCTGTGAGCCAACAGGGGATTCCAAATTACATTTTAATTACCATAATTTTTCACAGGTACCTGAAACCAGACCATGACAACAGTGCAAGAAATCCCCAAGTATGATGCATGAGGTCCATGTTACCAGTGAGTCTTCTGCGTACACACCGTTTTCCCCATGGCCTTCATTTCATGGGGCACTTTACAGTTTGCAGAATGCTTTCAGAGGCCTTCTCTCTCCCGTAGTCTCTGGATTAAGACAAGAGGGTTTAATAGCAGCCTCTAAAGCATGGTGCCCTCTACAGAGACCTTGGGTTTTGTTTTGTTTTGTTTTTTTTAAAGGGAATTTAGGAATTGGGGGTACAATTCCTCTCCCACAGGGTGACTAAGAATATTAAAGATCAAATGGAAAGCATAATGAAGATTTTTTTTTTTTTTTTTTTTTTTAAAGAGAAAGCACCTTTAGGGGCGCCTGGGTGGCACAGCGATTAAGCGTCTGCCTTCGGCTCAGGGCGTGATCCCGGCGTTGTGGGATCGAGCCCCACGTCAGGTTCCTCTGCTATGAGCCTGCTTCTTCCTCTCCCACTCCCCCTGCTTGTGTTCCCTCTCTCGCTGGATGTCTCTCTCTCTGTCGAATAAATACATAAAATCTTTAAAAAAAAAAAAAAAAAAGAGAAAGCACCTTTAGGATAACTCATGCTGGATGGATAGTAGGTGCTTAACAGGCACACATGCTCAGGTGTCTACACAGCTGGCAGTTAGGAGAGTGAGCTGTGGAATTAATCTGCTTACATCTGAATCCAAGCTTTGCAACATTTTAGCTGTGGAATCTTGGGAACGTTAATTAACCTTTCTGGGCCTCCATTTCATCAACTGGAAAATAAGGATGAGAGTAAAAATTACTTCCCAGAATGACGGTGAGTCCGGGGAAATAAATGGAAGTCAAGTACTAGCAGGGTGCCCAGCCCTGGCACATGATAAGCACTCAAAAAAAATTTTTTTTTCTTTCCTTTTTTTCTTTTATTTTTTGGCTGGGAGAAAAAGGAATTAAAGTGCCTTAAAAAGAGGGAAAGGCAAAATGTACCATTCAGCATTTAGCTCTCCACTCAGGCAGACATTACCACCAAATTCTGGAAGGAAGGGTGCTGTGGGGAGCCAGGACCCCATGGCTCGCCTGCTCTCGTCCTACCTGAACACTTAGATCTTTCTTCCCCCACCTAGAGGATAAGCAGCTCCAAGGAAGAGCCTGTGTCCTGCTGGTTTTTGGTTAGTCCTCGGGTCCCTGACATGTGACTGGCAGGAAACTTCTGCACAGTCAATATTTACAAAATTAATTGAACAAATTAATTTATCTCTCTTGCCTCTGTGCATTCCAGATATCAGAAAGAAGCAGGCTGCACAAAGAAAGCCCTCTAAAGGGGCCTGTCTCTTTTCAGCTGCAGTAATATTTGCAAAGGGAGTTGGCGTCCCCATGCATGCCAGAGCGCCAGCCCACCGACACGGCTGTTTGCTGCTACAGAGAAGTAGAGGCACTTCCTCATGAGGGCCCTGTGGGCCCTGTCCTGGGGGGGGGGGGGTGAGCAGCATCAAGGCCACCCATATGCCCAGGTTGTGGGAGTCCCCATGCCTGCCGAGGGGCAGGCAGCAAGGAAGGGGGAACCAAGGGGCAAGTGGCTCCCACCGAAACCCCAAAAGAAAGCCCAGAGGCAGTAAGGAGCAAGTGCACGTTTTATTTTTAGCCACAAATAATGGAAAGTTACTCCCGGAATGGTGCAAATTCTGCCTCATCACCCTCCGTCCCTTTCCAGGAGGCCCCGGGGAGAGAGGAATTTCTGCAGCTCTCTCTGAGGTGGAGAGGAAGGACACAGAAAAAGGTGAAACCAGGTGGGCAAGGAAAGGGGGTCTCTGCGAACCACCAGTCCCCCCAGCACAGATGGCCGGCAGCCGTGGAGCCTCCTGCTGTAAGTCGCTACACCTCCACTGGCTAGCAGGAGGCAGGGTCCCCATCAGAGCCAATCCAAGAACTGGGGCTGTCACTGCTGGGAGGCACGGGGCTGTGCCGTCAGAAGGACCCGAGTTCCGATGCCGCCTCTGCTGCATTGGGACGTAAGCAACCAAGTTCACTGGGCCTCCGTTCCTCCTCCACAAATGGTGCCTCCCCAACGGAGCTGCTACAAACACGGAGCGGAGGAAATGACGCCTGGCACTGGGTGCCTGATTCACGGTCCTTTAACGACTAAACTGGGGCCCAAATCGAGGTCTTCAGAGGCTGTGTGATCTTGGTCCTTCCTGTTTTCTGGGCTCCGTGTCTTTTCACCCACTAAGGGAACAGGTTGGCCGGGACAAGCTTCGAGATGCATGAGCTCCGGGAGGCTGCATACCCTGGCCTATGGGGCTATGGGCAGAAGTGTCCCTGTTTCAGGTGTTAGGGCTCCACTCTGACGCCATATCCTGACCTCGAAGTGGGCCCATGCCTCTAGAAACATCAGGAAATCACAGTGAATTCTGCTCTCCAATGTTTGTTCCCTCCATTCTCACGCAAACTGCATCCATGGGCCAAACAGAAAAGACCCCGACCTGCCATCTATCCCCTCCACCAGGGTTTGCTACCCCCTTTACTGTGCCGTGCTGGGCAAACAGGACAGACCAGGACAGACGGGTCCCTGCCTTCCCCAAGCTTAACTGCTAAATGCTGTAAAAGGTAAGTTAATTCTTTTATTGTATTGTGGTCAGAACTACAAAAAAGAAGTACTGAGAGCCTTGGGGGTCTATAACAGGAGGCCTGACCCATGGAGGATTAGGAAGTACCCTTGGGGCTGAGATCTGAAGGATGGGCAGGTGCTAAACTAGAGACCAGGGGGCGAGGGAAGGGAGGGACACACCTTCTAGGCAGGGAACAGCGCTTGTGAGAAACCAAGAGAAGGCCAGGGTGGCTTAAGGGCAAAAAAGGAGACCAAACTGCCCAAGCTGGGGCTGGCCAGGCAGGTTTTCACCCATGGATTGCCGCCATACTCTATGGGAGGCCTCTTCCATCCCCCACCCAACCCCCAGAGGGAGTTTTCTGGAACCTCTGGCTTTGGGTAAAGTTTCCTGCACAGACTGAGCCGGGGAGATAGAGATAACCCAGGCATAGCAGCGCAGGACAGTCTCGGGGTCCAGAATCTAAGCATGGCCTCCTGACCTGGAGCTGGCCCGCCCATCAAGAAGGACCCTCCTCAAACACAATTTTAGTTTTTCTAAGGTTTTGATCCATCCCTGCCTCCCACTCCCACTCATTTGCCTTGTCTTATTTTTATTTATTTATTTTTAAACTGGGGCCTGCTTACGGTCAAGTTAATGCATTTTTAAAAAGAAAGCCTCGAATGTGCTGCGGCCCCCCCTCAGAGGAGATGGGTGGATCAATAGCCCTCTCAGCGTTCTGCCTCCACCGCCAGCAGCCAGCAGGGTGGGGCGCCAGGCCTACCCCTCCCTGTCCTCACTCCCTGCAGCTGCCAGGCAAGGTCTCCCACACCCTGCCCTGTACCACCTAGAGAGTTGAACCCGCGAAGCAGAAGGACAGACCCAGGGAAACGAGAGGACACTGGACAGTCGAAAGACTCACGTTCTAATGTCAGCGCAGCCTTGAAATCCCAGACAAGACACTTAACCTTCCTGTACCTCAGTTTGCTTAACTAAAATGTGGGAATCAGTCTAAAAACTAAGTAATGGGAAAAGGGCCTCTGGGCTGCTGCTGACCGGAACCTCCCAAGGACCCCGATCCTGTCCCTCGGGTGCCAGGCCCCCCAACCAGGCAGAATGTGCCCTGGGTGGAGATGCAGAGCCACCCTGCTGTCACAGATCCTCCTTGCCCACCTCCCCTCCCACCCCCGCCCCCCCTGGTGCACTGCCATGCTTTGAGCTCCCTCAAGTGAAAACCCTCCCTATGCCGACAGATGGGAAGTCCTAAAATACAGCGTATGGATCATGTTTCGTGACTAGCAAAACACGCCAGCCGGGACACTTTGAGAACCCGGCCGGTTTTCAGGAACAGGATTTTACACATTTCCCAGGATTGGCGGATCTCTGCTCGCCTCCACCCACCCGCAAGCTCTGGAGCCCGGATCCTGCATCAGGGAGATACTCAGGACAGGTGGGGACCTGCAGGGGAGGGGAAGCCCCACAACCAACAGGTGGTGGTGTCTAACCCCCCATGGCTTTTGTCATTACCATTTACTGAGCACTACTACAAATTCCTTGGGGCAAACCGGGTGTGTGGCACCCGCTCTCAAGCCACACTGCCTTGCTGCAGTCCCGACTCTGACTCTAACGCTCTGGCCCTGGGCTCGTTATTTCCCGAGTTGCGGTTTTCTCATCTGTGAAATGGGGCCAGGAGTACCTTCCCCTCTCTGGGTCGCAGGGAAGGGTGGGTGCACAGCCTAACGTGAGCTGCTACTAACAACCACAGTCACTATCGCAACAGCATAACTGTTCTGTGGCTATCACTGCACCCATCTTATGGAAGACAAAATGGGCACCACAAGGCCATGCCAGCCAAGGGCACACCCAGAGGCAGAGGGGCCTGCCTCTCGCTGAAGGGCCACTGGGAAGGGCTTCAAAGAGTCCTCAAATCCCTGGACTTAGTGGTTTGTACATGTGAACATGCCCTGTTTGGAGAGGACAGCCAGCTCATCAGTCTTGTGGTGATCTATGGGCCCGTGAAGGTTAGAGCCATACCCCATACTGGACACACACGGTGTTCCCCCTGGCAGAGCAGCCCTGGACTCTAAGACTTGGGAGCAAGGATTACACCCCGTTCCCCTCTCCCCAAGGGAAAGAAATTGGTTCTTGGTAACATGGGTTACAAAGAGCTCTTGGCTGCGGGAAGGCAGGCCACGGGCGGTGAGGACACGTGTGGGCAAGCCTCCTGGGAGGGAAACCACGTGCAGCACGGGTTCTAGAATCTTAGAAGAACACATGCAACTTAGCAAACTGAGGCAGGCAGTCTGTACCTCCCAAGAAGAGAAGACCAGAGGGGAAGGAGGGAGACCGTGGCAAGGAGCCAGGGGACAATGGCAGCTGAGGAGGCACGTGGAGGAGAGGGTGCTGGCCACGAGGCAACTATGGTTGGATGGCTGGGCTCAAGCAGCCAAGTGGACTGATACCACCCCACCGCACCTGACCTCCTACAGGCAGGGACATGTTCAGACAGTAAGTCCTACCAGCAAGATACAAATCAGGGTACTACCAATATTAATCTCTGGATAGTGGAAGTGCCAGAATTTTATCTAATTTCCTTCACAATGAACATACATCCACAATATTGCTTGCAAGTAAGACATGAGACTAATTACTCACAGAGCTACCTGTGTGAAGCCCATCATCAGTCTCGGCATCAGGAGTATTGGCAGAAGGGGACTCTTGAGGGCCCCCTCTGGGAATGGGGGATCCAAGCCACTCCCAGGACAGCCATCACTCTGGAGGTAGAGTGGGGAGACTAAAAGTCCGTCCTAGACACTTCCTTGGATCCCCTGGGGTTTGGTCATTTAGGGACATACAATTGTCCTCCTGTACTGACTGGTAGAAAGGCGCTGCGTCTTCTGGACTCGACATGTTCTGTATCCTCAGAGTGGCGAAGGCCTTGTAAGAGGTGAACAAACTGGGGGAAATGCCTAATTAATTTTCTTCCCTTTTTCTAGCGGGGGAGGGGGTTGGGGGACGAGAAGAGAGGAGGGACGGCGAAGAGCACCAAGTCCCGCCACATTCCGCCACCGCCAAAGCCCTCGCCGCCTGCAGACAGCGCTCTAAAGGCTACAGGCGCGTGGTTGTAAATTTCATTTGGCGTGTGTGGTTTTTAGTGGCAGCGTTTTGAGGATACATATAATCCTGACTTCCTATTTACATTACATTGGTTTTCACCAACACAATAGCTACAAATGCTTTCTGCTCCACTCTTGTCATCTGTGTGGAAATCCTTCTCAGACACTGGGAGACTGTAAAGTCGTGGGAAGAATTCTCCTGCGTGGCGAGTAGACTAATCTCAATTCTCTAGCTGCTCCTACGGCAACTCCCGGGAGGGAAGAAAAGGGGCTGGCCCGATGTATAAGCCACTAACCCACACCTGGCTTTACGTTTCTCCACAACAAAACACAGGAGCCCCTATTAAGAACCATCCCTACTGACATGACACAGTGTTTGCCCTTCCAAGAAAACAGTTCCCAGCTCCCACGGCTGCCTGGAACAGACCCCAAGAAGCACACTTCAGAAACCTTCTAAGTCCTGCCCTCACTCGGAAGGAGGAAACTGAGCACTGAAAGAACCTCCAGATCCAGGGGTTCCCAACCCCCTTCTCCATCACCTTCTTCCAGAGGGCAGGGAGAGGAAATCCGGGCTGGATCCAGGTAGCCCCAAAATTGATAGGGCAGGAAGGAAAAAGCCTATCTGCATTTCTCCAGGTCATCCCTGAAGTACATGCATATAAAAGCCTGGCCTCCACAGAAGCTTCTCACTGTAAAGGCCACACAGTCGCTCCCCTCTGCGCAAGGCCAAGCCCAGAATTTGGCACGCGCAGGGTTCCTAACGTGAATATACTGGACTGATTGAAATTACAGAACCAATTAGGGTCTTTAAGGCCCCTTCAAACCAGAGTTTGCACATGCTCTCTGGATGTGGGGCCGGCACGATCTTCCTGTGCTGTGGGTTGAGGTGTGTCCCTCTGAAAGATCCATTCAAGTCCTAACCCTGGTACCTGTAAATGTGACCTTATTTGGAAACAGACCTTTGAGGATGCAGTCAAGTTAAGATGAGGTCATACTGGAATAGGGTGGGACCTAACCTGTGACTTATAAAATAAGTCCTTATAAAATAAGAGAAATGCGGGCCACGGACACACAGGGAGGACGCCATGTGATGGCAGAGGCAAGCCAAGGACCGCCAAAGACTACCGGCAATGCCAGAAGCTGGGAGAAAAGCACAGACAGAACAGATCCTCCTCTGGGGCCTTTGGGAGAACACGGCCCTGCCGACATCTCGACTTTGAACTTCAAACCTCCAGAACTGTGAAATAATGAATTTCTGTTGTGTAAAGCCAGCCCATTTGTGGTAGTCTATTAGTGTGCAGGCCAGGAAATGAATCCATCCTGAATTCTTTCCAATCCTCCGACCTCCAACTACACTCTCACCTACCCCCTTCCTCCCTCTCTGCACTGTTCCCAATGCAGTGTTGTTATGTGAGACACCTTCACACATCCATGCAACCACCCCTAACCTTCCACCACCATCTGCTGGAACAGGTCAGAGTCCTGTCACAGTGACACAAGGTCATCCTTACTGGGTGGTGGACTCCATGCTTTGTCTGCCAACTGAGCGCAGCCAAGGAGAATGAGGCAATGCGCAAGATATTGGGAAATGCAGAGATGTGGGGAAGCAGGTGGAAGGTGGGTGGAAATTAAGAGACTTGGCAGAAAGAGAGAGAGAAAAGGAGAAAGTTCAAGAAGGATCCTGAAGGTCAAGGGCACAGACAAGAGGGAAAGAAAGCGGACCTCATCTCCCCTGCCTGCCATGGCCAGCCACATGCTCGCAACTCCCCCCTCCACCAGCTTGACGCCTGCCTGGAAACTGACTTCGACAGCCCGCCAAGCAGGCTCACGCCCGAGAGCTGACTACCCACAGAGCTGTTGCATTTTGAGCTTCCACAAAGAGAAAGCCAACCCGCTTCCATCTCGGGGCTAGGCTTTTATTTGTTTGGGATTTTCAATATCTAAAACTTGGTGTGGCCAAGTCAACGTTAGGGTGACCAAGATGCTGGCCAGGCAGACAAATGAGGTTAAAGGTTCCACGTGTTGCCTCACCTTTGCCGACGTAAGGAGCAGAGTCACCAGAGGTCCTGAGGCAGGCCAGGTGGGTCCCAGTCTCACTCCCCTACGACACTCACAACTCAGATGGCAGCACAAACGTGCCTCAAGCAGCGAGGCCAGGGGACTGACAACAGTCGCTGGGAAAGCTGAGTAGCTGCTAAATGTCATTTCCACTTCTATGAAACCACCAGAAACAAAGGAATCCTCTGGCAGGGACAGTGGCAGCGATGAATGTAATACACATCTAGTTGGTTACAGACCACAACAGGACTTGCACCATCATCTTCCTAGGCTCTGGCACTCACACTTAAAGCAATCCACAAAACAAAGCTGGCCTCAAGGGACAGGTGCAAGCACTGGACAGGCAGCCTGCTGTCTTGTCGAGAACCTGGGCTGGACTAGGAACCCAGCTCCACTGCCTTCAAGCTGTGTGCCATGCATCCGGCCAACAAGATTTATTGAGCACCTGCTATGTGCTCTCAGTGGCCTCACTTGCAAAACTGGGGTGACAATACCTGCCTCAATGAAGCTCTCCTGACAATGGAACGTGATGACAAATATAAAATACCCAGCACAATGTTGGGCATATTAAAAAGAGCCAGCATGGCGGCTTGGTGTCTTTTAACCTCTCTCCCCTCTACCCATTTCCACTTTGGGTTCAAACACCTTGGCAAGTGTCCTGAAGTGCATAACACGAACTGCCTTGAGACCCAAGGTCTCCAACAGTAGCATCCCCTAGAACGTCAGCTCCGCAAGGACAGGCAGGGTTAGCATCCGTGCTGTTCCCTGCTGGACACCCAGCACCCACAACTGGCCAGACACACGACAAGCACTCGAATGTTAAAGGAACAAAGTAACTGCCGGGTGCCAGGTACCTAAGGCACCCACCGCTGCATGCAGAGGTATCAAAACTGTCATGACGTGCTGAACAAAGAAGTCTGAGGTTATAAACAAGGAATACTGCCCCCCACAACCAGGGAAGGAAAGGGCCACAGGGTCCCCCTAAATGAAGCCAAATTAAAGGAGGAAACCAGCACGGAGCTGCCTCTGGCTTCCGCCTTGGAAAAACACACTGGCTCCTCTTGGAGCAAACAGAAGAAGGTTAGTGACACCTTACTCGTCTTCATAAACTGAGGGCGGGGGGGGGGGGGGGGGGAAACAGGTATGGAAGGGCCAGAAAAACATCAAAATCATTGTTCTGCAGATCTCTTTTTCAAGAGATGGCTCCCACTTTGGTCAGGATTCACAAAAATGCTTTTTTTTTTTTTAAACCTCTCTCCCCTCTACCCAGTCCCACTTCCGGTTCCAGCACCCTGGCAAGTGTCCTGAAATGCATAACACAAACTGCTGGCCATCTGGAGCCCCCAGATCCAACACCCACCAAGGGTCCCTACAGCCGTGGCTGTTGGCTATCACTCCAACTCTCCTGCCCCAAATTAAACCTCACCAAACCCTAACCACCCAGCATCCTGAACTGGAAATGCCTTTACCATGCCACCCCTAAGGGCTGTGTCTCACCTACGGGGCCCCCACCTGCAGCTACTGGGACCCACTAAGATCTAGGACTCGGGGGACATCTGTGTGGAAAGGCAGGACAGCAGAGGGGCATTTGGAAGACGTGGGGATCTGAAGGCCAAATCACCACCTCAGGTGTGTGACGGGAGGGCAGGCTGCTTCCCCTGCCCGAGCTCCAGTCCCACCAGCCATAAAAATTGGCACACGATAGTAACAGTACCCCTCAACAGGGCTGTTGGAGAGGACTGAAGGGAATGGCTCCTAAACGGTCCTCTTTCACAGTGAGACACAAATGCTGTTACTAGGTACCCTTTCTTACCACGGAAGAATGGACCAAAGTACATGCTAGAAAACGGGCCCACGCACAAGGCAGCCCTTGCAAAGCAGAAGAGGTCCTGTTTTTCTCAAGCGATGAACCGGTCCAAGAAAGGCTGCAGCGCAATTTACAAGGGCCACAGCCAAGAGAGATTCATACGCATATGGCCTTCGGATGGCTTTCTAAAACCGTGCACACCCTCCTTTGGCTGAGGACCTCAGCAGCAAGTAATTTTCTAATTGATTCATTAGCACTCCAATCAACTACTACTTTGGACACAAAGGGCCCTGCTCCGGTCTGAATGCCTGAGCCAGGGATGCTGGCTGCATGGCCGCTCCCGAGCCCTCCGGTCAGCTGGGCCCAGGGACTGTGGAGAGAAGCCCGATGCCGAGGTCCTCCAGAAACCACACCGACCTGAGAAAAATACCCAGAGTCTGGAATCAGAGCCTACAGAGCTTCTTCGCTGATAGTTTGGTAACGAGAGCTTTTTGCCTAGAACATGATTCTGCAACGCTAAGTGAACAAGAAGGAAAAGAGCCTGAGAGGAAATACACCTCTCCACTCCCCCAGCCCCCCAAAAGAAGTTAGAACAGTGTTCGTCCAGGTGGTGGAATGATGGGGTGACTTTTTCTTCCTTCTACTTTTCAAAATGAGCATGTAGAGGACACAATTCCCTCAGTTTTCTCAGGTGTAAAGCCACAGCAATTACACCCAACTCCCAGTTACTGTAAGGATGAAATGAGATTATATATGAATGAGCAGCGCCCACGAGCCGTGGGCACTGGACAGTGCGCCAGGCTTACCCACCAGCTCAGTGACTAGGGGGCCAAGCTGCTTCTCAGGCCAAGAATCAAAGTTGCGCTCAGGGAGGTTGTAAATTACTCCCGTCACTTGTGAATTGTCGAAGCCACAAATGCTAAAAATTCACAGATCTCAAGGGTAAAGCTGTGATCATTTAAATATAAATTAAGCTTTAAAAACAACCTTCCTTCATTGTTCCTTGTCCCTTTGGCATGTGGGATACTCACAAGACAAGGTTCCTCAACAGATCAACCTAATAGGAAGGAACCTCCAGCAGATGCTAGAAGGGAATGGTCAGAAACTTCTCTGGGCCCTCAGGAGATTCAGGACCTGCTTGCTGCCTGTACACCTGGCTGTTGAGAAGTCCTCAAATGTAACATGGCATTTTGCAAAGACTTCTGACTCACCCGAGCCTGGATCAGCATTCTTGACCCACTCAGGCAGCCAGCCAACCACCCAACCCACCCTCCCACCTACCTAACCGCCCATCAAAACATCTTTAAGTTTATTCTCCATAACGAACTCCCAAGAAACAGTGGGAACTCTCAGCAAACTAACAGGCTTCCTTATTATGAAAGACAAAACATATCAAGCGCCCTCCATCTGCACAGCCTTGGGCTAGACAGGGATCAAGGTATGTAACGGCACGAAAGGCCTAGAGACACTAGTTTCCTCCTCAAAACCCAAAACTTCAGAACTGGCACCGGACACCTTAGGAAGCTTGAAGGAAATTGATTCAAGTCCTACTTGACCTAGCAAGAAGTAACCTGTTACCCCAGGAAGGGACATTCTCCAGAAATGCCAAATGGGTCCCAATTTCCTGGCTGATAGGTGTGGAGGGTTCCTCAAGGGACGTTGTGAAAAGGAGTCAAACTTTTCCACAAAATATCCTGAGGGAACCTTTGTCAGAAACTGTCCCCACTGGGCCCGCCCACCCCACCCCCCACTTCCTATGAGGCTTCATCTCCTCTCCAAACCCCCACCTCCCTTCCCCTCACCTCCTACTCTCCAGAGAAGAAAATCATCCATTTCATGTCTTACTATGGCAACATTAACACAACAAGGCAAACCTAAAACGTGGGTGGCTATCCTGAGTCTCCCCTCACTGGGCTCTGCAGCAGGAAGCAGCTGCATTTCACTCATCTTTCTGGCCATCCGAGGATCTACCATGATTGGCACTGTACTCACTACAATCACTACTGTTAATAGAAACACACAGACAATGCAAAATTTGAGGAAACCCCCCCCCCATCTCAATCAACTGCTTTAAAATGTCAATATGGGGGTAAATTGTTTGCCATTTTTTTCCTACTCTAAAACAGAGGATGGTTAATGACAGAACCTCCACAAGATCTGTGAGGCTCAACTAAGACCGTAACAAGCACAAAACCTACCCAATCCCACAGAACGTAAGCAGACTCTGAGGGGCATCCCCTGAATGGCAAACCCGAGAACTATCGGTCAGAGGGAAGAGCTGGCCCTGCCGGTCATGTGTCGGTCACTCCATTCCCTACGTGGCCCTTAGTTTCCTCATCTGTAAGGAAACCTCTAAGGCTCTCCACGCACCCCGGCCGTGGGGAGGGCAGGTCTCTGAGGACTTCGGCCAGCTCTGGAATGAATACGGTTTGTTTTATTTATTTTGCATCCAACGAGGCTTCGGCTAATTTGAACACGGCACATCTATTCTTTCCATGGAAATCAGGCCCATTGTGACAGAAAGAACTCTGGACAAAAATCTAAGCCAAAGTGGGAAAGAGCAAAATCACCTCTACTTTTCTATCCTCGAGGTCCCAGAAATCTTCACCTCAACCCGCACGCCCCCACTCCACCCAGTGACTTACCCACTTGCGTACACACGGCCCAACCCCAGCAGCTTCAACCCTGAAGATCTTTTCCTTTAGCTGTTCTGAGAAGCTTCACTGGTAGAGGCCCTGTGTACCTGCTACAGCCCCCCAGCCCAGAGCCAAGAAGATCTCTCCCTGTAGGAAAATTCGAGCTTAGAGGATCTTAAGTGAACCACAAGTAGAATCAGAACCCAGTTCGGACTAACCTCTCTAGATTCCATGAAAGTCAGACAAAAGTGGGCAGGGTCCCGAGGCTGCCCCCTTGATGTGGCCTGACCCGTCTCCCCCACAGTGCAGCCCAAAGGCAAGGATTTGAAATGCACTAAAATGTACTGATATGAACAAAATTATACCCAAGCCAGATAAACTAGGCAAAACCCTAAAGCCACCTCCTACAGTGACTGAAAAGCCAGTGTGAGGCCCAGAAGCACAGAGAGACTTCCCCAAGATGCTGCCTCCATCCCCAGACCTGGACCGAGTGATGGTCGAGAGATGGAGGATGATGAGGTCAATGCCAGTGTTTTACAGGCGGGAGATTGTGGTGTAGATGGGACTGACCACCCAAAGCACACAGGGACCAGAAGCTGAGCTGGTTGCAGGCCCTTGGCTGCAGGTGGCACATCACGTGCCCTCCCAAGAATACTCCCACATCCCAACACAGGGTCACACTGGCCAGCAATGGGAGAGCCTTGCATTCCACTGCCCCAAGCCGACCCTCTGAACCAGGAAGCTGAACCCCCAGCCAGCGTGCCCTACTGTCTATGGACTCTCCTGATCTTATGAAGGTGCGTGTCCCTTTACCTCTGGCATCATTCTCACCCATCAAGACCGACATTCCAGCCCAAACTGCTCACACATCTGCCATACACACAATAGATGGACAGCCCAACCGGGACCTGGTCCAGCGGGGGCAAGTCCTTGTCTGGGATCCAGAAGCCCCAGGAGTGGATATGCCATGACCTCTGGTCCTCAGCTTCTGCATCTATGAAATGGGAACAGTGAGCCTCCGCAGCTGCCGGCTGGGCCTTTAACACACAGACCTCTCTGCACAGAGCTCACTCTCTCAATGGGGAGAAGGAGTGAGCCATATAAAATTCCGTCACAAATCCCAACCTCTTTAGAGGGAAGAAATTCAGAAAAGCAAGAAACCCAGGAAGGCAACCAATTGGAAATCCCTTTGAACCAGGGCCCAGGCTAACACAGAACTCCACATAGGACACAGTGCTTAGAAAAGCACAGCCTCTATGCCTGCCAATTATCAGGCCCGTGGATTTCTGGGCAATCACAGTCAAGGGGAAAAGACGAGTAACAGAGCAGACCCCTCTGAGAAAGGTGTCCTCAGTACAAGGTCACCCTAAAAGGAAGGCCCCTCACAGACTGGGAGCCTCTCTGGCCAGAAGAGTGGTATGACCTGCCCCTTCTTGGCGGGCCAACACGTGCAACACCCAACAAATGGCAGCTGAGTGAATGAATGAAACTCAGCAGTCGGTCCCACTTCTCACTGCTCCCGGCACAGGGCTGGGAGCACAGGAAACATGCAATTGCTGTGCTGAACTGAACTGAATTTCTGGACCACATCCACCTGGAGGTAAATACAAGAGGAGAGAACCCAGTGCCGATATTGCAGTGGGGGTGGGGTCTCCCCTCACCTTAAAGAGGCCCCCCAAAATTTAAGGATTCTTGTCCAACTAAAGAAGTTCCCTGAAAATCCTTCTGAAAAGCCAGTCCCTCTCAGGGCACTAGAAAACAAGATTGCATTTACACGGTATGTTTTAAGAAGGCAGCTACTGTATGCAGGAAAGCGAACCCGAGTGCACAGCCTTCTATCCCTACCCCCTCTTTGTGCGAGGGGACAAGCCCCACATTCGGGCTCCTGGAACCCAGCTCCCTCTCCTCCGCCCACCCTGCCTGGCCAGACCCCCATTAACGCACTGCTAGTGCCATCAACACTGTTGTTTTGGAATGTGCCAGTAATTCTAGTGGCAGGAACAGCAAGCTTTAAGCTCAGCAGAGAAACCAGCTGGAAAGGCAGCCTCATGAAATAATGAAATGCCAAACCAACCCCTACATCTTCTCCAGTCTCTCAGGTCACCTACCAGATTAGAAGGCCTGTTGCTACGGCAACCATATCTTGCAAGTGCCGGCTGAACTTCCCCATAATATTTAACCCTTTAACTAGCTCGAGGAGGGTGGTGTGCGGGCGAGCCCAAACCCTGGAGAGTTGGCCGGCTCTGGCTTGTGCTTTCACAAATTAAACCAAGGATGGAGGAAAACAGTGGGCAGGGGGAAGGACGAAGGTCCCACTTAAGCAAACAGACAAAACAGTAGAAAAGAAACGCAGCAACATCCACCTTCCCTTCCCACCGCCACCGCACCATAAGACCACTGCGATAGGCGCCGCGCGGCAAACTTTTTGTGCACCTGGCAAGTCCTGCAAAGTGCGGGAGCCAGGGACAAGCCAGCAATAAACAAAGGCAAGATGGGGGTGCCTGCCCCTCCCGGCCAGGCTCCGTGCCCTCGCGCTGCAGACTATTGCCGGGCCCTTCTGTGGTAAGCAGAAGGCGGACAGGAGCCAGGCGGAGGGGGACAGATGGCCAGGCAAAGCACTGGCACTTTCCAGTTGTCTGAGAGGCGCCTGCTGCCAAACAAGCTCCCCCCTCCCTGCAGCCCCCCATCCCCCAACCCCTACACACACACACACACACACACACACACACAC